>NC_056729.1:1916785376-1916927876 GCF_019279795.1 Protopterus annectens
ATCTGACAGTTTGCTCACATCTTCTAGTCTGTTTTAGCGCATTTTGTTCTTCAGTTTGTTTCTCTTATGGCTACTGGCAGTATCATGGTCCCTCATCACCTACAAGGGAAAATGATCAAGAAGGAATGGAAACCGGAATCAGGCATTTGACTGCACTTGTTTTGCACTTAACTCAATGTATAGATAATTTATACCAACATGTCGGTCTCGCCAACTAAACTAACACAAGTGAAGTCTTGGATTCCCACAGGGAAGCTAGCAAGCAGCCTACCAACTTTAATCTCATTCCCCAATGCCTTATTTTAGGTCAATGCATTGAATTAGAGCTCAGACAAGGAAATGATATGCATTTGCATAAAGAGGAAGTGAGAGAGACTGAAAACAGGAGTTTTCAGAACAGAACTGCATCTAACGGACATTCACAGAGTTTCAGTAATGAAATACCACAACTTCAGGAGTGGCTACAGGCTGGTTTATCCTTCAGTAATGATACTGGACATGACATTTCTCTTATAGAAGGTAAGCTGAATGAATTTGATTCAAAACTGTTATGCTGTAAGAAATTGCAGCTTGAAAATGCTTACCTGAGAGAATGTATAAGGCTCAAAGTCATCCCCGAGTATTTAAGGGTTTGGCGTTTTCCCACCCGACTGGTGCACAACTCAGCCTTTCATTTGGACTTATTAAAACCTTTTGACAAGTGTGGGCTTGAGTTTCTCAAACTACTATATGTTACTCAAAGTGCTTGCTATTTTGCATAAATCTATTCGAGAAGACAGAATACAATGCCATGAGACATGAACACCACAGAATATATACTAGCATAGACCAACACATAAGCAAATTAAAGGTTGGAAAATTAAGTAAAATAGACAGGGATGTAAACAATTATGCAAAAGGCATGGCTTATCCAAAACCCCTGCATTTATAAAAATTTTAAAGGTACTATTGTTGAGACAAGAAACCTTCCTCCCATTGCCTCCAACTCTTTGGAAAACAACAAGCCTATGCTTGAAAGAACTGAAGATATGGTTCTAAATTACGACAGAGTATCATGAGCTCAGGAGAAGTGAGAAGATTAGAAATAAGTTTTTTTACAACAACAGACAACAACCCCAGGTGGTATTTCAAGCCACAAAGTTTCTAGGGGCCCGGCCGAAGAACAAGAACTAGAGGATTTGAGTATTTTAATCAACTGTTCTTGTGGCAATGAAAATTCAGTTGAACTCCCTGTTTATGACTATTTAGAAATAAGTGATGATTTTGAACAAAGTAAGAATAGTTATACTGTAGTGTTTAACCATCAAAAAGATTTTGCTGTTTATAACTATTCCAAGTTAGACATTGATGAGACTACAGCTGACTTGCTTTCGAAAGGAATGACCTTTGTTCCAATCAGAAAGTTTAATGTTACTGACACAATAATTGATTTTAAAATGTACTTAAGAAAGTCAAACTTGAGTTTATTGTATGACACTGAATCACAAATGGATACACATAATAGTAACATCTTCAGGATTAACTCCAATTATAACCTCCCCTTGCACCCCAAGCTTGCAATATATGAAAAATTGTGTGAGTTGGACCTTTATAACCTGAATAAAAGCATTTATAAGGGAGCCCACAATTCAGTTCATATTAACCATGAACAATGTAACAGCTTGTCATTTTTTGCAAAAGCAGGCTGTGAGAGTCATGAAACCAGACAAGGGGGGGTGGTGTGGTAGTTAAGGATTTTTTCTACATACACGGACAAGATGTTGAGTATCCTTGACACAGAGAATTACAAACAGGTTTCCCTTAATGAATTAAATAATGCATATAAAAAGATTCCCCTCTACTCATTACTCATTAGACCCATTTTAGAGTACAACGCCCTTTTTGGTATGTACCTCACAAGACATCTACAACAACTGGAAAGGCCACAGAAATATCTCATAAAGAGGATTACTGGCCTCAAACAGATGCCCTATGCAGACCGTCTCAAAAAACTCCAGCTTTACTCCGTTGCATATCATCTACTCAGAGGCGATCTCTGCCTAACATACAAAGCTATGTCAAACCCAGAGCTGTTGGACATGCTCCACTTAAAGAAATCCCAATCCCTCCAAGCTACATGCTCTAGGGACCTAAACCTTGTCACCACAATAAACAGAACATGCTGGAGGGATAGATTCCTGTCCCAGAGACTTCCCATACTCTAGAACAGACTATCTATGTCAAACAGAGCTCCTCATTAGCACTCTTCAAGAAAAATCTTGATGATTGGATAGGAAATAGAAAATTCACCCCAGGGATAACTTCTGTGGCTCTGCTCGACAGGGGCACAGGAAAATAATTTTCTTGGGTGGTGAAAGCCAGGGTACATTTTTGGCTAGGCTTATATAGGCCCTAGGGCCAATAGCCTAGTGCCTACCTATGAACCTATGGCCAACTGACTGACATATTCTTAGAGAGAAGAATGGATGTTTCTATGTATAATTATCTAAACATTATCACCCCAAGAGTTCCAGTGTTCTTTGGTATCCCCAAAATCCACAACGGTCTCTCAGATCCTCCCATGAGACCCTTGGTGGATGGAAGGGATTCAATTACCATGGTGTGTGCCCAATATTTTGACCATGAATTAAAGAAAATATTACTAAAGGAAACTCAAATATGTAAAGATTCCTGGACCTTTTTAGAACAGATCAATAGAAAACTGAGTATAATGTGAACAACATATTGGTTACTATAGATATCAGAGATTTGTACACTGTCATCCCACAAACTATCGGCCTAGAATGGGTTAGTGACATGTTACCTGAACACAAAGTTGACCAAGAGAAAATAAATTAAATTTTAGAATTATTGGCGATAGTTTTAACCAAAAATTTTTTTCTCTTTTAATAACAAATACTTTTTGCAAAAAAACGGATTGGCGATGGGATCAGCTTGTGGTGGGGCATTTGCAAATATGGTTATGGCATACTGGGAGAGACATTTTTTATTCCAGTCCAATTATTATTCTCACATTAAGCTGTATTATAGGTACCAGGATAACATCAGTTTAATTTGGAAGGGTTCGCCATCCGTCTTAGACCAGTTTTTAGAACACCTTATCACCACAACTACATTTTTACAATTCACTTGAGTCATCAACTTGGACCACATGGACTACCTTGATGTCCACTTGTTTAAAGATAAACATAATGGAAGGTATGCCACTAGAATATATAGAAAAGAAACATATTCAAATTATTTTTTGCACTACACTAGCTCCCACCCAAAACATCAGAAGAGGTCAGTAGTCAAAGGGCAACTAGTTCAAGTTGCCCATATGATCTCCGGGGAGGAAGATTTCATCTTGGAGTGCACAAATTAGAAATCTATGTTTCTAAGGAGGGCATACCCAGTGAACTTACTTAATGAACTTATAAAGGAGGTCATAGAGAAAAGAAGAATAGGTCATTTTAAAGCCATTGTTGGTGCTTACATTCCAGACAGCAACTTGTTGAGTATAGAAATTAGAGCACCAGAGGTGCAACAGATTCCTTTCCTTAAATCTTTGATTGTCACATATAGTTCTGATTCTCATAGCTTAAGGTGGATTTTACATAAAATTTGGGATATCCTAATAGAGGATATAGACATCAGAACTCATTTAGATGACAAACCAGTAATAACATACAGGAAAGGTAGAAATTTAAAAGATCTCCTTAGGAACAGGCATGTTCACAATATGACAGGTCATTTGGGTACCCACAAATGTGGGTCATGTACCTGGTCCCACAAGGTAAAACCTGGTGTTATGTTTACTATAAATACAACTGAATATAGTATTAAAGGGAGATATAATTGTTCCTCGAAGGCAGTTGTCTATGTGGCTACATGCGACTATTGTCCTGTGTTTTACATAGGCAAAACAGAAAGAAAATTTACTAGTAGAATTTATGAGCATGATTATGCCATAAGAAAGAATAATTTAAATAATGCTTTAGCTAGGCATATCCATGATAACACTAATCACAACTTTAGGTTTATGGCTATAGACCACGTAGACATTAATGATAAAAAACCTTTGGGTGTATTGTTAGAATTAAAAGAAATCAGGAGGCAGATTTTATTGCATGCAGATAAAAGGCCTGGTATCAATGACAGGACTTCCACCACTCCTGTCTTGAAACTAAAGGCCCTTGAGAGAAATAAAATAGCATAAAGAAAAGGAATATGTTTTGATGGATGCATCATTTACTCAGCAATAACTTTATTAATAATTTTTCTTAAAGTAGCGACACAAGAACATCATTGGAGTGTTTTTTAGAATTACTTGTTTTTAACTTTAACTCAGACACAATGCTTTTAACATGTTATATGTTTTAACATACATTTAAGAGTAGAAATTGAGTTGAAGGGTTAATTTTTCTTTTTCTTTTTCTTGATCAATAATTAGCTAGCTGTTTTCCTGTGCCCAATCAGAATGATTTGTGTAATATTTAAATGTTTGCTTTGCACTACATCTTTGTCTGATGAAGTTTACACTATCTAAACAAAAGCACTTACGTGTTGTATTCTTTATTTATTATTATTATTTTTTTACATTAAAAACTCAGTTTTTTATATCATGCCTTGAGTTTAGTGCTTGTTGGACCTAAATCTGCCAGTTTGCTCACATTTCCTGGTCTGTTTTAGCACCTTTTCTTCTTTAGTTTGGATCCTGTTATTACACAATCACACCAGCACCCACACAGGATACTGATAACAGACACACACACACACTTGCCAGTACTGAGCTTCAGACCCCTACCTAGCTATGAATTGCTACTACAGTGTTGTGCATTTATCGCACATGCGACACAGCTTATAGGATGGATGCTGTCCCAAGGTACTTCTAAGGTGAGGAACATCACCAGCCCTTGTAAATACTGGCCTTGGGTGATGTAGTGGGTGAGAGATTTCACAAAATATTTTAATCTACGCACATGTACATTTGCCAGGAGTGAGGTTCAAACCTCTATCTAACTATATTTTCAGACCTTGATGTTATGCATTTACCACACACACACCACTGACCTTACATGGTTTAAGGTTGCCAACAAGTACTTCAAAGGTGAATGATATATGCAGGACTGTGAAAGTCAGACACTGAGAAGTGTACTGGGTGTAAACGGTGCAAAAATCTTTAAGGTACAGACACATATATGTGGATATATGTACACACACACAAACACTTGCCAGGAATGTGATTCAAACCCCTAACTATGTAGTTATTGTTAGTACATTGTTCCACATTTATCACACTTGCCACAGAGCTTATTGGTAGATCAATGTCCAAATATAACTCTAAGGTGAATGACATCAGCAGCAGTGCTATAAGAGGGGCAAGAGAAGTGTAGTGAGTGTGAGCTGGGTGCATGTTTGATATGGAAGCTACCTGCACCTGACTCACAAATACCCCTATGCTGGCTTGTGTATGGACATGGACAGCCTGTCATCACTTTATAACTGTGGCTTTTGTGGTCTGCCAGTGATTGGCTAGACTACCAGTATGCCATACCAGAGGGAAAACTAATGTGATGCTAGCTTCTATGTATAATTCCAAACTCGTGTGCAGTTGACAGTTATTTTATATGCACTCTGTGTAGGTTACTTCCACCTGTGTACTGTTTCTATGTATGGGCTCCCATTCATGGCATGTCCAGCTTTCCAACAGTGACAGATATTGACATCTGGACAGTATGTACAACTGCTGACATGGGTGCAGCTGAGAAGCAGTGTGGTTGGCACTGCAGTTGTTGGAACATGGTCCTGTCAATCACTGTACTGTACCTAGGCCACTGAGACACAAAGCATCCAGGCCCACATGCTGACCACTTCCATGCAATATTAAACACACAACAAATTACCACACTGACCCCTTCATATTGTATACATGCCACAGTGTAGATTGGGACAGCTTTGGCAACCTGAGCTCCAGAGATATTACTCCTCAAACTTATATGTTACTGAATTTCTACATGGTATTGTGGGGTGGGAGTGCACACTTGAAGATTTTAACCATTTGCAATGACTGTACTGGTATTTTGGTTAATCTGTTGGTTTCCATTTCATATTGTATTGTGACCTATCATGCAGTCAGGAGGCATATCAGTAGAGTACACATGTTAGATCTTAATAGCACAAATTTCAATTTCAGACTTCTTAACCTTCAGAACTAAAATGCAACTGCCACACCTGTTGTAGTATGTCTGTGTAGGTCTGGCAGGGGGGGGGGGGCTGTTCACCATTGCCATCATTTGGGGGCTTTAGCCTGGCCTTTCTATATGGTCATCTACACCTCTCCTGCTGGGTGAGGCTGGTGGTGGGTATGTGACCGTCATTGACATCCATGTGTGTGACGTATTGACACCCACAGTTATTTGGGCCATCACATGTACTGCGGTGAGAGTTGTCACATTGTGTGGTACTGCCTAGTATGTTGACACCAGTATTTGTTATGAATTTCCTGCTTTTCCATATAGCTGTCAGCTGTCTGCTGCTATCCCATTCAGCCACCCAATTCCCTTGCATGCTTCTATCCATATCATACATACAACTATGAGAACATACTACTCAATTCAATAATTGATAGGGAGAGTGACTTGCCTTGTTGCTGGGCCAGTATTGAGGACAGTGCTGGAGGGCTGACTATGGATGCATGTAGTACACTCCCTATACATGGTAAGGCACAGGTAGTGTCGTGTTTGGCATCCCTTTTACTGTATGTGTGAGTCAGACAGAGTTATCCGTTCATTGGTCCCTACAGTGACAGTGTGTGTGCTATGCATTGTCTCTTTGCCAAGGCATGGACATACTGGACATGCCTCCTTCTGCCTACAGAGGTCAGCTCAGGATGTTCCTCCTCCGTGTCCCTCTGTGTCTGTGCTGGCCTTGGCAATGGTGGGGAGCTGTGTGACCCTGCCCTGTCTGTTCCTGTTGCAGCTATTTCTGCAGGATGATATTGTGTACCAATGCACATACTATGAACATTTGTGTACATGTAGCTGTAGAGTACTGCAAGGCTCCACCGGATGTGTCAAGTCAGTGGAACTGTGATTTGAGCATCCCAAACACATGCTCTACAATGATCCAGGTTTGTGCGTGTGCCTTATTATGATGTTCTTGTTCAGGTGTGTGTGCATTTCTGATGGGTGTCATCAGCCATGGCTCCAGTGCATAGGCAGCATCCCCCACTAGATGGCCATATCAGATGTCCCCCCCTGGCAAATGCCTAATACAGTTGTGAGCAATGCCAGATGTAGGAGTCATGATGGCTTCCAGGCCTTCCAGTACACACATTCATGATAATGCGCTGGGTATCCACATGACCTGGAAGTTGCTGGAGGGGAAGCCCTTGCAGTTTATGTAGACCTTACCCCACTCACCGGGTGGTGCTTTGATGTGGATGTGCGTGCAGTCTATAACACCATCTACCTTAGGGTATTCTGCTATACGGTTGAAGAGACGCATACTTCTGGTTAATGCCTCACAGGCGGTGGGGAAATATATGTGCTCATTGGGATGTGGTGTCATGGCATCCAGGAACTGATGTAGTACCCTGGATGCTGATGCCTGTGAGACCCCCATGCTATCCCCAGCTGGTCTGTGAAAAGTACTTGTGGCTAGTATTGTTAAGCCTACATATACCTTGGTATCCACTGTGATGGGTTCCCTGCTATTAGTTCTGTGTGTGAGGCGTGGCCGGCACAGCTCAATGATTTGCTGTAGAATGTCCCTGTCCACTGTATAGCACTCCACTATCTCCAGCTCATGTAGGCCATGGTAGATTACCCTAGGTCTGTACACTCTTCTTTTCCTCCTCCTCAGTGTGGGTCAGTTGTCAGCATTCTCCTCCTCACCACCCTCAATCTCTGGTACATATTGATGGAATAAAGCAGCAGCAGCTTCTAACATTTTTAGTTAGTTTTGCCAGTTAAAAATCCCCCATCTGTGTACACCAGTGGTGTAGAGTTTGTGGGAAAAAACAATCTATAGGTGTTTGCATAGTTTATAGTAGTGTGCTGGGCTGCTACCTGTGTAATTGGCTGATTCTGATACATTCAACCTGTCAGCTATGTTAGTTCTCCTTGATTGCCTTCCTACTGCTGTTTCCCCATCCCAGTTCCTCCCTATTTAAGCCCCAAGGTGCATCGCAGATACCCAGTGCTCAAATGTACACAGTGCTGCCATTTCCTCTTTTTTTTTTTTTTTTTGTTTAAAACCCAGTTCATGGCGCGCACACTTGTTTAATCTATGTACACACTGCTGCGGCACATCTGACATTCCCCCTTCCTTAGCTGGGTTTAGCTAAAGGCAAACATGGGCCACAGAGCTCCAATGAGCTTACAGCAAGCATGACACACCCCCTTATGAAGTCATCCAGCTCTTAGACTTGCACTGTTGTCTTGCTGTACTTAAATGGTTAAGTACAAGCTGACACTTTGAAGAAATATATGATTCAGTATAACTCCCCTCATTTGCATTCCCCAGTGTATAGGTTGTTAGTTACTGCACTATCACGGACCCTTTCCCCTTGACAACCAGTGCTCCCTGGTATTGTTTACATTCTGCCTGCCATTGACTATAATGGCAAAATGCAGAATTAACTTAAAATTGAGTTTTCACTTTTTTCTTTTTTTTTTTCGGCACAGTCCCATTTGTACGCCACTGCCCTATGCTTAAATGGCTGAGATCAGCCAAAAAAAAGTTTCATTTTCATAATCATTAATCACTTTTTAATCTCAATGGCCTTATATTTGGCCATTGGCATATCTAATGTACATAATACATGCTTTCTCACGAGCTGTCATGCTTCCATTTTGCCAGTTGCAGAAATGTACTCAGCTATTTTCTGAATATGTTTTTGCACTGACACTTTTCTAGCATGGAGACCTGGCAGCTTGCTGAATTGCTAAATCACCTCATTTACATGTTTTTCACCAGCAAATGAGGTGATTTGCATATTTTCCATGCTAGAACAGTGTAGGACCACTCATGCATGTGAAAACGGCACTATCCTGAATCACTCGGTGGCCATTTTCCATGCAGGAGCTCCTACACTGTTCCTGTACAAAAAATAAGGCTTCCTGAATTACCAGGGTTTGTTATTACAGACTGATTTAGCTATGTGAATAAATTCACTATTAAATGAGACAGTAGACTTAGTTTCCCAGCTTTTCATAATGACTTTACTTGCTATCGATAAAATTGACCATAAAAAGGTATTTGTTATGTTGGTATGACTTCTGGGATTGTTATATTGAATAGTATAAGAGAATCAATAACAATGCGCTTATCAGTCCACAAGCTTTACCAAAATGCCAAAAATCTTTTTAAAAAGATGTTACCATTTTACAATTAATGATCATATTATCCAGGGTTGAATCTTATCTCCAGCATTTTATGTTATCTTTTTTTTATAAATTATGACAACTTTATGTGGTGTTAAGAAGCTTATATGTAAAAAATCCATGTGTAAATTCTCCAGTATGGATAAGATTTTGACCTTCCTGCTGATTTCAAACAACCTTTTTTATTATTATTATGATTTGATGTAAATTCCTCTTTGTTTATTTTGGATGAGTAATTTCGAGGGACAAGTCTAGAGAGCTAAAATCACTTCTAATGACTTTATATACCTTTGATATGAATGAGGTGTTCATATTGGAACCATTACTATTAATAGAGATGAATTTTAAGATTTTAGGTTTGGTTTTTATTATGTGTGTCTAAATGTAATATTGTTTTATTCTGAATGAATTCTTTACAAATTTGATATCAAGCCAATTACTATGCTGCAAACTCTTTCTAGCTATCAAGTAATCTACTTAGTGAATTTTATTTCCAGAGATAAATTGATGCCAATGCAACAAATTATTTTTCTTTAACTCTAGCATTTTATTTGCATCAAAGGAACTCAAACATTCACAGTTACAGTTATTACTACATTTTTGGATAAATGATTCCAGTACATAAGTGTTTTGAAAATTAATAATAGCTGATTTATGAGAGGAAAGAATATGAATTTCTGTTTATAATTTAGCATATTCGCTTTTAAGGACCACATAAAGACATTTCTTTCTATTGTAATAAGAAGGTCAAGTAATTTGTTATTTACTAATAACATGCTCTCTGAATTAATTTCCAGCAGGATGAATATGATGGGTTAAGCAATTGAATTTAAGTAAAGACAAATATTAGGAAAGCCAAAACCTCCCTTCTCCCAACTTGTTGTATACAAGTATAAGGAGATGCTGGGTCTTTCTTGAAACCGTAAGAATTTGAGTAAAATACCATTAACTTTTTTATGGTTCCTTTAAGTGGGGGAAGAATTAATGATTGGCTGATGAATAGAACTTTTGCTAGTATGATTATATTAATTAGATATAATCTGTATTCAAAAGTGAAAAATAATCTGTTTCAGTTTTTGGTTAGATTTATTATTATATTAATTAGATGCTGATAGTTGATTGTTTATAAGTGGATTCAATGCTAATTCCTAAGTATTTAATATGTGTATTATCCCAGTTAAAGATGTTATAGGAATTTAACTTTGTGGATACTTATTTATTTATCAGGAGTATTTTAGCTTTGTTTTGGTTGAATTTTAGCTCTGACACTTTCTCAAATAAATTCATATCATTAAATAAGTATTCCAATGATGTCTCAGTATCACCACACATTATTAATAAATCATCTGCATAATGTTGAATTTTGGGAGAGAGTTTATCATTTAAATTATAACCTTTTATGTTTTTGCTATTTATTATATGATTAGCAAAAGGGGGACAAGGGGCAAACTTGTTTTGTACCTTTTAACATTTTAAATGGGCTAGAAATGAAGAATTAATCTTTCCAAAAAAAATAGTGGTTTCATAAACAATTTAATATGCTTTTTAAGTCAGAAAATGTAATTGTTTTGTTCTTATCTTTATATATAATTACTTTAATATGATTTTTTTTACTCAGATACTTAGATCTAATTCCAATTTTATGTATGCTTTTAGGGTTTAATAAATATGAATTTAGTCAGATGTTTCTAGATTGATAGAAATTTTATGTTGAAGGATATTTTGGAATTCTTTATTTTTTTAATATTAGCAAGTGCTGTTTTGTTACTAAGTATAAGAGTTTTAACTTATCAATTTCATGTTGTACATCTGTTAACTTTTTGTCCCATTCTTTTCTCCTAGATAAATGACAGTTTTTAACTTTACCATAAAGAACAACTTATAATGTATCTCATAAAATGAATTTATCTCATAAAATCACATCTCGAAGGCACAGTGGTGCAGCGGTAACATTGTTGCCTCACAGCAAAAAGTTCTCTGGTTTGATTCTCAGCTGGGCTGTCTTCTGTGTGGAGTCTGCATGTCTACCCTGCATTCATATGGGTTTTCTGTGGGTACTCCCATTTCCTCCCACATTACAAAGACATGCGTCTCGAGTGTTTCTCCACAGGCCTCCACTGAAAATTGGCTTTGTTCCAAGTTGGACATTCCTGGTAAACTAATGTTAAATAAAATCTGAGACTTCACCATTATTATTAAGATCTATGAATTGGTTATTTTTCTTTAAGAGCCATGCTTGAAAGCCTTTTACTTTAGTTATATATGGCAGGATTCTCGGACAAAAGTTTAGATTGTCAGGACTAAAAGTTATTTTAAAAGTAATGGCATTATAGTCAGACAAGTGGCATGAAACAATCAGTACTTCATCTATTTTAGAAAGTAAAGAGCCAGCTATCAAAACTTTATCTATATTTTCTGAGTTCCAACTCTGTTGGAATAGTGGGTAAATTTTATGGGAAATGATAATTTTATTTCAAATATGTGTTTAACAGATTTCATGTTTGTGGTATCATTATGAAATAAAATACTGTTAAAATTACCTGATAACAATATCTCACCCCTGGAATGTAGAGTCATGACATCTAAATACCTCTTTACTAATTTTGTGCCAATTCCAGACATCTACTATGTATTTATAAGGATGTAAAACCTTTTTTCTAGTTTTATTACTACCATCCCGAGCATACCATCTTTAGTTGAATAGGAATCTACAATCATAGGTATTCCTCAAGTTTTTTTCCACATAAAATAAGGATACCTCTTCTTTTATACTTAAACTGTGAGCTATCCAAAACTTAATAGTCTTTTAACAATATTCCGTTTAAGTATTTTGTTTAAGTATTTTGACGATAAGTGGGTTTCTTGAAGAAATATAATATCAGCCTTAAGCAAGGATATTTATTTATGCTACTTCTCTTCAAAGGGGTATTTAACCCATTTACATTTAATGAGAGACACTTGTATACTGGCATTATTCAAAATGAATTGTATTAATGACTTTTTATAATGTTGTTGTGTGCTAAATCTAAAGAAAATCATAATGACATATGTTATGAATAAGGGAGTACTACTTCACTTAAAAACAATAAAAACAAACAAAGAAAAACCCTTCAGCATGGAATATATTATTCCAGGCTTGTTATGATTCCCATACAAGCCACTAACTAGCAAACCCATGACATCTTCTGTCTATTTCCTGCAACTGCTATTAGAATAAAAATTGAGGAAATGTGGTGTAAAGATTAAACATGAATGAAAAGGAAAATATTTATGAATCAGGTCAAAATATAAGCTATAATAAGTAAGCAACTACAGTATTATGCTTGCACCTATTATTGTTTTGATTTCTAGTATAAATACTAAATAGCACACATAATAACATAGGGATTAAATGAGCTGCATGTTGTTCAACATTAAAATTTGTTCAAGTGTAACACTCTAAGCTTTCCTTTTTACTGTTGAAATTGAACATGAATATCTAACAATTCAGAAAGATAAATACAAGTATTAAGTCATAACTTTAAAATAAAATGCTTACTTGCATTTCAGTATCATTTAAAAAGTACACTATTGTTAAAAAAAAGCACCCAAAAGTCTATTTTTTAATTCTGGTTGTTCTCCTGTGTTGAACATGAAGTTTAGAGTTCAAAGATCGCAGTTTATTTTCTGGATTTAATCGTGAACATTTCTTCACAAAGATGAAGACTGTCATAATACTTAGAAGCTTTAGCTGATTTTAAAAACCACAGACAAGCTTTAAAAGTAAGTCAGTGGGAATTTAAACTGTAAAAAGAAAGCTTTTGAAGTCAGAACAGTCGTGGATGCATTATACATGCCACGAGTAAACTACAAAGCTATTTTTCAGTATTTTTCCACCTTTGAAGTTTAAAAAGTATTTATAATATGTTATATACTGCTTTGTACTTTTAATTATTAATTTTAAAGAAAACAACACAATAGCACCACTAATTAATAAACTAAAAACAGATAAAAGAAGGAAGCATAACTGCGTTCAAAAATCATCTTCTCTTTTTTTTACCATCAAACACAAAAGTTTTTATCATATATTACTGTGCAATTATATTAATGTGGAGGGTGTAAAGGGTGTCTGTGTGAATATAAACAGCTACACTGCATAATTATCTTGATTTTATGTATTTAAAATGCAATATTTTACTGTAATATATTATATGATTACTTAGCTTCTCTTTCAAATTATTATGTATTCTGTTGTGACTGAGAAGCTAAAAGTAATATAAATATTTAACATAAATGATAATAAAAGGTACTACCTTAGTTAAATCATCTCAGGAGAATAGTAAATTATTTAATTGATGTTAAAATATGGAAACTTACAAATTATTTATTTGTTTCTATTTTTCTTCTTTTTTTTTTCTTTGACTGACCAGTCATTTTTATGATGCCTGTCTCTTTAAAATAATGCTAGAGTCCATTTCTTACAATGGATTTAATAAGTTATTTTTCTGAACAAAAGTAGTGGCATCCTCCAATGTTTTAAATGTTTTTCCCTTCTAGTAAAAAAGAGTCTTCATTTAGCAGGGAAGATCAAGTGAGCTTTGATGCCAGCTTTTTGGGGGATTTTAGGAGGGGAATGGAGACTTTCCTTTTCAATACCATAATAGAAGAATACTCATTGTTAAATCTGATTTGTGAGTTTCTTAATTTCAAAGGTGCAAGAGACCAGTCAGTTTTCAGGACAAGATCTTTATCCTGACTAGAAAAAAAAACTATACAATAATGGATCTTGGATGTATAAGCTTTCTGTTTGAAGGAATTGTAGCTAAAGATTTGTGAGCTCTTTCTATACCACAAGATAGGGCTTCTGGTAAATTTAATATTTTAGGAATCCATAAATATAAGAAGTTCACCATATTTCACCTTCCATTTGTTCAGGGACCCTGTAGAATCTGATGTTATTTCATCTGGCTTTGTTTTCCAGATCATCTATTTTCTCAGTTATTCAATGTTGTCATCTCCCTCTAATAGTCTAGAGTCAATATCAGAAAGTCTTCTATAGCTGCTGAACTATAGCTATCTGAACTTTCTGCTGTTTGAGGAAATCATTTATTAATACAATTTGTTTAGTGCAGTCTTCTTTGATTTTTGTTCACATTGTAGTCAAGTTTGTCTATTTTGAGAACCAAGTCTTGAATATTAGAAAGGATTACTGCAGTTCCTTCTTCATTGTATTGTCTTGTTGAGCAGACTTGGAATGGTTCTTCTTCCTTCAGAAATATTTTCCTTTTTTCTTTCCATCTATGGTTTGACAGGAATATATATAAAATATCACTTGATTTTTACACTAAAATGATCATGGAGATTTCTAGTTGTTAGATTCAGAATTTTTAAATGATAATTGCTGAAAATATCAAATAAATCCTGTCAGAAGTAATTGAAAGAAGCAGAGCAGACATGTTATGCTGCATTCAACTTGCCATCTTGGCCACTTCCCCTGTTCATTAGTGTAATTTGAAGGCTATTAAGTCTAAAAGTGAAATGTCTACCATCAATATTTAGTGACTAATCTCACTCATTTGCCAAAAAAGTAAGAAACTTTATAGGGAATATACCAAAATATGAGACCAAACACAAATAAAATTCTATAACTCTGGAAAATTTGAGAGGATCTACCCCGCAACACACGCAGATACACACACTACCAATTTAAGCAGCACCTTGTTCCTCCAGCATTGTAGCAGATGAACACTCAGCTATAATGCTTATGCTTTTTTTGGTCAGCTCAGTACACCCTAACACAGATATGGGTCTTGAGCTAGAATTGCAAATTCCTTTTCTTCTCTGAAGCTTTTATTTAAGTCATCCATCACTCTAATTCAGTCAAATAAAAATGGCATTAAGAACTGGCATAGAGAACTCCTTGTCTTTTACTACCTGAATGCTGTATGTCCTGCCTATGTCAGCAGTGCAGAAACACAGACGCACACACACACACACACACACACACACACACACACACACACACACACACACACACACACTATGATCACACAATTGGCTGTTGTGCCTACCAGCCCAGTATCTAAGTAAACGTGTATGATTAAAACCCTGTGAATCTGTGAATAGTGGTCAACTTTTTAATAAAATCTGCCTGTAATGCAGGCTGATTTCAAAAGCAGCCTTGAGGCTTAGGATCATAGAATCATAGGAGGTTACTAGGCTTAACGCCCTTGAGCCTTTTTAGGTTTAGCCATTCATTCCCATTTTTTTCCAGTTACCAGTGCCTGCAGGCTAAAATGGCATTGGTATATGCCTGTGCCTTAGGGCATCTACAAACTGCCCATCTCCATAAGGACTGAAAAGTCTGTTCAGAAAGGGGTAATTTCTGAGGCACATAGCTCTCCCCCCAACATGTTTTGGTTATTTCAACAATGAGGTCTATAACCTTAGATCAGGTAATTCTAGTGCTGTTTCTTTTGCGAATGTGTAACAGATCCATCAGGACTGTTTCAGAGAATGCTTTGTAGGTTAGGTATAAATATCTCCCTTTTTTTCTTTATTAAATTATTTCTTTCATGCTGTGGAACACTGTACTTTGCACATGTTTAACAAGAACTGTGCTGAGTTCTGTGTCTGACTAAAACATGCTCATTTATTTCATATTTAAAATATTACTCATCATCATCATAAATTGTATTTAAATTGGGTTGAGGCTAGATCCCAACAAGCAGTGTCACAAGCTGCCCCTGCATCCAGTCTTTACCAATTATATTCTACTAGTCTGTTTAGTGTAAATATGTTTTGTCCTTTCTGTATAATTTCCAAATCAAACCAATATAGTCTATCCACCAGGACCTATGCCATAACCTTCACATTGACATTGATTAGTGGCACAGGCATGCAATTTCCTACCTACAGTCTCTCTGTGACCTCCTTCATTATCAATATCACCACAGTCCTTTGAGTAGATATGGAGATTACCATTGAGTTTACCACCCTTTTATATTTCTCCAGTAGGAGCATTCAGACTTTCTCTCCCTCTCCTGTGTAAAATTCAGTGGGGGACATATCTTCCCCGTCTTTCTTTCCTTCATTTTGTTTCCAACCCTCATGATTTATCAGCTGAATTTTCTGCCACCATGCCATTTGTTTGCTGATCTTTGATCTTTGTTTTTCCTATCTCACCCCCTAGATCCATTCACTTATTTTTTATTGTTTTTTAAGTATTTGTAGAAGTGCCAGAACACCTCCATAAGCTGCCTGTTATCCTTCTTTATTGATCCTTCTTAGGACTAGGTATCCTTGCTTTTTCTTATACCTTTTTTTCCTAGTTTCTTCAGGCTAATTTCCCCAGTATGCATCGATAGTTATTCCAATAAAAGTTTTCCAGATTTAATGCTGACACATACTTTGATTCAGCTCTGTCCTTAGTACCAACTTCCTCTTGATAAACAGTCTGTCTCTTCTCAGTTTTCCCATTTTTCTTTTTTTTTATAAAAGTGCAGCTGTTCTAGGTTTCCCAGATAAGCCATATCTGCAAATATTCCACTTAGTAAGTAATGGTTTTGCCATTTTTTATAGCTCAGGAGCTGATTATGTGACTGCTGATATAATTTTGAAAATCTGTAAATGTTTGTTTTATTAGGGAATATGTTGGGGTAATTGTCATCATCATCATCATTATTTTTCTTTTCTGCTCTATTTATCAGTGAGTGTATTTTTTATTGTTTAACTTTATCTGGCAATTTACACTTGTTTAAGTTAAAAGAAATGCTGAGCTAATAACTCTATGTGTTTAATTCACTGCTGTGTAACACCTGGTGTCCTCAAAGGGTCATTTGCATATATCCCATGTTACCTCTAATACAAGAGGTTTTAAGGAATCACACAGTGGAAAGTCTTGCCTGGCTAGATTTTTCTTTTAGTTTTTATTGATTGGTTTGTCTGTGTGACCTTGTTACTCATTGTTTTAGTTTGTTAGCTGGGATATTTTGCAGACAACTTAATGGTTATGGACATAAGCTGGGTACGACAACCCTGTCTTCTTTCCAAAGGTCAGCCAAACAGTCCATTTATGTTGTTCTGACAAGGGCATAAGAAGGCCAAAACATGCATGTCCACAGCTAGTGGGTCTAGGTTTATTGGCCTGAATTTGTCTATTAATTGCCTTAAAAGAAATAAGTCATAGGCATTCAGAATTGCCATATAGCTGCAACACCTGGTGTCTTTAAGGGGTCATTTATGTATATATCCCATGTTACTTCTAATACAAGAGGTTTTAAGGAGTCATACAGAGGAAAATTTAGTTTGGCTAGATTTTTCTTTTATTTGTTATTGATTGCTGTGTATTCAAGTCATTTGTTCTTTTTCATATATAAAATGCACTACATTTCCTTTTGGCATTCTGGCTCAGGCCATGACTGAAAGTTCAATAATTAGGAACAGTTCATTTACCTGGCTTACAACTGAAATAAATACAAATGCAGCACATTTTTTCTACTTCTTTTTCCCCTCTTTTCTCCCTGTCTTCCATCTACAAACTAATATAGGATTTATGCCCCCCACATCCATATACTTCTTGAAATTTGACAGCTAAAGGACCCTTATATAATTTCATTTTTTTTTATTTGATGCCTGACATCTAACATGATAATTTGCAGTTGTCAACAGAAATAACTTGTTGCATTTTTTTACTGACTACTGTGTTTCAGTAAAAAAATGCAACAAGTTATTTCTGTTGACAACTGCAAATTATCATGTTAGATGTCAGGCATCAAATACATAAATTTATTAAGGTGCTAAACCCTGTGTGCAAACAAATTATTAAAATTCAAAATGTATCAACAAAATGTCAGTATTAGTAAGCCAAACAGCTGTTACACATTTGCAGTTCATTAAATGTGGTCTGTTATGACTTTGTTTACTTGTGGTGGTGCTGTGGTAGCGTTGTCGCCTCACAGTAAGACGCTGTCCAGTTCGATTCTCAGCTAGAGCGTCTTCTGCATGGAGACATGCGTGAATGGACGTACCTTCATTGAAGGTTGTGCATCAGGCCTGGCAAGCCGGTACGTAAAAATCAACTGTCAATCATTAGCAGACCGGAGTTCTGCTGTGGCAACCCCTAACCGGGAAAAGCCGAAAGACACAAACAAACAATTGGGAATAATGCAGCTTGTATGTTTTTTATCTGATTAAAACGTAGGGTACAAAAAGTGAATATGTTTTTTTTTCTAAAATAATGTGACATTATGAAGATTTGCTCTTGCTTTGTTCTCTGTAAGAAAAAAGAATTACAAATCAAAACATATGTAAATGATATGGTTTTATTGTGAAAGGAAGATGAAAGTACATGAAATCAGATGTTAAATATGACAAAAATGACAACTGGTAGGAAGACGAAGGAATGTCTCATGACAGAGTAGAAAGAACAGTGAGCTAAAAGAACAGCTTACTAGCAGTCAGCACAATTGAAATAATTCTTGCTGGTCTTAGGAATAGACAATATTGTGTAATAAATAAACATATAACTGCAGCCCTTGCTCAGGCTATTAGTTTTTTAGTCTTTCATGATGCATTTATTAAGATTTTGATGTCTACTTGTGCGACAGATTACTACTTATTGATCAGTTAGATTCTACAGTGCTTCCTTTAGCAGTAATTTATATTTAGGTATGGATAATGCAAGATTTAACCATGCCTGGTGTGGTCTGATCATAAGAGTGATGTCCTGTCTTACCTACAACCAAACATGATTTATTTCCATTACAAAATCGATTTTTTTTACAAAATTAGTTTCTTGCCTTTGTTAATTAATGTCATTATATGATAATACTTTAGATTCCTTCTACCTCTTGTTTTCTATACCAGATGTCTAAAGCCTTTACAGCCATCTGTGAGGGTTGCACAGTTTATCAGTAAAATACAGTTTTTACTAGATTTTTTTAAAAAGTCAATAAAGAAAATGTGTTTTATTCACAAAACTCTAGCTATACTTTTCATTGGACATGTCTGCATATCATGGAAATTTTCTGTTTTTGCAGGGTGTACTACTTGTGTTCTCTGTGTTCTGGTGTATGCTCAGTTGGGGACTGTGGTAGCCAGACTTCTTCCTATAAATAATGCTCTCTATACATTGGGCATGCTAACTGTCCAATCATTATTCACATTTTTAAACATATATGACATCTAATTGTATAGTTCATACTACAATATCCCCCTCTTACCCTCTAGATCACCTTGTAGTACACTAATCTCTCTCCTCCTCCTCTGCCTAAAGCTAATCTACTAATAATGCCAATAGCATTATAGAAGCCAAGCCAACAAATAACAACTGTGGCACTTTTTCCCCCTGTCATCCTACTTGTATTTACCAAGGTCTAAACATCTGACTGGCAGACTCTAATCTGTGTCATGATAATCAAGTACAATCTAAGCAATTACTCTTACCTCAGTGAAGCCTATTTCCAACTATGAACGCATGTAAACTGTAAATGTTTAATATAACATGTCTAGTAGTATATAAGTCACACTAAGTGTTTGTTCACAAACTTCAACTGTATTGCCTCATATAAGTAACAATTTCTATAAATGTGTAACCAAGTTATAAATGTGGACCTTTTCTCCCTAGGCCTCTACTGAAAATTGGTTATGTAACCCAGATAGACTATCCTGGTAAACAAATGTCAAAAAAATAAATAAAAAACATTAGTAGTATTTTTGATAGTGGATTACCAGGTCTGAGTGCTGCACACCTGCTTAACTCAACCCCCCAGTACAGCTCTTTTGAGCGTGTGCCTTTAACTCCAAGTGGGTGTGTCTTGAGTCTTTAAAAAATGAAGTTCTCACCTTACAGTTCTAACAAATACTCATTGAAAGCGGTGAAATATCAATACAATCGTTTGTCAACATGTATGCTTCAAGAGAAAATTTTCTGATGCCTTGTACATAGCATGGTTTTGGAATTATTAATGCAAATGTGAACACGCGATATACTCATAGATATAGCATGAATGCACCGCATACATTTAAAGGGATTGTGAAAAGCCAGTTCAGTAGAACAAGTAGGCTGAACACAGATGAATAGATATGCATGCAGCAAATGGATGAAATGGCTTTTGGATTCATTGACAGGGGCTATAAAGAGACTATGGTGAGAGAATGTATGACCAATGTACTGAGGGATAGAGAAAACAGAATGAAATCCTATTTTAGTATTAGGAACAATGACACACAGAATGTAGCTTATAGTACAATGAACAGGAATAATAAATTAAGATGCATAACTACATATAATAATACAACATGGGAGGTAGAACATATAATACAGAAGAATTGGAATATCCTTATGACTATGCCTAAACTTAGACAGATTCTTAATGAACAGCCTAATTTTGCATATAGAAATAGAAAACAATTAAGAAGAGGATTATGTTTTAAAGATATGAAACTTAAGAAGAATACTGTCAGTTTAAAGCAAGGGACATATCCTTGTTTTAATTTCAGTTGTTGCAAGGATGTTCTCACTGAAATGCATTTTATTCACCCTACAACCAAAACTGAATAATGTTTTGATTGTTATGCTACTTGTAATACCACACAGGCTCTTTACTTAGCCACCTGTCTGTACTGTACCTCATTTTATGTGGACAAGAGTAATCATAAGCTAAAAGATTGTATTATTGAACATAAATCAGAAATTAGGAGGAGTATCATGACTAATGGACTTGCTAAGCATATTGCCATCAGTAACTCAGGGTATTCATTTAAGTTTAGAGTAATTAAGGTAGTGCATAAAATTATCAGAGGAGGTGATATAAATAATGCTCTGGAAAATGTAGAATATTCTTGGATTTTAAGGTTGAAAGTAGATGTACCCCTGATTTAACAACACAGTTAGTTTGAAAATTGTTTTATATAAAAATATTTAATGTTGCATTAAGAAAAACATTTTTTTAATTGATTTTCATTTTCTATAGGTTGGCTGTTTCATATGATGTACGTTGCTTTGATATTTAAAATGGGTGCTTTAAAATTTTAATGACAAGCACTAAGGAAGGGGTAAACTGAAGGCTTTGCTTGTTTTAAGTGTGTATTCATTTTAATTAAACTGAAGAATGTTTCTGCTGATTCGTTTTTTTTTTTTTTTAATGTTTTGTTGGACTTCTATCGGACAGTGTTTACCACAGTGAGATTCTGATATTGTTTGCAATCTCGATATGGTATCAGCCAGATAGAGCAATTTGCCTTTCGTATAGACCATTTTAAAATTGTTGTTGTGGTTGTTGTTTGTTTTTCGGCTTTTTCCCAGTAAGGGGTCGCCACAGCAGAACTCCGGTCCACTAATGATTGGCAGTAGGTTTTTACAAAATGCCGAGGTGCCAGCTCGACGCCCAACCTTCAACTAAGGCATGCCCATTTACGCACGCATGTCTTTCAAACGCTACTCAACCGTGGGGAGGACATGCAGACTCCACACAGAAAGCACTCCCAAACCAAGACGGGAATCGAACGGGAAAACCTCTTGCTGTGAGGTAACAACATGTATGTTTGCAATTTGAGCATCATTCTTTGTAATCTTGCTGGAGCGGAATGCAAAGGCTTCTTTACAATAGTAACTAGAGGTTGATGATCCATTTCAATCTGAATAGCTCGACCATAAATATAATCATGAAACTTGGAACATGCAAATATTATTGCCAACATTTTTTTCTCAATTTGAGCATATTGCATCTAAGTATGCGTAAGTGTTCTAGATGCATAGGCTACTGGTCTACACTCCTGAAGTAGAATTGTGCCAAGATCAAATTTTGCAGCATCACAGGAAAGAATGACTGATTTGTCCACATCATCGTATCTTAATGTAGGTGGGGTAGCAATTTTCTGCTTAAGATCTTCAAAAGCCTTCTGGTGCTGTTCTAACCATGACCATGCAACATATTTGCACATCAGCTCTCTTAAAGATGCTGTCAACTCACAGAAATCTGGTATAAAGTTGCCTAAATAGTTAACCATGCATAGAATTCACTGTAGAGCTTGAACATTGTCTGATGCTAACATCTCAAGAATAGCTCTTTTCTTGGTCGAGTCTGGTTTTAAGCCTGTACTGGTAAATAAATGACTTATATACGTAACTTCTGGAAATCTGAATTTGCACTTTAGAGGACTAAGCTTCAAGTTTACTTCACATGCTCTGTCTAGAACATTCTTTAGATTTCTGTCATCCTCAGCTTCACCATTGCCTCCAACCAATAAATCATCTACTATTATGGCAAAAAGATAACCCCAAAAAATGTCCTCCATTGCATTCTGAAAGACTTTACTTGCAGAATTTATTCCAAATGGCATCCTTAGGAATCTGTATCTGCCAAATGGAGTACCAAAAGTGGTTAGAAATGAGTATTTGCAGTCAAGCATCACTTGCCAAAATGAACTCTTTGCATCCAAAACAGAAAAACAGTGGCATTCGGTATTAGAGCTGCAACCTCTTCAACTGTGCACATTGGATGATACAGGCTCTTCAATGCTTTGTTCAAATCTCTTGAGTCAATACATATTCTGATTTTGTCTGAGCCTTTTTTGTGAGCTGCCACCATGTATGACACCCATTCAGTTGGTTCTGTGACTGGACAAATCACACCTTGCTGCACCATTTTATCCAAGTGAGCTTTAACTTTATCTTGCATAGCTATCAGAACTCTTCTTTTTGATCTGACCACTGGGCCTAACTTCATGAAATACACAACTGGAAGTTTGCCCAACTCCTCATCAAAAACATCAGCATACTCTGAGAAAAGATCTTCAGAAAAATTAGAACTAGGAGATGCACTTATGTGATGAACTTATTTGGTAAAAGAAAGCAGATTCATTCTCAAGCTATGTCTGAGACCCAATAAAGACTGTGCTGGTCTTTGGACTACATAGAATAACAAGTTGTAACAGCTATCGGCCAAATAACATGAAAGCATCAGTGAGCCTTCATTTTGAATTTCTTCACCTCCATAAGCAATAAGTTTCGCACAACTGACCACATTGAGTTGTTCATTAGTTCCCACTTTAGCAAATGTGTCTGCTGATATAATATTACACTTTGAACCAGTGTCTACTTTAAGCTCTGTGAGTTTACCATTGATCCAAACAATACAAAATACTTCACTTTTTGCCATTAAATTCACTGCATCCACTCTTTCACCAAGCACTGATACACCATCTACATAGAAAGTTGACTTCTTTGGCTCTATTTGATCAACTTGCTTTTTTGTGTGACCTTTCTTTACAGCTGTGTGAGGTTTACTTCATTTGCAAAACTTTGGGAAATGGTTCCATGTTTTACAATTGTGACATTGCTGACAAAATGCTAAGCACTTCTCTCTTTTAGATTCATGATTTGTACCACAATTGTGACAGTTAACAATAAAGCTATATTTGAGCTTCGCTTATCCCTGCACTGTACTGCACTGAGGTTGCGCCTGAGCCTGAGAATGCTCCTTTAACTAAACTGGTCTTGGAACTTTCTAGAAAGCTATGAGGTTTCCCTGATGAGCCAGCAGGGGTAGTGGCTGCCATGTGCTTAGGCCTATTTCTATTTGCCACGTGTTGCATGTTATCTACATTTGCTTTGGAACCTAGTGAAACCATGCTCTTGTAACTCACAAGCATGCTTGTGTGTTTTTCTGTCACTTCATGGATTTGACAAATCTCTATGGCTTTACTCAATATTATATCACTGTCACGAAGCAGGATCTTTCTCACAGCAGCACTATTAATACCACAAACGAGTCTGTCCATTATTAACTCATCTTTTAAGTCACCAAACCAACACATTTTAGCTCTGTTTCTCAGGTGAGTTATATAAGGTGCAAAAGTTTCTCATGGTCTCTGATCTCTCTTGTAAAACAAATGCCTCTCTAATGTAATATTTGTCTGTGGGTTACACATTTCTCTGAACTTGCTTTTCTAACACTGGGGGTCTTCCCTTGATTTAGCCTGTACAACAATATGCCAACTTTTACCTTCTGCCTCATATACTGCTGGTGCATACACAAATGAATGATCTCTTTCTATGGCCTCTGACCCTGCTAGATTTAGTAAAATGAATGCCCTGGTGTGTGCATCTTTGTCTGCATAAGCTGCTTGTATAAAAATATCATACTCTTGCTCAAATGTTCTCCAATTCTCTGCAATATTCTGATCAAATACAAGAGGTAAGGGCTTTTAAAATATCTTTGCCATATTAACATATACCAGTGAAGGATTTTGCAAGTAAGCACAAACATATACACATATATGTCCAAACTTTATGTGAGCATCTGTAACTTTGCACATCTGAAATTATGCTTTTGGGCTTTCCAAAATCATGCAATTGGGCTTATTCTGTGAAACAACTCTCTCGAGCACTGTAATATTCTTGAAATTACTGTATTGCAAAATATCACATCAGTATAAGAAACATTTCAAATAACTGTATGAGGTGCTGTGTAACTGGATTTTTGTGAAATATGCTTCTAGGGCATTGTAATATTCTTGAAATTATTGTTCTGCTAATGTAATTTATCATCATTTTAAAACGCATTTCAAATAACTGTATGATGTGAATAAACTGGGTAGTAGAAACTCTAAGTCAATAACATTTCAAAATAGTTGCACCTTGCAAATAAAATGTATACAACACACAGAAATATCCTCAAAATGGCAGTACCTTGCTAGGCAACTCTTTACAGTGCAAGAAACAGTCTGTAATGGTGGCACCTCATGAATAGCACAAGAATTCTTGAAAACACTCCCAGCACAAGAAACTTTTCAAAATGGCCGTACTTTAACTGTACTTCATGAAATAGTTGCACTTTGCAGCCCAGAAACTCTTTGAAATACATACACAGTAATAAGCACACACTGTAAGCACTTCTACACACTTTGAGATACTTTGAATAACTTTAGTTATGCCCTTGATATGATATGAAGTCGTAGTTATGCCAAAACACAGCACTTTGCCAAAGCATGTAGTTGCCTTGCTTTATTTTATGCGTAATGTATCCTTTTTTCCCTTATTATATTCATTTTGCTTGTTTAGTCTCTTTTCATGTCCATTGTACCTTTCTTGTGCTCGTTTTACTGTAAACAAGTCCATTTTGCCCCACATGCATTTGTTTTGGTTTAAACATACTTGCTTTGCTTAAAACATGCTCGTTTTGCTTTTCTGTTAATCGTTTCATCAGATACTTTTATTTTAAACATTTCCATTGGTTAATAAATTGTTTGTGTCTTCTGCTTCTTTAATAATGCAGTTTGTGCCCTTGTAATGCCCCGTTTTATCTTTCTTACAAAATAAGCAGTTTGTGTGAATTTACATTGCTTTTGATTATTTTCTGGCTCTTTTTCATGCTTGTTTCTTTTTATTTTACCCTCACTGTCATCTCTGTACCTCATGGCTCTGAATATTATTCTGTACAATCCTGGTTCTGACACCATGCCACTCTCATAGAAGAGTCTGTGTGGGTTACGTTCAAGAAGCATTATTTTAAACAAACACATCACTATAGAAATGTACTGACTTTAACTTAAGTAACTTATATACAAACTAACTACTGTGATCATGCATGATCTCTCTCTGGATGCTCTCCCAAAATGGCACTAGGAATAGCACATGTCCAGCACTTATACGTGCACACACAGTCTTTGATATGCATCTTAAAGACACAGTACACATTCCATATACACTCTGATCTACAACACCCTTCAACCTTCTTTCCCTCTACATACTTTTCTCTGACTCTATTTTCCATAGTAATTCTTTCAGCATGCCAACTCTGATTTTCACTCCATATATAATGCATGAATATGTTGTGTTTTGTCAGTCACTCCATGTATCATGTCACTTTTTTGCCACTTTATAAATAACATATGTATATATCACATTTTGTCATTCACACTGTATATAATGTCATGTATCTATTATGTTTACCCCGGGATGATTCTACATCCCTCTCAGCTGTCCAGATTTTTGCAGAACACCCAGATTTTTTTCCTCATAATTTTGGTCTGTTCCTCATAAAATTTGTGTTTTTTTTCTGGCAGATCACTAGGATGATCTGAGGATAGAAGTGACTAAATAATAACATACATTTCAGTTTCACACTTCAAATCCTTCAGAACATGTATATTAACTGAAACCCTGTTACTTATTAACAATATTTAAAATTTGTTCCTATGTTAGTTCTTTGTCCCCCAATTTTGTCAGGCTTTGTCCAGATTTCTTGCACTAAAGAGGTTGAGAGGTATGATTCTGAAATAGTTTTAATGGGATCAGTGGTCTACCTCAGATAACAAATTCAAATTTAACATAAAAATGAAATAAAACTATGACATCTTCAGATCTGTGCATGCTAAGCTGGATCATTACCTTGATATGATTAGTTTAAGACAGACAGAAGCACCATAGTGTCACTTTGTGATTGTTGTATGCATTATATATGATCACTTGTATCAGCTGACTAGTAGCATTGCAGTGAGAGTCTCCAAGTACTGATGTCAAAATTATATTGCAAAGATAGGGTCTCTGCTATCACATGCTTAGTGCTTCACAGTTGGGACCCTCTGTTCCATCATACAAAAGTTGTACAACTATGCAACAATTACGTTATCATCTGAGTACTTCCCTGCTGTTAGGGTTGCCCTTTTCCACTCTGTAATGTCTATTTTACTTAGCATTATCACTGCTTCCTCTTACTGGATTACTGTGGACAGGGCTGTTTCATTTTTATGTGCACTATTTAGGTTCATAGGTTCATAGGTTCATACTAGGCTATCTGCCCAAGGGCATTTATAAGCCTAGCCCATAGTTATGTGGCTTTCGCCACCCCTTTAGTTTGAATAAAAACTATGCCTATCATTTTTCTGTGCCTCTGTCAAGCAGTGACACTGAAGTAATCCCTGGGTATATCTGATCTCCCATCCATTGGTCAAGATTCCTCTTGAACAAGGCCAGCAGTGCTCTGCCTCACATGTACCGGATTTTGTTCCACAGCATAGGGAGTCTCTGGGTGATGAATCTGTCCCTCCAGCACGTTCTATTTATAACCGTGTCAAGGTTTAAGTCTCCCGCCCTTGTGGTTCTGAGGGATCTAGATTTTTTGAGGTGAAGCATATTCATCAAATCTGGGTTTGACATGGCCTTATATGTCAGGCACAGGTCACCTCTGAGCAAGCGGTATGAGACTGAATAAAGCTGGAGTTCTTTCAGTCGGGCAGCATAAGACATATTTTTGAGACCATTCTGCACCCTGATTAATGTTTTAATGACTGTAACCCCATTTCATTTTGCATGTATTACATTATGAGGTAACTTGACTGCCGTCATGGGATTAGTGGTCTGTATTCAATATGCCCAGTTCTAGTCTGTAACTGCTGTCTCATTATACAGGTCTTTGTTTTCATGCTGAACATTTGAACACATTCGTACAAATAGGGTCTTCATATTTCAGCTGTGAAACTGCTTCATTAATAAGAAAAGAAATGCTGCTGTCATAGTACAGTTTTGCCAGGGACCGATCTTTTTCAGTATGAATTTCTCACCCCTAAAGAACAGTTATTGCTGAGAGTAAACTATTACATCATATGGCTACCTCAAGCGAATGCACTAAATTAGCCATAACATCATTAGCATGAACTACTAAAATCACTTGAGTAGCATTTTCAGCACAAGCCATGGCCAGTAAATGTATTAACACTTACTAAATGAAGTACCTCTGTTCCACTACAGATTCACTTTGAAATTAATTGATTTAGGTTAACTAGCTAAATCTCTTTAAGGTGGCACATAGTGGGTCACCCCTATATTACTGTATATTTGGTATACCTTTACATCAGATCACAGATAGCAGTTCATCAATGCACTGAATGATAGCCATCTATTCTACTGCATGTCATAATGCCTTTGACTTTGCAATTTCTATCACCATTATGCTGTAAGTGAAATTTTACATTTTGTTGTGTAAATGTACTGCTACCATTAAGAATCAGCCATCATCTGATTAGAACATTCTAGGCAAGTAGACCCATGGTATTTTATAATAGATGAACCATCATACGGTTAGTGCACTACAAAAAGACACCATCAAGGTCACACTGGTTAATCTGAATAATTGTTCTGATATTATTCTCTTACTGTCTGATTAGTGCAAGAAGGGACAGTGGCTTCTTTTGTGCTGCTGAGCAGTGATTTCATCAGACAGGGCTACTGTCATCATCTGAAGAATGTTTCATAGTCATGCCTTACCATATTCCTATATAACTGTTGTATCATAAGGAGATCCTTTTGATCATCACCTGCATTGTTAATGGTAAGAAGTGCTCAGGTGTTGAATAGGCAAGTTCTGTGACATCACAGTCATTGATAAAATACATAATAATTTTCTATTCTTTTAGAAATATCCAGTAAAATTCTAGAATTTAAAACATACAGGAACTAAAAATAATTATTTCATAGAATTTGTCATTTTAGTTCAGAATTATAATTTAAATTTATTTAATCTTTAAATTTACATAATGTACTTACAGACAGATTTTTTTTTTTTTGCTAGTCTTTCCAAATATTGAGGGTTTGTAATATCACGGTGGTGCAGCGGTTAGCATTGTCACCTCCCACCAAGAGGTTCTCTGGTTCAATCATCAGCTAGGGTGCCTTCTGTGTGGAATCTGCATGTCCTCCCTGTGGTTGCATGGGTTTCCTCTAAGTGCTCTGTTTTTCTCCCAAAGACATGCAGTAGGTGGATTGGACACTCTAAACTGGCACTAGGTGTGAGTGTGTGTGTGCCTTCTGTGGAAGGTTGGGTGCCTGGCTGGGAACTCAACACCGTAAAACTCCACTGCCAATCATGAGCAGACAGATGATCCGATGTGGTGACCCCTGACTGGGAAAAAACCAAAAGAAGAAGAATATCATGACAGGAATGGACTCTTACTCCTGACTCAGAGAATAATTACTTTACCATTGTTTCAGTCTCTAATATTTGTAAACAAATGTTCTTTCCAGCAACCAGAATGTACCCAAAATTAGATTCTTTGCAGTTCATATGGGGTTACATGTTTCGGTAACATATTTAAATAAAATTAAAATTATTTTGTTAATAGTCCTGTAATTCCATTTACTACTGAAATTCTCTGGATGTCTTTACCCCACATTGACCCATTTTGTGCTGGCAAATCATGGTATGTTATGACTTTGTTTCTCCACTATATAAGAAACCATTATCACTGGGTATATAAGAAACCATAATAACTCAGTGTAGCTATTTCAATAGCTTGTACCACTTTCATCATTTTTTTCTTGGACCATTATATCTGTTTTTCTTAATTTTACTTTCCTAGCTATTGGTATTGGATGATCCCATGTGATAAGAGCATCGTAATTTTCAGTAACGTTTTGTGGTTCATGTTTCCAATGCTTCTCTGTTACTTGCATATTGTAGGGCCGGATTCACGAAGGCTTGCACGGAGTCTAGGACTAGAGTAAGACTCCATGCAGCCAGCATGTCTGCAGAGCGATCCAGGAACAGCCGGAAGGGGTGTGCAAGAGAGCTCCTAAAACGACTCTTGCACGGACAGGGTTAGTTTATGCAAATTACCTCATTTGCTGCTGAGAGCTATGCAAATGAGGTAAATTTGCAATCCAGGAAACACTAACCTGTACAAGCAAGAGTAGTGTTATTTGCAGAAATGTACTCAGTTGGCAACTGAGTACCATTCTGCAAATAGCAAAACAGAGCCATGACACCTCCAAATAAAGGATGCATCCAGTTGAGGAAGCATGCCAATGGCCAAATATATGTCGATTGGCATTTTTTTCCGTTGCAAAATAAAAAAAATAATAATTTTTTTTCCCTTTGATCTCCAATTTTTAAGCATAGTGCAGCACCGCACAAACATGCTGCGCTCTAAAAACCAGAAAAACAAAAAATAAAAGCCACATATAGGGATTTTTATTCAAAATATTCATCTGCCATGCAAGTGAATGGCAGGCTGAAGACAACATGGCTACTGAGTAGAGGTTGCTAAGGGGGGAAGCTCAGTCTGAGAGATGTAACCAAGCATTAGTAGGCAATCCTATACAAATGAGGATAAGGATAGTGAATCCCAATATTCCCTGCTATGTGAACCATGTCCCTAGAGTGTAAGAGTAGGATAAGGGGAGTAACAGAGTAGAAGATGGGTGACATCATGAGGGGGTATGTATCAAAAAGACTGTAAGCTTATTGGAGCAGAGTGGCATGTGTTTGCTGTGAGTTACTCAGGAATAAAACAGGTGTGTCTACAGTTGTCTAAACTGAAATCCAGAAACTGAAGGTGTAGCTGTGGCTATCACTGAAGTATCTTGCAAAGCTGCTTACACTGTGTGCATGCATGTAAACCCATCTAAGCCTGTGTGCATGGATGTGCACCCGTGTAAGCCTGTGTTAGGCAGTCTAAGCACGTATACACGAATGTGCACCCACCTACGCCTGTGTAAGCTTGTGTTAGCTTGTCGTGTGCATGTGTTTGTGCTTGTTTGAGTGGCGGTGCCCCCTGTGGAAACAGAAAGGGAAAAGGAAAGAAAGAAGTAGTAGGAAGTTAACCAAGGAGAACTAGCAGAGCTGCCAGGTGAACTCAATCAGAATCAGCCAATTACACAGGCAGTACAGCCTAGCACCTAAAACACTGCAAACAACATTCCCCCATGTTTTTCTCAGAAACACTGCAAGACTGCAGTCAACAAAGAGAAGTGAAAACTTAAAACGCTTAAACTGAGACATAAAAATGTTAGGAGCTGCCATTGCTGTTATAAGGCAACATGTGCAAGATGCTGAGGGTGGTGCCATTGCGAATGCTGCTGAGCAACCCACAGTGAGGAGACGGAGAAGAGTCTACAGACCCATGGTAACCTACCAGGGGCTACATGAGCTGGAGATAGTGGAGCGCTATAGAATGGACAGAGAGCTCCTGCAGCAAATTGTTGAGCTGTGCAGGCCACGCCTCACACACAGAACCAATAGAGGGGAACCCATCCCAGTGGAAACTAAGGTATGTGTTGGCCTAAGAATACTAGCAACAGGTACCTTCCAGAGACCAACTGGTGATATGATGGGGATTTCACAGGCATCAGCATCAAGGGTACTGCACCAGTTCCTGAATGCCATGTCAGCACATGTCGGTGATCATGTATATTTCTCCAATTCCAGTGAGGTATTGGACAGTAATATGCGTCTCTTCCAGCAAATAGCGGAATACCCTGAGGTAGTGAGTGCAATTGACTGCACGCACAAACACATCAAAGCATCAGCTGGTGAGCAGGGTAGGGCCTACATCAACCACAAGGGCTTCCACTCCATCAACTGCCAGGTCGTGTGCGATGCCCAGGGCATAATACTGAATGTGTGTGCTGGCTGCCCTGGAAGCTACCACGATTCCCATATCTGGCATCTGTCACAGCTGTACCAGACATTTGCAAATGGGGACATCCCTGACGGTCACCTAGTGGGGGATGCTGGATACGCATTGCAGTACTCACCAACTACATGTACCGAAATTGTCATGGTATGTGCCATGCTACACAATATGATCCTGTGAAAACAGCTGCAGCTGGAACAGCATGGAGCAGGGCCAAACAGCCCCCCACCATTGCCAAGGCCTGAACAAGCACAGCGTGACTCAGAGTTGGAACAACCTGAGCCTGCCCCAGTAGGCAGAAGGAGGCGTGCCCAGTATGCCTTGGCCTTGGCAAAGAGGCAATGCATAGTACATACACTGGCTCAGTAAGAACCTTGGAAATTATACCTCTCTCTAACTTGCACATAAAATAAAAGGGATGCCTAAGTTGACACCACCTGTTTCCAAACATGTATAGGGAGTGTAGTATGTGCATCCAACATAGGCAGCCCTGCAGCACCACCTGAGTCATGATTGCCATGTTTTAAGCAATATAAAGCAGTGCTAAGCAACTTTTACCAATATCTGGTATATGTAAACAAAATTGCTCATGCAATGTTGGCCAAGGTCAGGGACAGTTGAGCAAAGTCAGTTAAACATGCTCATATCTGCTTTACTCTTCCTTAAGCACTCTGGTCTGGCCAGCATGAAAATAAAAAGGAGTGATAGGGCTTGAACCCAGGATACTGTGCACTATAATCACAGTATTGAACCACTAAGCCATTATAACATTGCAATGGCACCGACACAGCAGGACAAGTGTGCACTAATGCAAACAGAAAGCAATGCTGTATCATGCCCCTAATGATTCAAATGGGTAACCTCACCCACACGCCTATGCAGACAGAGAACATCAGGCCAGGCGTTGTGATGTGGGTTGTGTAGGCTATGAAGTCGCAAGCTAATATATGTGACAATGGACGCTAAGATCTGTAGTACAGTAGTATGCCTCAAGCCAGTACAATAAGCAACAGTACAGACTGTAATGGTGCCCTGTACATAACAGTGCAGGCACAGCAAATGTGTATAAGTGTCAGGTGAAACCCACATCCTATCTACACCCACAGTAACAATCCGGTGTGCCCACGGGTAGAAATGTACAAAGAATAGCTGTCCCCCCTGTATGTAGAAATGTTGATAGGTCTATGCAAAGTGTCTCATTGAAGCACTGCAGGCACAGCATGATCCCTGTTGATCTATGACACAAAGGTGAGCCCTGCTGTAAAAATACACCTTGATTTACCATACACATATAGTATAAATGTGTATACACACACTTCAACAAATGTAGTGGATTTCATTCAGCATCACACTGAAAGTTCATACTGGGCATGCTCACACACTTGAAGAAACAAAGCAAATGTCAGGCAGGAAGATACTGAAAGGTCATACTGGGCATGCTCACACACTTAGGCTAAATACGGATCTGATAATAAGGGATCTATGGACAAATGTGTATAGTCATCTCTACTTCCAGAAACACATTCACAAAGTGGTCTGAAAATCCTGCTATGTGTTCACACAAACTGCCAAGGTCTGTGCTTGTAGGTCAAAGGAGGTTGCCACTACACAGCAGTCAGCAGACCTGTCAGAGAGTACCACAACACACTTGTGATGAATCTAACTAGGCATGTTCAGCAGCTAGAAAGACCAATGAAGTGCCTTAACAAGAGGATTACTGGCCTCAAATAGTTGCCCCATGCAACAAGAATGAATGTAACCCAAGCTGTACTCTGTTGCATACTGTCTACACAGGAGATCTCTGCCCAACAGACAGGTCCATGTCATGGTTACACTCAGATCTGTTCTTTCTGAGTTACAGCTCAATGGCATTAAATGTACAGAGACAACTGATATTGGCAACATCCTGGCAGATAGGATCAGTGTTAACTTTACCCCCCTCTCACCCATGAAAGAGCACATGTCTAGAATGGAAGACTGCAAAGTTGCTGTCATCACAGCTGCACAGGTAAAAAACACTCTCCGAAGCCAGTATCACAGCAGCCATGGGACTAGATTACTTCCCAGGCTGTGTAGTATCTACTTCCCTGAAGTAAACATTAACATGGAAGTTCTGTGGCTACTGAAGTTTCCAGAGGACTGCAAACTAGAAGCCATCATTGTAAAACACTAAAGATGTGGACATCCTAAAAAAGGACCTCACTGAGACAGATGGCTGTTGTCCAAGCCATGGGCTGTAGCTCAATGCCAAAAGGTGCATTATCATCACCTTTGTTAAAATCTCTGTATCCAAGAACTACAACATAGGTGGTAGTATACCTCACACTGTAAGTGTGACAAGAGACCCTAGGTCACAGGTGGACAGTGGATACAACTGTGATAAGCACATTCCCACAGTAGTCAGGAAACCCTCTTATGTGGCACACCTCATCACAAAATGTGTCTCATGCAAAATAAAAGAGGACATTGTTCCCCTCTACTCACCACTCACTAGAACTATACAAGACTACAATGCCACTGTTGCTATGTACCTCACAAGACAACTGCAACAACTGGAAAGCCAGCAGCAATACCTCACAATGAGCATTAGTGGCCTGAAATACATGCCATACACAGACCATCGCAAAATGCTCCATCCGTACTCCCTTGCATATCGCCTACTCAGAGGTGTTCACTGCCTAACATACAAAGCTATGTCAAACATAGAGCTGCTGGATATGATCCACATAAAACAGTCACAATCACTCTGATCTTTGGACCCAAAACCACGAGTGAAATACAAAAGGAAGGGGTGTAGCCATTTACCTTATGGATATCCACACCTTCAGGTTACTGGCACAGCATGAGGCCTTGGAGACCATGCAAGTGCAAGTAACATTGGGCAAAGCTGCCCATTAGATTGTAGCCTGCTACAGATCACGTACCTTGTCTCAGGAACCTCATTCAGTATTCTGGAGAACAATGGCAAATATAAAGGTCCTATCAAACACCATTATATGAGGAGATTACAACTATCCAAACATTGCGTGTGTGAATTACTCGTATACAACGTCCTTTGCCAAATGTGTCCTACAGTTAAGAAACTATAACACCCTGGAACAGCTGGTCAGCATACCCTCTACAGGTAACAACATACTGGACATGATCATCACCAAGATGGGGTACCAGTGTTCCACAACAGAGATAAACCCCTCGCTGGGAATATCAGATCATGAAGTAATCACACTGGACATCCACATCCCGCCCCCACACCCACTCAATGAAACCACTGTGAAGACATTTGCAAAAGCAAACTGCACATTTCCCAAGACAAAAGTGGAAAGTTCCGAAGACCTTTTGCTATAGGATAATGGTATGCAATCTGCAGAAACATTTACAAGTGCATCCTATGAGCATCTACAGGGATGCATGGAATGAGACATCACAAATAAAACCAAGATGCACTCCTCCAAAAATAGGACAACAAGCAGGTGTTTGTTGTCCTTAAATAAGCTAGACAAGAGAAGGTGGAAACAAACACATGATAGATCCAACTTCACTAAAGGAAAGGTATCACTGATCATTATCAGGAAGAAACAATGATCACTCATAAAATAATCCAAGGATGATTTCTAAAGACAAATATCCAAGGAATGTAAGAATAACAACCACAAAGCCTTCGGTAGCTATACCAGACATGTAGGTGTCAACTTCAAAATATGCTATTAGCTACTGAAAAAAGGAATGAAATACACCAAACCAACTGTCATTGCCCACATCCAGGGGGACAAGTTCAGTGTAAACTCCCCCCCATCACCTCCAAAAGGGCCTGTGTCCATCACAGAAGGATGCAGAGACCCAGACGTCATGGACATGCAGGTAAAGACAGCCCTCACCAAAGCTAAGAACATAGCATCAATGTGACTGTATGTTGTCCCAGGCTGCGTCTTACACTAGGCCCATAAGGAACTACACACTCACCTACATTCACTGTCCAGACTCAACCATACCACAGGCTATGTACCCAAAGAATGGCATACACTAATAGTCATCCAGCTCCACAAAGGATGTGCCAAAACAGAACCTGGAAACCATTGCCCAATATGTCTACTCAGCCGGGTCTACAAAGCTACTGAGCCAATTTTCATGGAGCCCATACACTGAGACATTGGAGATCTCCAGACACTGGACACTACACAACTTTGCCTTGTTAAAGGCACAGCCTGGCTCCCAAACCTAGTTGAGTTATTTAAAACAGTTACCATGAACATAGATGGAGGTGAAAGTAGTCCACACAGCCCACCTGGACCTCACTAAGGGCTTACTACACCATTCCCCACTCTCTCAGCATGGACAAGTGTACCAGCTTGAACATTAACAGCTATGTCACAGGATGAGTGGTCAAGTGGCTCATAGATCAAACACACATGTTCATAGTTGCGGGTACCATGTCCAACTTTAAGCCAGTCACAAATGGCATCACACAGGTCTTGGTCCTGGGACCCCACCTGTTCAGTAGATACTGCTCAGAGGTACAGGCAAGCATGGAAGGTAGATGGCTAAACAGGTTTGCAGATGAATGGTAACAGTGGTCCATAATCGACTGTACAGCTGACACAGACATCCTCCAGAAGTGTCTTACAGAGACAGATACCTGGTGTCAAAACAATGCCCTCAAGCTGAATGGCAAAGAGTGCGTAGTCATCCTCTTTGGGTAAAACACAGTGCACACAAATTACCACATGGGTGGTAATCCTGCATGTACGGAGAAAGTCATTATGGCCCTGGGGACACAGGTAGATAGTAAACTCACCTTTGATGATCACATGCCCAAAGTGTTTAGACATTCCTTCAATGTAGCCCATTTAATGTCACCTAATGTAACCCACTTCTTATAGTCTGATGATGTCACCATCCTACAAATATACCTGTGGAAAACATAATTCCCAGTAATGTGTATAGCACATCGTGTTAATGTGTACTCATGAAGTAGTTAGGTAGGGGTTTGAATCCTGCACTGGACAACTGCGTGTGTTTGTGTGCTGTCTTCTTGGAAAGGAGTAACATTTTAGGAGAGTAGTAAGAGACCTCAAGAGTGGTAAACTAACCTTTGTCAAGTCTGATGATGTCACCATCCTACAAATATACCTGTGGAAGAGAAAGCTCCCAGTAATGTGTATAGCACGTTTTGTTAATGCGTACTCCTGTAGTATCATAAAGTAGTTAGGTAGGGGTTTTAATCCTGTACTGGACAAGTGTTTGTGCGTTGTCTCCTTGGGAAGGCACAACATTTTAGGAGAGTAGTAAGAGACCTCAAAAGTGGTAAACTAACCTTTGTCAAGTCTGATGATGTCACCATCCTACAAATATACCTGTGGAAAAAAGAACTCCCTGTAATGTGCATAGTGCATCGTGTTAATGCATACTCCTCTAGTATCATGAAGTAATTAGGTAGGGGTTTGAATCCTGCACTTGGTGAGTGTATGTGTATAACACTGTTGGTCAATGTGTTGTGGGTTTTGCTTTTACCACTGTATGACATATCAGTATGCATTGCACATGTGAGCTAGCTGTGTGGCAAATACATATCCATACATGTTACCTTAATGAATGCATGTGTGGGAACCCTGCTTTCTACAAGAACACAACTGTCACCCTTGCCAGAGTGTGCTGCTGCTTCCCAGACCTTAGGTCACATCTGTAGGCTTGTGACAAGCCCAGCCACTGCAGTGATCCCTGGCCTAGGCCATCTGTGTCACACAATGTCATTACGATTCCTATTGGAATGTGTGAGTGAGGGTCTATGGCTGAGGTATATGTCAGACCTGTTCAAATGCAGCAAAGTCTTTCAATGATGACTATTCATAACAGGTGTAGAACAACCTATGTGGATATGCATGCAGACCCCTCATTGCTTATGTGATCCACCAAGGAATTCCAAAATACCTTTGGAAATGTGATTAACAAAGGAGAGATGACATAACACTTGGTTGCATGTACACATCGGTACCTGTTCATCATGTTGGTGGCTACTACCTATGTGGTACTGTGGGGATAATAAGTTCCGTAAAGGTGGATGACTATGCTTAGTTTGGCTTATAGCTTTACAGCATGGGTTTGACAACAGGCAGCTGTCTGTATGATACCCTTATGGAGGATGTGTGTGTCATCTGCAGAATGCATTATAGGCCACAGTATGCATTACCAGACGTGGACGGACATATCCCTACTGTGATTGCTTGTACCTAAGAGAGCTATATGCCAAACAGGAGTGGTCTCAGTAATGAGTGCAGGTGAATACCAGTGGTTACTGGCATTGTATAGTACCTGAAGGATCCAAATGTTGCTGTGTGTCCTACATCTGTGTGTCGGTTGTCAAGACATCATCTAACGATTGGTTATGGTCAGGCTGTTGACATGATGTATACTACCAGAATGCAAAACAATGACAGATAGTAACAGTATCACCCACAGCACAGTGTCAAACCATGTCATACACACATGTGTATTCAGGTTCCGGAATGTGTGTAGTACAATGCATTCTGGCCACCAATAGAAACTATGGAGTGTTACTGTGTAATACAGAGCATGTCACCCTGGCCATGTGTCCACTATGCACGTACATGCAGGCAGTGCATCTCCACCATATTCATAACTGTACATCTGCAAATCTGTGCTACACACATCCAACACATACTGTCCACTCTCTAACACATGCTGCCAATACTGCACACATCAGCCAAGTGGCACGTGGCTGGACAATACGCAATTGGAACCAACACTGGTGTAAACAACACTACAATGACAATCATTGCTTTAATGCATCATGCCTGCTCAACTACACCTTCAAGCATATCACTACACCCTACTGCTGACAACATGCTAACATTGCTATACTGCTATATAGACACCCTGTGCATCAGCACCATGGTAGCCTGTTCCTGCATCAATGTTACAGATGACAGGAGGTGGCATAGGTTTCATCATATGCACAGGGCATGTTGTTGGTTTTCCAGAGGCCTACAGTGAGCCATCCAATTGACATGTATGTGTGTGTGCGTGTGTGTGTGTGTGTGTGTGTGTGTGTGTGTGTGTGTGTGTGTGTGTGTGCGTGTGTGTGTGTGTGCGTGTGTGTGTGTGTGTGTGTGTGTGTGTGTGTGTGTGTGTGTGTGTGTGTGTGTGTGTGTGTGTGTGTGAGGGGCAAGAATACTGGAATGGGCCAATGTTGTAATGTGTGTGGATATGTGTTACCCTAGGTGTCTGGAGTATGCGTGTGTGTCTCCATACACACAGTTCCACCATGTGGCTGCCATATACGGGTATTTTTGGGACAGCCACAGACTGTACCTGCGAGTCTTTACAGATCACCATCTCTGGCCATGGATATGGTACCTGTGCCTGGCAGGGGTGCTACTGACACTATCAGGTACTAAGCGGACTGAGTACTATCCCCAGAGGTGGATGGATGTACACTGGACACAGGTCCCTGCTGGGACTGTCCAGAGCCACATGCATGTGGTCTTCTAGGATGTTCTATGGACAGCCCACCCCCAACATTGCTGGGGCTGGTACTGTTACTATGGGAGTGGCTGTGGCTTGAGGGACATCCACGGCGACTGCCAGCTGCTGATGTTGCTGGCATACATCCACATCAACGTCTCAACCATCCCACACTGTCCTGACACATGGACATGACATTGCGGAGGATATCTAATGTCTCTCCCCAATGTCTATCAGTGACCGCAGTGTAATAACAGATGGCACCTGCTAGGTCATGGATACTGTTAATGATGGCGGTGTTATGTGCCCTCTGTGCCCTTAGTCCCTGTCTGGTGTACCGTTCCATGCATGCCTGTGCCTCCATGACAGCCTGGAACATGCGTGATGTTGTCAGACCTGTGGCACATCTGCCAGTGGCATGATGAGCAGCAGTGCTCCTACGAGAACCCCTGGACATCTGCCTATGTGGTACCCTTCCAGACATCTGGGTATGGCTGCTGTGTTGGGATGCATGTGCCATGGATACCACACTGTCCTGGCCAATGCCAACTGTATGCTGTCCCTCAGCTATGAGCATTGGTGATGGATGTATTGGCCGTATGACTGTATGCATGGATGGGGTGGACAGCTGTGTACTGTCGATTGGTGGCCCAACGACAGACCCTGGCAAACACGCCTGCGCCTCAACACATCTATCTTCATTATCACTATGTGGATCAGTGACATCAGTTTCCCTGCTGCAGTGAACTAGCCCTAACACAGCACCTGTGGGAGGAAGACAGGAAACACACTTTACAACCTGTACATGATGTCGGCACACATGCACACATGCACACATGAACACATGCACACATGAACACATGCACACATGCACACATGAACACATGCACACACTCCTCACTACAGCAGATACCCACACACACCACCAGCAATCCAAAACATACTCAATAGTGGTTGAAGGTGGGTTACAGTATCACAAGGCAAACAGTCATATCACACGTGTCAGCATGCAGAAAATCTGTTGCTCAAGATGATGCAGTGCGAGTGTAGACAGCTCTTGTTAATAACAGTATACGTGGCTTTGATGCATGTGTGTTGTTGTTCAGTGATTGGCCTCACCCTGGAACGCAATGTGTACATGGACACAACATTGCTGTGCAAGTATTAAAATGGTCTGCAATGTCCTGTGCACCATCACTCACAGGTATACATACCATGGCTGGATGTGTATATGTGTGTCACATAAATATCCCATTTCTGATTACAGTCAGTGTCTGTAGCAGATAATTGTGGACACAGGTTTAGCACATGCATGCTATGTATACACACAGGATGAGTGGTTATATGTGATGGAATACCATTGCTCAACATGGCCATTGCACAGTGGTTATGGGGAGTGTAGGACATATTGTGGACATGCCAGTGCCAGCCATGACATGGCATGCTACAACATGACTGCAACATTAAACATCACACATACACAATGTGTGTCATGTGACCTATACACTCAATAGCATTACAAGACATATATGTGTCATTTTGTACAAATGGTGATTGCTATGCATATTGTGTATAGGTGTATATGTTTGCACACGCACAACATTGAGGTGCATAGCAATGAATGCTTTGTGTAGTACTGTGGTTACTGTAACTGGATGGGGTGTAGTACCATGAGCCATCATCATCATGCATCATGTGGTCACTCAAGGCTACTAATGTGTGCCACACCACCAGCAGCATGCTGTACCTGAACTGCAGTACCTTGGCTACATTCACAATTACAGAGCCACTTGTTACATGGGTTTGTAACGTGCCCAATAGGGAGCATTGCCTAACATGAATGTGTTATGTGTTGAAGAGTGTCGCACAGCCCCATGATAGGCCTCTACCCCTCAGGTATATTATGTGTGTTGTGTGGATGACATGTGGGATACTGAAGTGTGACCTTACAGTGGGTGTCTGGATACTCCATGTGTAGCATGTTAAGGTGTACTGCATATGACAAAGTTGTGTATGCTGTGTACATGTATATCACCTATGCCTATCCAATGTCCAGTACGGTGTTGGCACAATTGTGTGTGATGCTCTGTGTATTGCATGTGACTGAGGCAGCTACTGACATTACTGGGATGTGCATAGTCTCACAGCAAACATGCACAGCATGCATTATGTGTAGGTGTGTTACGTGTACATGGCCTACACCTCACCTATAGCATGCACATTTCATTGGCAATATTAAATTTATAACACACTCACCAGCATCAACCAGCTGCCTTGCTGTCACACCAGAGGGACCTACAAGAATATGTGACAGTTTGTCAGTGGCCACAACTGTGGCATTGCTACTTTGAGTTTGCTAAACTACAGTAGTACAACACTCGACAGTCACATGCATACAGATTATATTCCAAATATCAGTATTGCACAACACTAGGCAGCACAACTGCTAAACACACAGTACACATCTCACATATGCATAATCTACCAATACAGGTAACAGTAGTCTACAGATAGGGCATGTTACCTGCATGCTCCATGTCAACATGCTGGGTGGCTCCGGCCTCCATGATGACACATGTATGTTGCTGTTCCTGTTGTTGGCCAGGAGCCACCATGCTTATGAGTAGCTCCTCCATTCTGGTGAGGGGGGGATGAATGACTACCCCACCACCTGTGGCAAACTGTTGTCTACGGATATCAGACGCATGCCGCCAGACATGTCTAATTAAATCACTGCAGTGATGGTGTACCTGCTCATATGCCCAGTTATGCATGCCTATGTCATTTACCCGACGAACAAGATCTTGCCACAGTGCAGTCCACTCATGCTGGTCCTGGCTGGATCTAGAGAACAACAGGGTGTAGTGCTGCACCAGGCTGCTGTGTATTTCCTGTTCCTCTGCAGCTGTATAACATGGGTTGCGTTGGTGGGCCATGCCCCTGGAAGACAATTAAACAATATGTGTGAGCAAGTCATGTGGCACACTTAACATTCTAAAGTACAGATATCAATTAACTGCCATATATAGCATCCAATTGGCTGTCAGAGGATACACACGTTCAATACCACATATTAGTGCTCAGGCCACAAATGGCTGACAGTGCCTGGCATGCTCTATATATCAAACTATGTCCTGCACAGCATCATAGAGAAGCCAGTATGCAAGACTATACACCAGTACATGGCACACTGTATGTGACACAATGCACCACCTAGCCACAGGAGGTATATATCAAGCTAATGCATAAAGAAAGATGTCATCCATTGCAATGAATGTAAAGTACAGTTACAGTATTACCAGTATACCACCCTAGTCGTTGATGCCAAAACCCTGCCTAACATATGTGCACAGTTGTTAATATAGGTGGCATACTGCTGTACTAGACTATACATGTTGCTAGATACACACGTATTCCCTGTAACACACATATGATTGAGGGCATGGTACAGGCATAATTACACACACATCAGACATACATGCAACACACAAATGTATGCCAACCCAGATGAGCTTTACCTGTGTACCATACAGTACTGTGTGTCACTACTTAGAAAACCTTATGCCTGAGGTATGTAATCTGTGAGGACTACAGGGAACACACAAAACAGTGTTTCCAAGCAATGTGAACATACACCATACTGTACTGTTTATGCCTACAGCTTCAGGTAGTACTACAATTCGTATGGGAGTTGGATTCACCAGCAGTACCACTCACTAAGCATACATTTATTGTTTTAGCCTACAATGGGACACCACAGTCGACAACAAGGGACTACGTCACACCGTATGCCATAATACTTTTTCTGCCTAGCAATAGCATACACATCTTTTGCTGGGATCACAGCTAGGACACAAACTACCATGACGGAAACAATTTCACACTAAGCTAACACACCTTTCCAGACCTTGCACACATTCACCAACACATTCACCATCACACTCAGTCAACCTCACATAGCAATTATTGCACTAAGTACATGCGTGTGTGCATTGTGTCATAGGTAGGTAATATGCTATTGGCCCTAGGGCCTACAGCAACCTAGCCATATGCTACCCTGGCTTTTGACACACATGTAATTTAATTTCACTTGCCCCTGTCAACCAGAGCCACAGAGGTGATTCCCGGGGTGTATTTCCTATCTCCCAACCAATCATCAGGAGTATTTTTGACAACTGCTAACGAGGAGCTTTGTTTGCTATTGATAGGTGGTTTGTTCCAGAATATGGCATGTCTCTGAGATAGGAATCTATCCCTCCAGCATGTGCTTAGTGAGCTGACAAGGTTTAAGGCCGTAGAGCGTGTATCTTGGAGGGATTGTAATATGTTTACATGGAGGATGTCAGACAGCTATGGGTGTGAAATAGCTCTGTATTTTATGCAGAGGTCACCTCTGGATAGGCAGTATGCAACACAGTCTAGCTGTGGTTTTTGCGAGTCTGTCTGCATAGGGCATCTGTTTGAGGCTGGTATTGCTCATTGTTAGGTATGTCTGTGGCCTTTCCAGTTGCTGTAATTGTCATGTGAGGTACATACCACATGGGGCATTGTACTCTATAATGGGTTTTAAGTGTGATGAGTAGAGGGGAACACTGACCTATATTTCCCTAGATGACACACCTTTTGTGATGATGTGTACCACATAGACAGAGTACATGACTAGTGTGGCACTGTGATTATCAAAGGGGAGGCTACTGTCCAACTGTGTACCATGTTCCCTTATCACACCTTCGGTGTTAGGTAGACTACCACCTATGTGTTAGTTAATGGGTACAGTGTTTTGGCAGGAAGGGATGGCACTGCAGTGTCAACACTGAGCTTCAGTCCATACCTTGGTCACCAGGCACCTGTCACAGTAAGTATGCCCCATGTCTCTCTCTCTCTCTCTATATATATATATATATATATATATATATATATACATATATATATATATAAATATATATATATATATATACATATATATATAGATATACACATACATACACACATACATATAAACATCCATTGCTGTATATATAGATGTACATATAGGCACATATACAGTCCACTTTTCATGGTGGGAATATCAATTATGCAACAGTTGTGAGATATACAGTTATGTAATAATTTTGCACAGTGTTGTGCAGACTGCATTGAAGGTGTCCTCAGCCCATGTAGCTTTAGCAGGCCTCACTGGCTGCAACACTGCAAAACTGACAAAGCATGCCCACAGCGTTTAACCACCACATGTTATATACCAGCACTGCATGCTGTTTTCTTTGCCACACACTACAACCTACATAGAAATATGCACATAGCAACCTTCAACAATATATATATATATATATATATATATATATATATATATATATATATATATATTTATATTTCTATATACACACCCTTCACAAACAGTTGCAGTATGCCCCTTGCCCTATGCACATGTACAGATACATATAGATACGTACTGCTGCCACATATGGATGATTCACAGTATGTAGAGTACTCTTCAAAAACATCTACTACATGCCAGCAAATACATGTGTTACATACCTTTCCTTTGTAGTTCTCTGTTCCATCTGTTTTTAAAGGACATCATTATTTATTTATTTATTTATTTATTTTTGGTATGGGTTTTCTCTGTCTGTTGATGTTGCTCTTTCTTTTTCTGTGTCTCTCTGTTTCTGGCTCTTTGTCTCTGTCTGTGTCTGTGTCTCTGTCTATCTCTCTCGCTCTCGCTCTCTCTCTCTGTTGCTGCAATGATATTATTGCATGTGTGGACAGCAAGTACAGCCTGCTTTTCTAGGTATCTGCACATGTGCATGTGATGGCCTATGCACCAGTTGGTGCCCATCATTTACTAATTGCATGCAGCCTGCTGTGTGGTAATTGCAATACTCACTGTCATAGCAGCCAACTGCTATAAAATGCTAAGTTAGGTAGGTGTAGCCCTTTCAGCTTTCCAAAGTGGGGCCCATGCTTGTTTGCTGTGGATGCCATTGTGTCAGTCAGAAGGTTGGTATACTTCTTATATCTGAAGCTAGGGTTGTAGCCAGTGATTTGCATGTTGTACTCAAACCTGAATGTTGCTGCTTGTAGTACACACTTGTCAGTGTAGAATTTTACTCACCCCTCCAAATGCTTACACAAGTTACATGGGAGTATGTACTTTCTTTTCTAATAAGACAATTAACTGCCATACAAAAGTAGTTATTGCAATGTATTCTTGTGGCACATGAACTGTTTGTGAACTACTATACTATAAATATTAATTAACTCACTTCTGAACAGTTTGTTGTTTATTTGTGTTGACATTAGCACAGGCTGCTCAAGACAACTGGACACATTTCAGTACTGAGTATGCCTACCTACATCCTTGGTAGAGCCTGAATACACAGGTCTTTTGTTCTTTTCGGTAGGGGTGCAGAAGTACATAGAGCATTATATATTATTTTGTGATGTTTATCTTGCTGAACATACATGGTTGCTGTGTACCTGTTAGTCTATCAAGGCAAGTAGTCTGTCTGCGTAGTACCCACCTGTGGACATATCCAGATGGTAGCCAGAGGTTAGCCTATTATTCTTTGTCTGTGCACCACACCGGTCTTTTCAGCACTGGAACAATGGCATTGTCACAGTTGGTTGCTACCAGTACATGGCTACATCCTTTGATATTTTTGTGTTGTACTCCTACATAAGGGTATGCTTGTGGGACTCATTCCAAAGCTATTTGCAGAGTGTGTAACAGCAGAAAAGCTGAAATGCCTGTGTGTTTCTGCCTCTGCCAGTTCTCTGATACACGCAGGTATATATTTGAACAGACTCAGGGAAAGGTACATATAAGTGAGGTACACCTGTAATATATTACAGACATTAAGTCGAGACTGTGAGAGAATCAGAGCATATGTATTAATACACCTTTTCTGACGTGCAAGCAGTGTGTACTCTTACTTATTGACATTATTCATTAAGTGTAATTCCCCAGTTTTCTGCCTAATGTCAGTACTTTTTAGAGGGATTCTGAGGGATATAGCTAACATTTGTTTATGAATCAGGGTCATCCCTGAAAAGCAGTCACAGTTGGGAAGTATGGCCTCTGCCCTATTCAAATATGCCAGTGTTTATCCTGCTCTGATACTGTGTGGGGTTTGTAAAGTGCTACTGTAACAATATTTCCTGCTAGAATGGCTGGTTCTCTTTTCACAGTCATGTCATGCAATTCCACAACAACTGCTAGTAAATAACCACAGAACAAGATTTGTGTTATGGCATTCCTATTTTCCCTTTACATTCACTCATTGTAATGCATGATATATTTATTACAGCAACAACCTCCTGTATGTCTACTGTAGCTTAGTGGTACTTCATGCAGTTTAGTGTGTCCAAGGTCCAGGGTTCAAGACGGACAGAGGTGTTTTATTTTGCTGCTCAGCAGAACAAGGGCCCTGCCATGCAGAGTGACTATTGCACTTTTAAGCAGTTGTAAGCGGGTTTGCTCAGGTTTGCGTGAAGCTTAGCAATACTTAGCTAAGCGTACACATGTGCACACTCGCTCAAACCCGCTAACTACTGCTTAAAAGTGCTTACTCCCGCTAACCCCCGTGATAATTTCTTTGAAAGAAAAGAGAATGGGGAGATAAGAAAGTGGTGAGAAAGGGGGCACAAAGAGGGAAAGACAGTAGGGAAACCAGCTCGGGATGTGCTGGATGAGTGTAGGGAAAGTCCATAGCTGCCCATTTCTTTACCAGCAACAGCTGTGCATATATTAGAAATTCAGAGCGAAATTTTAAACCTTCCACCCCTGAGAGAGGGGTGAGGACAACAAAGTATGTTGTACTGCCAATTATAATTATCAGTTTACATGTCCAGCGGACATGTGTGCAAAATGGGCAGTTATGTATGGGACGTAATTTTTTTGTGGGAACGGATTGCCCTTTTTTTTTCAGGTGAGAGTGGAATGTGAGGTAGAGGAAGTAGGTATATTTGGGGAGGTAGGTTGGGGAGATAAACAGACAAGACAAACAAGATGCATACAGGGGCGGAATATGACACATGGGGCAGGTGAACACAATTGATGGGGAAGGATGTTTGGAAATTGCAAGCCCATGAGCCCACAGATGGTAACAATGGAACTGAGATCCCCACCCATGGGCAGTCACAACTGCACCTTCACAGCCCAGAGGGTGGCTGTGCTGGGGGCTGCGTAGGAGCGGCAGGCTCACCCATGAGTCACGCCACTCTTGCCTCAAGCTGGCATAGGGGATCAGTGACTGAACTCTGGATCTCCCTATGTACCACAGCCCGGACACTTCAGAGGGTGACAGGTGGCCCTTCTCCACCCACACTTGCACGGGGGTGACGATCCCCATCTCCTGCAGTGCTTCCACCCATAGGTGGCACAGGACCAACGGAGGAGGTGAGCCCGGGCTAGTCCTGCTGGTGCCAGGTGCAATCGCCAGCTGAGGAGGGACAGGTGGGTCCGCTGGGACCAGCCTTCCCATACGTTCTGTGTTTAGGTGTGTTTAATTACAACATAGACAACAGCATTCCAAATTAGTTGTAACAGCATGCAGTAATATTCCCATTAACCCAACACACCAGCGTTCCAACAGTTGAACAGAAAGCATAACACATGCATATATTGAATGACAGTGGACATTCCAACAGCATGCAGGGATGATTGGTGGCAAGAGGCCACCAAGATTGTGGTGTTTTAACAGGGCACATGCATCAAAGTAAATGCAGATATTTATAGAACAATAGGCCATATGTCCCAACAAATGTTTTGAGATTAGACATACCCACTGAGGTGTGGAATTGCATTGTTTATGCACATACAGTAGGGTGCAAAAAGATACCTCCATTAACATCTTATAAGTACTTATAGTTTACATTACATTCCTATTGACTGCAGGCGTATATCCCCTACATGCATTATTACACTAGGCAACGTGCATTAGGTTGTGTAATGGGTTTGGCTAGTTCATTATATACCTGACCTATATCTGACATACTAACTGTCCGAGATGCAGATGTTACTGCTACATAGTTATATATTTTATTTATATTTATATATCTACATATCTGGATGTGTTCACATGACATTTTCAGTTATATTTCTACAGAACCCTACATTTCAAGTAGCACACTCACATTTCTGGGGAACACATTAACAAGCTACTCATGTGCCAGATTTACCTATGCATGCCAGCCATTAACCAACTGTTGAGGATTGTATATATGCTTCACAGCTACTGGCACTTCCTTCATCCACTTTATATGGGACTGCCCAACTGTGGATTGACAGCACTTAATACAACAGTACTATTTATATAATGCAAGGGCACAACAACATTTCAAAGTAAGTGACACGGATGCACTCCAAGTATTATACCTTTATTAATTACATTACACACTTTTTTAGAGACTCTCTCATTTATTTGATATTACAGTGCATGCAGAAGAATTATTCAAGATGTATTATACCTTTATTAATAGGTTACAACACTCTTTTTCAGGCTCGCTCACTTATTTTATATAACAGTACATGCAGAAATATTATTCAGGACTTATTTTACCTTTATTAATGGATTACAAGACTCTTTTTCTGGCTCTCTGACTTATTTTATATAACTGTACATGCAGAGAAATTATTCAGGGCATTTTATGGCTTTATTATTGGGCTACAACACTTTTTTTCAGGCTCTCTCACTTATTTTATATAACAATACATGCAGAATAATTACTAACCTGCCTGGTGGTGCAGCCTTAGCAGCCTATCTGCATAGGCTTGCTGATTCGCAGCATGGACACCTGCAGCTGTGAAGTAAATGAAGGGATATTGAGACATACCTATCCATTATATAGACTACAATAGCATGTCTTACATACTTCATTCCATGGCTACCTACACAGTAGTGGGGCATCTTGCATGTCATGGGCCTCCTGTATCCATCGGTTCAGTAGGTCCTGCTTCCATCTCTTCAGGTCTGCATGGTGGTGACAGACATGCTCACCAGTCCGAGGGACACCTGTGGCACTGGTGAGATCATGAGCTAACCGTTTCCAAGCCTCTGATTTGTACTCCATCCCTTGAAACTGGCCCTGCAGGATTCTTGACTCATGATGGTGGACAAGGAGCCAAACCATGTATTTTGACTCCTCGATACCCCAGTGTTGCGCTCGAAAGTGAGTACCCTCTCCAGCACCAACCATTCTGACTGCAGATGAGAGCTACAATCAGTTATGGTGAGTATTCCCGCCTATGGAGCTTAAATATGCTGCATTTCCCGCACTTATTTGTGATTGGCCGTTTTTGGAAATTCTCGGCTAACAGCAAACCTGCTTAGCAATGGTTAATCTTCCATTTATAAGTATATGTATGTTAACAGTGCATATTTATGCTAAGCTGTCATGGCTTAGTAGTTCAGTACTTTGATTATGGTACACAGTGTCCTGGGTTTGAACCTTGTCATTGCATTTTATTTTACTACTGTCCAGACAGGCTAGGGGGTGTGGCTGTGTTTAGGCAACTTTGCTTTATGTTGCTCCACGTTGCCCGATGGTGTGCTGGTTAACATGGTGTGCAGCTCTGTGCAAACCGATTGCATTACATAAAGCGCTGCTTAACTATCGGCAATTATAGTGCGCTGGGTAAAGCGCTGCTTGGCTATGGGCAATTTTATTGCACTAGGTAAAACGCTGCTTAGCCATGGGCAATTATATTGTGCTAGGTAAAATGCTGCTTTGCCATGGGCAATTATATTGTGCTAGGTCAAACGCTGCTTACCTATGGGCAATTATATGTATATATATATATATATATATATATATATATATATATATATATATATATATATACATTTTGTTCACTAATACATAGGCCATTTCAATGCTTTTTTTGCTAAAATTTCATTCATATATGTCAGGAATTATTTTATATACTAATTTAAAACATAAAATAGACAGGGGAGTGGTGGGACTAGAACTGGGAATGTCTCCTCTTTGTGCGAACGCTCTACCACTATGCTATTGCTATTTGGTTTGATTTGCATAAACATTTCTTATTATGCTCTTCGATGTCGAAATTGCTAACTGCAGCTAAGTAATGGGCACACTTGCGCAAACTCGTGCAAATACGGGCAGCTATATCGGGAATTGTAAAAAAAAAATAGTTTACATTTTACAATTACAAAGGGGTTTAGTATGTGGGGATGTGTACTGTTTGCCATGAATACATTTCAGCAGACTCGCTCATTGCACTTGTCATTTTCACTTTATATGGTTGCAGGGGTATGGATATTTGGACTACTCAGCAGTCCGACAAGCCCCCTGCAGTCTTACACTCTCTGTGTTAGCCTTCCAGTTGAGTCAGCGCCCTCATGCATATGCATGACACGCTGACGTCATAGTCTTAAACGGCAGTCTCCGAGTAAGACTTGTTTAGTCTTACTCGGAGGATTACTGAATCCCCCCTTTATTGTTATAAAAGTCATTACTCATCACAATGATTGCCCCTCCCTTGTCAGCTGGCTTGATGTTAATATCATTATTAACTATTAATGACTGTAATGCCTGCTTTTGTTCTTTAGTCAAATTATGAAAAGCATGTCGCTGCTTATTATTAAAACATTGCATCAAATCTGCTTCACAAGTTTTAAGAAATGTTTCAATTACTGGGCTTAAGGGAGGGTTAAACATACTAGGTTGTCTGGGTTCAGTAGTCCGCATTACATCATTTTTTTTAACTCATGGTTTCTCCCAAACAGCCTAAGTTCAATAGATAAATCACTTAAACATTGACCCATACTAGGACAAACATTAGATCCTTATTTAAAACATAAAGCTCATCTTCGATTAAAACAGTATTGTATAAATTATAAATATTGCAGGTAAAAGCATGAGAGATACCATTTGTAGCCATACAAAATTTTCCATTGTTTGGCACCTTGGTAATATGGTGGCTGGTTCAACTGATGAACCTTCTTCTTCACCGGTACTGGAAGAACTGGAAAAGAGTTATTGGACACCTTCAATCTAGCTCCTACACATTCAGATTGGATGTAGATGCAACTTGTGTGTTGTTTAGAACCCTAGATCTCTATGGATTAGCTCATTTCCTTCAGTGCCAGGTGTAACTGTAGTCTCGCCAGATGTTACAACATGTGTAGAGCTCTGTGACTTCCTTTTACCACCACCTTCACCTGGAATTAAGGTGGAGCTCTCCTGCTTCCTAGAAGAAGATTGAGTACATGGTCAAGTAGCATTTGCTTCCCTTGGCCATGTAAAAATGTTTCCTTTTAGGAAGTCTTGATAATCTCTCTGCAATGTAATGCTTCTGATGCATTGTAACTTTGCATCATAGGTGGTGATAGTAATGGAGTTTAGCCTGATATTTCTCCTCCTTAAATTTCAGTTCCATTTCCCTCTGCCTGTCCTCCACAGATTTCACTAATTCTTTCACTATGGGGAGAAAGAATTCATTGAGTAAACGCATATAGGAGAAGCTTGTTTCTAGATTTAGCTACTGCCACTTTGCTAGCAGCGATGAATATTGCTCACCACATGCGGGCATGCATAACACCCGCATGCCCTGAGGAACAATTTTATGGTGCAAGCATGCTTCAAAATGCAATCTCTGCCACTGGAGGTGTTTTAGTTTGTATAGGTCCCTTTCCAAGGCAGTAATATGATCCAAAAAAAGCATGTCACCTTTTTCCTCTTCGGTGTCTTCAGGTACAAAACCATTGTGAGTTATGAGACCGAAGCTGAGCAAATGATTATTTTCCATAGCAGTAAGCTGTTTAAACAAATCTGTACCTGCAGATTAGGTGCTGAAGGTCGATAATGCCATTCTATATTTTCTGTAATTTTCTCAGCCATGTGTGCAAGGTCCCACAAATACAATAGTCCAAAAGAGTCAAAACAGAACCTAGAACACTAAAGGTTTGAATTCAGCAACCAGAACGAGTGAAGAAAGTAATAACAAAATTTGAACCACTACGTTGTAAAATACCAGACTCTCAAAGTAAGCACTTTCAGGTGATGGACCCTTCATCAGACAATTCACAAAATAAACTGAATCATATTTAACACACAAAGTAGCCAATCACAGTCAATATTGGGCCCTCCTCATCTTGAGTGCAGGTTTAATGGGAATAACCCCATTCATCCCAGGTATTCTCTGTGCACAACTCTCTATAATCCATTTATTTTCATAGTATTCTGTCAAATTGCCTGTGTCACCCCCTCTCCTGGATAACTTGGCAGTCTGTAACACCATAAAATCAAAGGTATGCCCAGTATGTTCATTTACATGCTGATATAGAGCATTGTGGGTATTACCTGTACATATTACAGATAAATGTTGCAATATTCTGTTTTTAATTTACAGTTGATTTTACCCACATAGAATGAATAGCAATCCTTGCACTGAGCTAAGTAGACAACATCTGCTGTATGACAATTTGCATATGATGCCAATGAATATTGTTTACTGGTAACAGGATGGATAAATAAATGGTTCTTCCTAATATATTTACAGGCTTTGCAATTTTGACATGGGAAAGTTCCCTGATGTGTGCTATTATTGGTACATCTCCTAGGTTTCTCATTACATAGCAGATCTTTTAAGTTTTTATTTTGTTTAAAACAGAACAGCGTTTTTTGAGTTATAATTTATTTTATTCTATAATCTGTGTGTAATATACCCTAGATTTTCCTGATGATATCACAAATACTGCCTATGTTGTTACTATACTTCAAAGTTGTTCTTGCAGGTTGTTTCAAACTCCCTGCATTATTCTGGTAATCAGTTTTATCACCAGAAAACCAAGGTTTACCTTTAGTTCATCTTTTGTTAGTACAGTCCTGATAGGCTAAGTTTATTTTATCATCCTTGTAGCCTCTCTCATGAAAAGTCTGCTTTAACTCTAGTGGCTTCTGTTTAAAAGACATTTCATCATGATGTAATTGACATGATGATATATAGGAAGGACTGTTGGCGCAATACGCTTATACCCTATGACAGCATGCATCCTAGGCATGTGTTTGATAATATAACTAAAGGACAGTTTTACAGAACAACTAGGCTATGCACAAACAAAATGTGTTTTAAACAGAAGTCACTAGAGTTAAAGCATACTTTTCACGAGAGAGGCTACAATGATGATAAAATAAACTTAGCCTATCAAGAATGTACTAACAAAAGATGAACTAAGGCTAATCCTTGGTTTTCAGGTGATAAAACTGATTACCAGAATAATACAGGGAGTTTGAAACAACCTTTAAGAGCAACTTTGAAGTAAACTGGAGATGCTCACCCAGACTCTGCTACAGTTTGCTGTGAGGGAAAGGTTAGTTTGCTTTTTATTTGTTGTATTCTGTATTACTTTATTACATTTTTCTATTTTGTATACTGTGATTTGTTTTCTTTACACTGGGTTTTACTTGTATTCTGCTTTTAACTGCATATTAAAACTTGAAAAGACACCACAGCTCTGTTTCTTGTGAGTCAGACAGAATTTAGAACAGGTCAATTAAGGAGTCACTCATATGTTAGAAGAGGTCAGTTAAGGTTAATCATCTGTGAACTGACAGGGTGAAGCTAGGAACTACACCTTCTATTTATGGGGTAAAATAAAACATTTCAGAGCTTTACTGGAAAGGCTCACCCAGACTCTGCTACAGTTTGATGTGAGGGAAAGGTTAGTTTGCTTTTTATTTGTTGTATTCAGTATTACTTTATTACCTTTTTATTTTCTATACTGTGATTTGTTTTCTTTACACTGTGTTTTATTTGTACTATGCCTTTAACTGCATATTAAAACTTGAAAAGGCACCACAGCTCTGTCTCTTGAGAATCAGACAGAAATTTTCTTACCCTCCTACCCGGTTACTGTTGTGTGCTTAAATGCCGCTGTCTTTCTAGTTGCCTGCCCCTTATGTTAATTTGACCATGTATCTCATTTCCTTTCTGCTTTTACTTGTTAGTGTGAGTAAGCACAAAATTATCATTTTTTGAAATAACTCCCCTTCAGCTATTTAAATTTATTGGTCATCCTACTGTATTCCACAGTACCAGAATAAAAAAGTGACCACCCCCTTTCAGTCTATCTTGCTGTTTTAAAAATAGTGACTCTGCACTAAAACTTAACTTTTTAGACAGGTAAAACTTAAATTACCTACTTTCACATCTAATTCCTCTAGTGCACACTGCAGTGTTCAGGACAAACCATCTTTTTTGTCTTGCCTTTAAGCATCTATTGCAAGACCACCAGTTATCGGAGAGCCCACATTCTGCCTCTCAGTAGTCATCTTGGGATTAGTGCTTTTGTTTTCTCCTGGTGAGAGAAGGAATGCAGTTACATCATTTCCTGAAGACTGCTGATCACCAGAAAGCTTAATAACTGCTTTATAGGTGACAGCTTGGAATCTGTGCTTATATTCTGATCCTGGTGAGAGTAGGAGCAGAGTGCATTGATTCCTGACTGTTTCTGGTTGGAGAGTATCTGTGCTTAACGTACCTGATTGGTCTGGTTGCTATTCTAGACATCTACCAGAAAAAGGCTACAAGCCTGCAGACCCTTGCATTATCTGGGACAAGACTGTGGATCACCAAACAGGCTGTGGCCTGCTTCTCTTCTTGGGATTGGTGCTAATATTTTGCTTCTGGTGAGAGAAGAAGCAAAGGAGTATCGTATCCCAACAGAGTGAAGCTGTGCTGAGACCAGCATTAGTAGTAGCCAGGCAGTAGCCATTCATGCAACTCCCCTCTTTTCATCATTCTTGACAAGCTAATTCTTTATTTTCAGTAAGTACTGCTTGATTTCTTCCTAACTTCAGAATATCTGCTAAATACTTCATCCTTAAATTTTCAGTGTCTATGTATTGGTTTCCCCTCGAGTGTTTGGCAGTGCTCTGTACAGACTCAAACACTTTGAATGACATTTTTCCTGTAAAAGGCTTCAGTACTTAATATAGTGAACTCATATCCAGGCATGTCTAAAGGTCAGTTCCCTGTGCTTTCTCCTGTCAACCTGGTGAACTTGGGCATCCTGAGGCAGTGTAGCAACTGCCTCATGTACACAGACAACCCTTTCCTATTCCTTCCCAACACTATGACTTGTGAGAGATGCAAATATATAGCCAAATTGGAAGCCATGCACTCTCCAGCCAAGACTGGATTAGCCAGTCAAGAGAAGAAGGATACCACCTGCACCACACCACATTCAACGCATAGCCCTACAGAAGATACATCACCACAACCCTTACATATTAACACAAAATACACACCGACTTTCACAGAGGATCTCAATAAAAATCTGCCCAAACAACAGAGACCTCCAAGGCAAAAATGCAAACAGCCACCACATCCCAGCACAAACCATGAGACACATAGCTCACATAAACAGTATGCCAATCAACCAAAGACAATAAGGCAAAAAAATCTTACCCAATACACTAGTCATATGTGACTCAATAGTAAGGCAGCTGATGTCCCACTCACTAGGTTAAATAAGGAGAAATGTATGGTCATTTGCCTGTCGGGTGCCAGGATCCGCTACATAATGCATGCACTAAGGTCACTCCACAACAGGTACAAATATGACTCTGTCATTGTCCATGTTGGTGTGAATGACCTGAGATGTACCTCTCTGGACTACATGAAAAGAGACATAAAGAATCTCTCTGATTTTGTAGCCCAGAAAGGTATGACCCTAGCTCTGAGTAGCATCCTACCATCACCCAGAATGATACCACAGTACAGGCAGAAAATGATTGACTTCAACAATTGGCTAAGTTTTTGGTATCATTCTAAGGGGATCCAGTATCTGTCTGCCTGGGTTGATATGATCGACAGACCTCAATGCTTCACCAGAGATGGCCTGCACCTGTCACCCCAGGGATTCTGGATACTGGTCAAGGCTCTTGCCACCCCATAGTGCCTTTTTTAGGCAATGTCCTAAAGAAAAATTACCACCATAACAGCTACAAGCAAATGAAATCTGAGGGTTATGCTACTTAGGGCTAAAAGTCTAAATCTCAAAATGCACTTGCTCGAAGCACTCCTTAAAATGGAGAACATCAACATCTGTGCAGTGACCATGACCTGGTTCAAGGCTTTGGAGAGCACCCCAGCACTACCAGGCTATAATTCATACCACACCTTTTGGCCCCTAAACCTGGACTGAAGCACTAAAGGCGGTGCTGTCTCCATATTCATAAAGGATATGCACACCTCCAGACTAGTAGTCCAACATAATGCATCAGAGATACTTCAGGTGCAACTAACACTGGGTAAAACTGCAATCCAGGTTGTACCTTGCTATAGATCCCTCACTATGTCCCAAGACTCCCACTCCACATTCCTAAACACACTGGAAAATATTAGGGTACAACCCAATACCCTTATATTGGGAGACTTTAACTTCCCCTCCATTAACTGGGAAAATTACTCATGTACCAACACACTTGCTCAATGTTTTCTGGAATTCATTAATTCCAATACCCAGGATCAACTCATTCTTACCCCCACCAGGTGTAGAAACATCCTTGACCTGGTCATTACTAACATGGGTGAATGTTGCTCTACACCATTAATCAACTCCTCCTTAGTCAGATCTGACCACAAGCTAATCACCATGGATATCAACATCCCACCCTCACCCCCCCAAAGGAAACCACCATAAAAGACTTATCCAAAGCCAATTTTGGGCTTCTAAAACCAGAGTTGGCTAACTTCACGACACCCATGCAAATGGAAAATAGGTGCATGACTTCTGAATCATACACCAATGTACTGTATGAACACATACACAAGTACATGGAACGGACCATACCAAACAAAACCAAGATGCTGTCCTCCAAAAAAGGAAGCCAATCTGGTGGTCCCCCACCATAAAAAAATCTATAGCATTAGGAAAAAACTGTTGCAGAAAAGGGTGAAGTCCCAAGACTGGAAAAAAAATCCTTTGTTAGCCTCAGCAAAAAACCGAGATCCATCATTAAATCCTCTAAATCTAGCTATGAAAACAACATTGCTGCAGATTCTCAAGACAACCACAAGGCATTCTATAGTTATGTCAAGAATCTACATGGCAATATCTCATATCTGCTCTTAGTTACAGCACAATGGCAATACATATACAAAACCAGCTGATATTGCCAACATATTGGCTGAAAGGTTCAGTGCGAACTTTACCCCCTTTTCATTCCTAAAGGGCCTATTACAATACCTGAGGAATTCCAAGTCCCTATTATCATGGGTACACAGGTAAAAACTGAACTGTCCAAAGCCAAGAATACAGCTTCCATGGGACCTGATAATATCCCTGGCTGTGTTCTACATGAATTACAAAGTGAATGGGCACCACACCTGAGTACCCTGTTCAATCACAGCCTCATTTCAGGCTTTATTCCTACCGGATGGTGCACTGGTATGGTCATCCCACTCCACAAAGGGGGAGCAACTACAGACACTGGAAACTACCACCCCATTAGCCTGACGAGTCTGATATGTAAGGCTATGGAGCGCACCATCATGGACCTTATAAATAAGGACATAGAGAATCTCCAAACTCTGGATCTCATGCAGTATGGGTTTGTGAAATGTAGGTCATGCCTGCTCAAGTTGATAGACTTCTGTGAGTCTGTCAACAGAGCTGTGGATGAGGGCAAGGTAGTTCACACAGCCTACCTAGATCTTGCCAAGGTCTTTGATGCCATGCCTCACTCAGGAATCATAGATAGACTCACTAAACTAGGCATAAGCCCCTATGTAATAAGATGGGTTGCCAACTGGCTGACTGATAGAACCCACACTGTGAAAGTAGCAGATTCCAAATCTGACTACCAAGCAGTTACAAGTACTGTCCCACAGGGATCAGTCCTAGGTCCTCTCCTGTTTGGCATCTACTTCTCTGAAGTTCAAGCCAACATAAAGGGACTCTGACTGACCATGTTCACAGATGATTGCAAACTGGGAGCCATTATTGATTCTCCAACTTATGTACACATTCTACAAAAAGGCCTTACTGACATCAATGACTGGTGCCAGAACCATTGTCATTCCCTTTGGGAAAATTCAGTGCCCATGAAACACCACATAGGCAGGAGTCCACTAAACACTGAAGGTTGACAACAAGGATACAGGTTGACAACAACCTCTCCTTTGATAACCACATTGCCACTGTAGTCAGAAAGTCCATCTATGTGGCACATCTTATTAGAAAATATTTCTCATCTAGGAAGAAAGAGGTCATAATCCCTCTCTACTTGCCCCTCATTAGGCCTATTATAGAATACAAAGCCCCATTTGGTATGTACCTCACTAGACACCTACAACAAGTGAAAAGGCCACAAAAAACTCACTAAGAGGATCTTAGGCCAAAGACACATGCCCTATACAGACAGACCCCAAAAAACTCCAGGTATACTCTCTCTCTTATTGCCTACATAGAGGGGTTCTCTGCTTGACCTGCAAAGCCATGTCTGACCCAGAGTTGCTAGATATGCTACACCTAAAGAAATACCAATCCCTCCGTGCCACCTGCTCCATGGACCTAAACCTCATTACCACAATAAAAAGTACATGCTGGATGGACAGGTTCCTAACCCAGAGACTTCCCATACTCTGGAACAAACTTCCCATTCACATCAAGCAGAGCAATTCACTGGCCCTCTTTAAGAGAAATCTTGATGAAGTTCACTCCAGGGATCACTTCAGTGGCCTTGCTTCACAGGGGCACTGGGAACTAAATTTGGGTGGCATGATGCTAGAGAATCTTCATGGAATAGGCTTACATAGGCTTCAGGGCTGTTAGCCTAGTACACACCTATGAACCTATGAACATAAGAGGTATTTGTGATACCATCAGGAAAAACTGTGTTATATTACACACAGATGATAGATTAAAAGAAACTCAAAATAACTCACAAACCACTGTTCTATTTTAAATGAAATAAAAACTAAAAAGATCTGCTATGTAATGAGAGATCTAGGAGATGTACCAATAATATCACACATCAGGGAACCTTCCCATGTCAGCATTGCAATGTAAATATATTAGAAAGAACAATTTATTTGTCCATCCTGTTACCAGTAAACAATATTCATTGACATCATATGCAGATAGTCATACAACAGATGTTGTCCACTTAGCTCAGTGCAAGGACTGCTATTCATTCTATGTGGATAAAATCAACTGTAAATTAAAAAAAGAGGTGGGAGGGTGGCCTAATGGTTAAGGTGTTTGCCTTACAAACACAAGGTACAGGGTTTAAATCTCACAGGGGATAGGCTAGGGCTTAAATGGCTTTGCAGGAGGGTTAGCCTAGTACTAATCTATGAACCTATGAATCTATAAGAATATTGCAACATTTATCAGCAATACGTACAGGTAATACCCACAATGCTCTACATCAGCATGTAAGTGAACATACTGGGAATACCTTTGATTTTATAGTGTTACAGACTGTCAAGTTATCCAGGAGAGGGGGTGATACAGGCAATTTGACAGAATACTATGAAAGTAAATGAATTATAGAGATGTGTGCATATAGACCACCTGGGATGAATGGGGTTATTCCCATTAAACCCACCTTCAAGATAAGGAGGACCCAATATTGACTGTGATTGGCTTCTTTGTGTTTTAAATATGATTTAGTTTATTTGAGAATTGCCTGATGAAGGGTACAAGCACTTACGTTGAGTGTCTTAATAAATAACTGGCCTTTTACAGCATGGTGGTTCTAATTTTGTTATTATTTTCTTCACTTGTTTTGGTTGCTGAATTCGAACACTTAGTGTTCTAGGTTCTGTTTTGACTCTTTTGGACTGTTGTATTTGTGGGACCTTGCACACATGGCTGAGAAATTTACAGAAGATATAGAACTGCATTATTGACCTTCAACACCTAATACTGCTCATGCAGGTACAGATTTGTTTAAACAGCTTACTGCTATGGAGAATAATCAATCTCATAACTCACAATGGTTTTGTACCTGAAGACACTGAAGAGGAAGAAGGTGAAATGCTTTTTTTTTTATCTTATTACTGCCTTGGAAAGAGACCTATACAAACTAAAACACCTCCAATGGTAGAGATTCCATTTTGAGGATTGCTTGTTCCTTATGGCATGCAGGTGTTATGCATGCCCACTTATGGTGAGCAATAGTCATCGCTGCTAACAAAGTGGCAGCAGCTAAATCTAGAAACAATCTTCTCTTATATGCTTTTACTCAATGAATTATTTCTCGCCACAGAGAAAGAATTAGTGAAATCTGTGGAGGGCAGGCAGAGGGAAATGGAGATGAAATTTAAAGAGGAGTGATATCAGGCTAAACTCCATGACCTGTACTGTACTATCACCACCTATGATGCAAAGTTACAATGCATTAAAAGTAAAACATTTCAGAGAGATTATCAAGACTTCATAAAAGAAAACACAGCCAAGGGAAACGAATGCTACTCGAGCACGTACTCAATCTACTTATAGGAAGCAGGGGAGCTCCACCTTAATTCCAGGTGAAGGAGGTGATAAAAGGAAGTCACAGACCTCTATCCATCTTGTGAGACTACAGTTACACACAGAAATGAAGGAAATGAAGCTAATCCCCTGAGCTCTAGGGTTCTAAACAACATGCAAGTTGTATCTACATCCAATGTGAATGTGTTAGGAGCTAGACCATAGGTGTCCAATAACTCTTTTCCAGTTCTTCCAGTCCAGGTAAAGAAGAAGGCTCATTAGTTGAACCAGCCACCATATCACCAGGGCACCAAATGATGGAAAACTTCTGTATGACTACAAATGGTATCTCTCATGCTTTTAACTGCAATATTTATAATTTACCCAATACTGTTTTAACCGAAGCAGAGCTTTATGTTTTTAATAAGAGTTGAATGTTTAACCCTAGTACATGCCAATGTTTAAGTGATTTAATTATTGAACTTAGGCTGTTTGGGAGAAACCTGGAGTTAAAGAAAATGTTTGGCAATAATGATGTAATACGAAATACTGAACCCAGACAACCTGGTATGTTTAACCCTCCCTTAAGCCCAGTAATTGAAACATTTCTTACAACTTGTGAAGCAGATTTGATGCAATGTTTTAATAATAAGCAGCGACATGTTTTTCACAATTTGACTAAAGAACAAAAGCAGGCATTACAGTCATTAATAGTTAATAATGATATTAACATCAAGCCAGCTGACAAGGGAGGGGCAGTCATTGTGATGAGTACTGACTTTTATAACAATAAGGTCTTAGATATGCTTAGTGATAATACTACATACTAGCGCTTATCACCCCTGGAAGTAACAATGATTATCAATAGGGTGAAGCGAGATTTTTTTAAACTTGAAAAGTAGCAACCAGATCACAGAAAACACCTTTAGGTTGTTGTGGGTAGAACACCCTGTAATACCAGTCTTTAAAACCTATCCTAAAACACACAAAGATATTCGGGACCCACTCCTAAGTCCCATTCTTTCTGGCAGAGAGTGAGTCACAGCACATGCCTCCATCTGGATAGAATCTCAACTCAAGGGTAGCTTAAACAAAATATCTAGAGTTTTGAAAGACACAGCAAATTGTTTGCAGTCCCTACACTCTTATCCTAATGTAATGACTGATAACAGCAGATGTTCATTTGTAACATTGCATATAAATAGCTTATTCACAGTTATTTCTAAAGACTATGGGTTAATGGCCCTAGAAAGAATTTTAAGTAATGATACTGGTTTAACACCTTTTCAAGTTAATAGGATCATTGTATTGTTGAATTGTGTTTTAAGCAACAGCATCTTTATGTTTGCTGGTGGTATATATTGCCAGAATAGGGGGTAGCCATGGGCACCCCCTGTACGAACTCATATGCCAGTCTTGTGTTGGCACACTGGGAGAATCAGGCTGTATTTGACAACAATATGTTTAGATGGCAGCAACAACTGAAGTGTTATACATGTTTTGTTGATGACACGTTTTTATTATGGGAAGGTACTAGTGATGAGTTATGACTTCATAGCCTACTTGGAGACAACAATAGATTTTTTTAAGATTTAAGGTGACCTATTCTGACAATAGTATAGATTTTCTAGATGTTCATTTAATTAGAAATGATCGTGAAGTAATTGACACCATAATATATAGGAAGGACTGTTGGTGCAATACGGTTCTACCCTACGATAGCATACATCCTAGACGTGTTTGATAATGTAACTAAGGGACAGTTTTACAGAATATCTAGGATATGCACAAATTAAATGTGTTTTAAACAGAAGTCAGTAGAATTAAAGCATACTTTTCATGAGAGAGGCTACAAGGATGATAAAATAAACTTAGCCTATCAGGAATGTACTAACAAAAGACAAAGAAAGGCTAAACCTTGGTTTTCTGGTGATAAAACTGAATACCAAAATAATACAGGGAGTATGAAACAACCTTTAAGAGTAGCTTTGAAGCATAATAACAACATAGGAGGCATTTGTGATAACATCAGGAAAAACTGGGGTATATTACACACAGATGATAGCTTAAAAGAAATTATAACTCACAAACCAATGTTCTGTTTTAAACTAAATAAAAACCTAAAAGATCTGCTATGTAACGAGAGATCTAGGAAATGTGCCAATAACATCACACGTCAGGGAACTTTCCCATGTCAACATTGCAAAGCCTGTAAATATATTAGGAAGAACAATTTATTTATCCATCCTGTTACCAGTAATGTAAACAATATTCATTGGCATTATATGCAGATTGTCCTACAACAGATGTCATCTACTTAGCTCAGTGCAAGGACTGCTATTTGTTCTATGTGGTTAAAACCAACTGTACATTAAAAAAATAGAATATTGCAACATTTATCAGCAATACATACAGGTAATACCCACAATGTTCTATATCAGCATGTAGGTGAACATACTGTTCATACCTTTGATTTTATGGTGTTACAGACTGTCAAGTTATCCAGGAGAGTGGGTGGCATAGACAATTTGACAGAATACTATGAAAGTAAATGGATTATAGAGATGTGTGCACACAGTCCACCTGGGATGTATGGGGTTATTCCCATTAAACCCACCCTCAAGATGAGAAGGGCCCAATATTGACTGTGATTGGCTACTTTGTGTTTTAAATATGATTCAGTTTATTTGTGAATTGCTGATGAAGGGTACTTCACTCAAAAGTGCTTACGTTGAGTGTCTTAATAAATAACTGGTATTTTACAGCGTGGTAGTTCGAATTTTGTTCTGGTTGCTGAATTCGAACCTTTAATGTTCTAGTTCCTTTTTTGACTCTTTTGGAGATATGTCAGTCATGGTAACTGCCTGGGTTGCCAGCATACACATCTGAAATGATTCCCTTAGCATTACACATGACTTGTCAGGTAATGGAGTAGAAGCCTTTCTGTTTATGTACACTCTTCCCTGTTCCTCAGCTGGTGCTTTAATCTTTATATGTGTACAGTATATGGCACCCAGTACTTCAGGGTAGTGTGCTACAGTGGTACAGGGTAGAGCTGCATATTTCTGTCCTTGTCCTCAGGTGTTCTGGGAAAATATATATACTCATTGGAATATTGGAGCATATCATTCAGGAAGTGATGGAAGATCCTGAATGCTGATGCCTATGACACCACCAGCATGTCCCCTGCTGGTCTCTGAAAGGATCCTCTAACTAAAATTCGAACTGCTAAACATAACTTTGTGCCCACTAGTATTGGTTCCCCTTACTTTGCCCTTGGTCTGAGTTGAGGATGACAGAGGTTGCAGAGTTCCTGTAGTGTGTCTCTATCCATCCTGTAGTGCTCTACAACATCTCACTCATGCAGATAGCAAAATGTTAAATAGGGTTTAAAAAACCTTCTCCTTCTTGGCCTTTGGACTACTAGCAGCTGCAGCTGCAGCATCATAGCCTGTTGGTCATACAAAAGAATTAAAGCCACAGCAGCCCATGACGTTCTTTTGGTGTAGACTCTTTTCTGTCGCTGTATTCCAATAGGTTTTGCAATTTTCAGGGAAAACCAGCACTGAGTTTAGACAATTGCTTTATAACTTGAAATGTTCCTCCATCTTGGATTGGTTGATTACTACACAGTTCAATTGCTTATCCTGTAATTTGCATGCCATGATGTTTTCCGTGTTTGTGCAGCGGCATGTACAGCCTCTTACTGAATCCAAAATGGTGTGCTATCATGTGCACAACAAGCCATGACATGTATATGGTCTTAGCAGATCATGTAGGCTTTATTGAAACTGTTCTAACTTACAGCTTTGGTGATGTTGACTGTCTTTCCATTTTACTTTACTTTTCTTCTTCTGGTTTGAATTCCATTCTCACTCCACTCTACTTTAGAATTTTCACTATATTTGGAATATGACGATGTCAACAAATATGCATGCATTCCCAAATTGCATACTTAGACTTGTATTTAATCTCAAGGTGGCTCATACCTTCATTTGAACAAGTGATATGTAGTCTTGGCATGCTCTGATTTTTTATCTCTCATGTGATCCTCCTTAAGAACAAGTGATACATTATCTCAGCATGGACTGTTTTTTATTTATCATGTGATAAAAGTGAAGCATATTTCTTATTTTCTTGCCCTACTGACTTAATTTTATTCAAGGCCAGTCAACATCACCAAAGCTGTAAGTTAGAACAGGAATAGTAAATTGATTTATAGCTTGAATTTTATTCCTAGATGTCAAGGCAGGTTTTAATGTTAGCTTTAGTCTTGTGAAGTATACTTTACTAAGCTTTGTTCTAATTGGGTTATGTTTTTTGCTGACCCTTCATTTATTTACAGATATTTATACTCATTCTGCTGTTATTCCCAAATACTTATATAGCCTCATCTGCTTAAGTTAGGTTGGTTGAGTAGCCTAATGGTTAAGGAGTTTGCCTTGCAAGCACAAGGTGCAAGGTTTGAGTCTCACAAGGGTTAATTGGCTAGGATCAAAATGGCTCACAAGGGCAGTTAGCTTAGTACTAATCAATGAATGTATGAATCTATAAAGTTCCATTATTTCAAAGTACATTTGCACATTGATATTTTCTTGAAGCTTTAACATTCCTGATATAAATGTTGATTTTGCACATTCATGAAGAAGAAATATCATTCTTATAGCATTTCAGAAATATTAACTATTTGTAGTTGTGCTTTATAAAGCTAACCTGATGAGCTATACACATTTAAATCATTCAAAAAAAAGTTGATGAGATGTGTTTGAATTAGAATGGTTTGTAGACATTAAGGTTTAACTATAAAATTATTCTTCTTTCGACTGCTCCTGTTAGGAGTCTCCACAGCGGACCATCGGCCCACAGAATTAGTGGTAGTGGAGTTTTATGGTGCTGAGTTGTTGCCATCCCAGTGCCTAACCTTCACAGAAGGCACACACATGCACACACTCACATCTAAGGCTAATTTGGAATATCCAATCCACCTACAGCATGCTTTGGAATGCGGGAGGAAACCGGAAATCAACAAGGAAACCCATGTTAATGCAGGAAGGACATACAGACTCAGCACAGAAAACACCCCAGCCAGATTTAGCTATAACCTAGTTTAGTATTTTAAGTAGAGCTTAATGAGTTAAGGCTAGAAAGAACAGTAGTGGTGACAGAGTGCTGGTGAAATACCTCCTTTGAAGTTTTACCTAAGGGATAATAATCTGATATTTATCATGACTTAGTTGTAAAATCCTTTTCCATTGTTTCATAGTCACTGTAATGTAAGTGATCAATGTATGGTGCATTTTATACATTTGTATGCATCCCATAACCTATGAATGTGGGATGCTGCTGACTTTTTTTAAACTACTAATGGCATAGGTACATTCTGCCCCTTTCCACATGCTCTGTAGTATGTCTTTGTTTAACAACCAATAACCCTTCATTATATTTAAGCTTCATATTATCTTTTTATCCTGCCATGACAGTTTTTTCTCAAATGGTTGTATACTCTTCATTAAATCAAGTATACAAGTTAGATATTTTGCATGGCAACTTATTGGTCTATAATTCTTGGGTAGTAGTTGCTTCCCTATTGTTAATCAAGTTTTTTTTTTTTTTGTCCAGGATATTTATATAAGTATTTGTTTTCCTCAGGGATAAGTCTGTGTGTAAAGATGTTAATATCTTTAGCCAGAAGTCAAGTACTAGACCTGGGCTCAGAGTCTTTCAGTTAGGATTTTTTTCTCATTTTCTCTGGCTGTTACTTCTTCCCATTTGATGACCTCTAAATTAAAGCTTCCTATGATTTACCTTTACTCTTTTATGCATTCAACATCATTGTCATCTTCAATAGGGTCTTCATAACTACATCTCCAAAATGTACCAATTTCCTGTTTTATCAGTGGTGTTACTATTTTATTTTTTATTTATTTTTTATTTAACATTTGTTGACCGGGCTAGTCTAGCTGGATGTATGTCCATTTTCAGTAGAGGCCCGGGGAGAAAAGCTCCAATGATTATAAAACTTTAAACATAGTCAGGCAATACAATACAACAATAGAAACATATAGAAAAAGAGCTAGTGAATACACATAGTAATAAAATAAGGTTAGAGCACAACTCAACAAATATAATGATCAGAATATGTTAACATTTTTTTTTTATTATTTATTTATTTAGCTTTGTTTACCAATTATCTGTAAACTTTTTTTGAGTGATTCATTAGTTGCTTGTATTGTACATTTCCTTTATATTTATTTATTTATTCATTTATTTGCATTTGTTTACTGGGGTAGTTCACTGGGCTGTAATAATCCCATTTTCAGTGAAGGCCCGGAGAGAAAATCTCTATGAATAAAAATGTACACAAGGTATATACATAGAGTAAATACAATGCAATGGCTACAATTTATCAGCATATTTTTAAATATTTTTGTTTGTGCTGATATCATTAGTTTATTATTGGAAATGGCATTCGATAAATTCAGATCTGTTTTGATAGTATGTATTGCTTTAACCACCTTGTTGATGATCTGTTCACTTTTCTGTATTCTTCTAACAGTCATATGTCCTGTCGTAGTTGCTTAATATTTTTTGTTTGATTCTTCCACAATGGCATGCTACTTGTTTCCTTCTCTTCCTTTCCTTTCTTACTCTATTTTTTGTGGTAATGATTTACCTTGTATTATCTTAGCCGCACAGTAGTGAAGTCTATTTATTTCTGTTATATCACATGAATTTTTCTTAATAATCCCAATTACTGTGTCCATCTATTTTAACATTCTTCTAACAGTGTGGGTCTAGTTCACTTTCTACAATCAGTTTTTTCGTCTGTCTTAACATATCTGTCCATCTCTATTAAATCAAACAGGTCTTTCCTTAGATAATTTCCTTCCAGACTGACAGCATCCTCTTTGCTCTCATTTTCCTGCCCTTTTCCTTTCTGTGCAATTCCAACTAGAATTTCATGTGAGTTTACAAGAGCAGATTCCAGAACATCATCCTGTGGCATACCTACTTCAGATACATCCTGTTCCATCTGTTGTTTCTCCATCTGGGGACTCTTTAATCCGTCACGTTGAAATATTGCTGGTTCCAAGGTTTCCACACTAAATCCTTCACTTTGCTGTTGGTCTATCAGTTCAATTTCTATTTGTTTAATTTTTCACCATGTTAAACGTCACCAGTAACACTGGATTTATGATAATTGTAGAAAAACATATACATCACATACATGTTTTTATACAATTATCATACAACCAGTGCTATATAAACTGTTCAATTCCTTCCTTACCTTAAACCTCACTGCTCCTCATAAACACTATTCTGCATGTACTATTCTTCAATTTCCATTTTTTATGTAGTTTGTTCTTCTATTTTTTCTAAAGATCCCACTTACAGTTCTAGCTCTGTTACACCATTCACTTCTTCAAGTACAGTTGGTTTAGACATTGATTTCCATTTTCAATCAATTACTTTTTTGGTAGCCAACAGAATTAAACTTAACAAGACCTTACTTTGCCTAGACAATTGAGATCTTATATCCCAGCTCAAAAAAAATAATTTCCTTAGTTACACCCATTTATTCACCCAATATTTTGAATATCTGCAAATTCATTATAATCCCAAAATATGTGTTCCCAATTATTCCATTCTTACACATCACATCTCCAGAATTTGCCATCTATCTGAGAAAAATTTATTTTTGGAGTCTGCTTGTGGTATAAAAATACTTTTCCAAACATTTCACACAAATCTTAAATCTTCTAGACTTTGTTCCATATTAGAGAGCTGTCAATATGTCTTCCCATTGTTTCCTCATGAATAGCTCATCCAGTCTCTCTCTCTCTCTCTCTCTCTGAATGATTCCAATTGTTATCATACAATAGTTTATATGCTCTACTAATTACCACTTTTTAACAACAGCTCTGTTCTAGATTCAGCTAAAAACTCTACCAGAGCAAGTGTTTCACTTAGGAGTCCCCTATTAATTTTTTTAATTTCTGATAGGGAAGGCAATCTCTAGCGTGCAGTCTAAATGTCTTCTTGGGTGTGAACTTCACACCCTCCAGACTGTGAAGTTTATGCTTGGTTTGTTTTTGACCCAGTATAGGTTGAATACTGGGTTTTCTGAGACTTCAAGGGATACCACAGATTTTTCCTTTCGCTAAATGTCTTCTTGGCCTCCTCCCATTATGTTACCTTTCTGTCTCTTTAGTTATTTACTCCCAATACCATGGTTCATTTACCAGTTTTCCCCAGTAAACTCCAGCCCCTCTAATTTGCTGTATCCCTAATTGCAGTCATCCCTACCAGCAGAATCTCCTTTCTCCATTCCTACATTGGCTTAGTTCTTAGAATACTTTCTGCTACTTTATGAATATAATGTTCTGTATTGCACTAATTCCAAGAAACATTATTAGTGCAGGCTATGTGCAAGAGACCAATGACTCAAGTACAAACAGTATTCGGTCTCACAGAGAGGTTCCCAGTGGGAGTTGGTGTGCAGCATGGTTCATGTCCAAGCCACTGCTGTTCATACTTGTTATTGACTACATTAGCAAGCGGTTTGGAGGGTACAGGTCAACAAAGTGGCTGCATGCAGATGTTGTGGCATTACAGCCAGACACTGAGCAAGATCTTTAGCAAAGGATAGGTGAATGGAATGCAAGAGTGAAGGCACATAGGATCCAACTAAGCACAGATAAGACAGTGGTAATGGCAACAAATTGGGGAAATCAGAAGAAAATGGGAACTCAGATAGAAGAGAAGATAGTAGAACATGTTAATAGCTTCAACTATCTGGGAGAGGTGGTTGTGGAGAAAAGAAGTCTGAATGAAGAGGTCAAAGTTAGAATCAGAGGGGCTGCAGCCAATTGACATAGGATCTCAGGTGTAGTGAATGACAATGAATGACAGAAAAAATATCAAAGAAGCTGAAAAGTAAGTGACAAGACTGTGGTGTGACCACTACTACTGTATGGTATGGAAACCTGGGCAGTAAAGGCAGAGCAGATGAGGAAGCTAGAGGTGATGGAAATTAAGTGCCTGAGAAAGGTAGTGGGTTGCACATTGTGGGACAGACGAAGAAATGAAGACATAAGAGCAAAAGACACAGTAGTTCCAATTGCAAAAAAGACTAAAGAGAACAGTTTATGGTGGTTTGGACATGTGCAGAAAAGCAAAAAACAATCTGGTGAAGAAGATTTAGGATAGACATAAAAATGCTAAGAGAAAACGAGGACATCCAGCAAAGAGGCGGATGAACTATGTGAGAGAAGACTTCTGATAGTCATTCATGGGAATCAAAGAAGGCAGGATTGTGGCGTTGAATCAAGACAGATGACAACAGTTAACATGATAATCTGAACCCATATAGGAAATGGGAAAAAGGGGTCGGTGATGATGATGATGCTGATGAGGATGATGTGGCTGCTGTTATTCTCCTTCGGGATCTGCATCCAAATGACATTTTCTCCTTATTTCCTGAATTCCACCTTCCACTTCATCATCATCATCCCTTTCCACTTTGAATTATAGCTCTCTGCTTGAGTTATGTTTATAAGCCTTAACTGTGCAGCTCTGAAATATCCCTCCAAATCTGTTCCTAAACCACCCTGTAAAATTGGAAGGACAAACCTGTTCCAAACAACCTTTGTCCTCTTCCACTCACAGATAAAATCCTTCCGCTCTTTATTAATTACTGTCCTCAGTTTCTCCTCTGGTTGATAAAACATGCCTGACATGCATATAAAACTATGGGGACTAAAATAACTTTCACTGCTTGTATCTTGCTAGCCATATCCAAAAATAAGAACTTCCAGTTTCTCAGTTTTTGTATTATCTTTTGCTTAGTCTCTTTCCACATATCCTTAGCTGCCATAACAAAATCCTTTTTATCCCATACTGCTAAATATTTCATTTCTGTCATGTCCCCATATATACGGGTACTGCTGAACCAATTCATGTGTGTGCACAGAGTTTACAGCTATAGTCTTTGTTTAGCTTGTCTGCATTAATATTATGCCCCCGTAAAAAAAAAAAGAAAAAAAGAAACTTGAAACTATCTCAGAATGGTCCACAACACTGAAATATCCTTTTCTGATTTTCTCAGGTAAAGAATAATATTCCCTGCAAATAAAGCCAACCTTTGTTGACTACAGTACTAATTATATCTTTGAATTGCTTTGCCAATGGCTACAAATATAATTTGAATAACAAAGAAGGCAAACACACCCCTGCCTGATTGCTCTGATCAGAAACAACATATCAGAGAAGAACACTCCCACTTTACTTTTCCCTCTGATACCTCATATTCTTCAAAATTAATCTTATTATTGCATCAGGGAATGTAAATACTTTGACTGCCTAAGCGATGTTCTTGAATATATATATATATATATATATATATATATATATATATTATGAGTAATTTCCTTACTAACATTGTTGAATCAATATTATTCCCATCTGTGTCTGGTAAATAAGTCCCCAGCCATTGCTATTTCTTCCACCTGTGTTTCATGCAAGAAATGTATGAATTAGTTTAGATCATCAGCACTTGACTTTGCTGGTCTATATACTGCAACAATTGTTATATGTTCCAGGGTTGTCTTTATTGTCACAGTTACACAATCTATAGTATCGCTGTTATCACTGAACAAGTAATAATCACAGGTGTCATAGCTATCTGTAATCCCCGTCATAACACCTCCACCTGATTCCTGATTTTTTTATTTTGTTAGAATGTCTGTTACAATTAAAAAACAGTTGCAACCTCACAAAACTAGTTTCTAGTCATTGTTCTTAAACACAAATAATATCAACATAAATGTTGTGGGAAAGTAGCAAATTTTCCAATAAAAATAACTTATTATTAATAAGCCTAGCATTAACAACCATCAGATTTGCATCATTTGTTGCTATCCATGAACTGTTAAATGTTTGACCTGGCAAAAATCCTGCCTTATGTTTGTCAAATATTCCAAAATATCTGCTGTAAAAATTTCTCTTCTCTGATCTTGACAAGTGCATGTCATTCTGTCTGAACACGTGTGCCCAAACGTATGCTTGGATGCTCTACACATTTCCATTTTTTAAACAGGACATTTTTCCCTGCAGGTATTTACCCCCAAAATCTTTTCATTCACACTGAAGTGACTCTCCTTTCTATATGCGGTTTGTGAAACATGTGTCCTACCAACTGTACAAGCTATCCTCTCTAAGAGGACTGTAAGTTCCCTACTAACAGTTTGAGAGTCTTTGCAGATGAGATTATTTGTATATGACATGAATACAAATAGACCTTTACTTTCTTACACTAATGCATTCTAAGTGCTGTTTCATATCCTCTATTTTTGCTCCTTGCAAATATATCACAATTCATTTTTCATTATCGTCTCTGCAAATATTAGTATCACTTCCTCTCATAATTGAATCTCCAGTTACAAGAATATATTTTCTGACCAGATCTGAAAAATCTTTATCTTCTAATTCAATAACATCTGCTCAACCAGTTGTCACAAAATAATGATCTTCATCACCATTAGTCTAAATAATCTCACTTTTTTCATTGCTTATTACATTTGCAAGCATACAATTCTCACTCGGCTGGCTTTGAACATACATAGCTTGAACCATGTTTTCAGCTTTTGTATTGCTTCTCTCTTTTACAGTAATATTCATCGATCCTTCCACATTCAAGTTTTGATTTCTTCCTTTCCCCCTGTCCATTACCTAATTTTTCAACCTCTCATTTGGAAAAAATGATGACTCAAGCCTCTCTGACAGAAGCATTTTATCATTCCTGGTAATCTGTGTGTTACATAACAAAACAGTGTCCTTTTTAGTATTTATTCAATTTGCTTTGCAGGAATTTATCATTCTCTTTTTATTTTTTGTTATTCGTTGTGAGCTTCTTCCTTCTTCATTTCTGTTTTTTTTTCTCTATACACTGAACCCTCAGACTACACTTCCAATCCAAAATTGTTCTATTTGCTTTTTCCTAACAGTATTTATCTCATCAGTCCAGTCATTAATATATGTAACAGTTCTCCAAGACGTGCCGATTGCACAAGTCCAATCATCATCAGTAAGTCTAGATTTACTTTTAATAGTGATAAGCAAATCATCCAACTTTTGACACAAGGAACACAGATCACCAGTGTTATCAAGTGTTACCTTTAAATATACATAGTATTTAGTACACTGTACAAGATAAATGTGCTTTAACAAATCATTAATGAAATACTTATTTAAGGTATCCATTTTCAACTGCAAATGAATAAAGAATTATAAAAGAAAGGAATAATTAAAATCAATTAACACAGAATTCAAAGAATTTAAATCAATTTCTATGAGAAAAAAAATCATACAAATAATATAAAACTAAATATTAAATGAAATACAATAAAGTTATTGTGCTGACCATATAAGTTGTGAAAGTCCCACAAAAGCTGGCATTCCTTTTCTCACTATCTTCATAGTCTCACCTTTTTTTAGCAGTGAAGACCAATAAATCACAAACCAAGACAGGAATGTTTAGATAATTACTGGATTGTCTTCTTTGCAGGGTGTGTGAATTCTAGCTCACTAGGCCTGTTGGGATGGTTAGGGTTGCCTGTCTAAACCCTATCCCTTTCTAAGCAATGAAAATTAAAGGAAATAAAGAACAAAATATAAACCAAATTAAATATATAATATTAATTAAGAAATAAAAATAGTTCTTTACTATAAATGCTCAGAGCATAAATAATAAAATACACCAAATACAAGCTTGGATTTGCCACAACCAACCTGACATCTTAGCCATCTCTGAAACTTGGCTAAAACCCCATACTGCGGACTCTGAAATCCTACCTCCTGGTTACCAAATTGATAGAAGTGACCGTTTAAACAGAAAAGGAGGAGGCTCTGCTCTAATCTACTCTAACCTTCTCTCAGTAATCCCTCTACAAACTCCAATTCCACAATTCAAAAATTCTGAACTAACAGCTAGTCTCCTACAACTAAATAAACATAAAAATATCTGCATTATCTCCCTATGTATATCCCCTGGCAACAACATCTCTACCCTTGAAAATATTCTTCACTGGGCCTCAACCGAAATAAAATTCAAAACCTTCATCCTAGGCAATGTTAATATTGATTGGAATAAAATTAACTCACCTTCTCCCTCCCTATTCCTTAACCTCTACAACTTTACCCAAGTAATTCACACTACCACACGCCCAAATAAACACCACCCTCCAGGATCCATCATATATTGGATCTTAGTCTCCCACCCAAACAAAATAATTCTCTCTGGCACTATCCCAGACACCTTTAGTGACCATCTCCCTACATTCATACATCGCTCAAACAACACCACTAAACATCAGCACCATTACATCCACACTCGTAATCTCAGCAATCTCAACCCCACAAACTTCTCCAACATTCTTAAACACACTAACTGGCAAATCCTAAATACTCTTCCCCCTGACAACGCAGTAGAACATTTTAACTCTATTTTCCTAAAAATTATCAACTCCCAAGCCCCACCAAGAAACAAATGAGTCAAAACTAATTCTGCTCCATGGCTTTCCAAAGAAACCAAACAAATCATGAATTGTAGGGACAAATACTGGAAGCTCTACCAGAAAAATAAGATACCTTCCACCCTGCTTCAATACAACCAACTTCGCAACCAAGCAAAAAAACTAATCACCTCTGACAAAAAAAAACTATTATAATAAACTTCAGTCTAACAATAACGTTAACCCAAAACAATTCTGGAAATCTATTAATTCCCTACTCCACCCAGGGTCCAGGAATAATCCCTGCCCAGACCCTAGCATAACTGACTCAGAACTCAGCTCTCTCTTTAACACATTTTTTACTGACTCCATAGCTAATCTTACCAAATCTTTCCCAGACAACAATCATTCCTACTCTCATTCCTCTACTCCTTCCTACCCTCTTAACTGCCCTCCTAATTTCCACCTCAAACCTGTTCCAACTACTTTTATAAAAAGACTTCTCACTAAACTAAAGCCTTGCTCAAATGCCTCTGACAACATACCCTCCTCCTTCCTCAAAGCTGCTGCTGAAGGTATTGCCATCCCTATCAGCATCCTAATCAATAGATCTATAAAAGAATCATACATACCCAAACTCTGGCGATCTGCCTTCATCCTTCCTCTTCATAAAGGAGGCAAAAACACTAATATCTCCAACTTCCACCCAATCGCCCTTCTTTCACCTATATCAAAAATTCTTGAAAAATGTGTCCATCACCAACTTATGCCTTTTTTAACCAAAAATAACCTCATAACTCCCACCCAGCATGGTTTCCGCCCTGGCCACAACACCATTACCACCTTACTATCCATTTTAGAAACAGTAAATTGGGCCAGAGAGTCCAGATTATTAGTATCCTCAGTACTACTTGATCTTTCTAAAGCCTTCAACACTATCTCCCACAAACACCTTCTCTTCCATCTCTCCAACCTTCATCTCTCCCCTGAAACCCTCTCCTGGTTCTCCAGCTACCTATCTGACAGATCGCAATCTGTCAGATGGAATAACTCTACCTCCTTCTTCCTGCCCACACACACCGGTGTTCCCCAGGGATCCATCCTTGGACCCATGCTCTTCAACATCTTCATAAACAACCTTCACACTGTCATCCCTGATACAACAGTTATCCAATACACCGATGACTCCACCTTAGTTTGTGCCGCTGCCAACCTGCCAGAACTACTTACAAAAACACAAATAGCTTTTTCCACTACTGAGAACTGGATGCACTGCAACCATCTCTCTCAACTCTAATAAATCTAAAATACTTCTCTTCCCTCCCACCAGGGCCTACTCCTTTGACAAAAACGCTTTCAAAGTCCTTAGCCAAAGCTACACTGCCATAGAAGTGGTTCCTTCTGCAAAACTCCTTGGTATCACCATAGATGAGTACCTTAAATTTTATATCCATATACAACAAAACATCAAGAAAACCCACCAAAAACTTGGTATGCTCTACAGGAATAACCGCTTTCTCTCCAATTCCTCCAGGCATACTATAACAACTACCTACCTCCTTCCTTCCTTACTATATGGAGCCCCTCTTCTAACTAACCTATCTTCTTCCATCACCTCTAAACTTGAAACTTGCTATAATAAAATCTCCAAATTTGCAACCAAATCCAAAACCTCTACTCACCACTGCCTCACCCTACAATCATTGAACTGGCTGGAACTCCCTAACTACCTAGACTACCTCCAACTTACCACCGCTCATAAATTAATATTCCTTCCAAATAAGTGCCCAGCACTAACAAACATCCTTCCCCCTTACATCCCAACCAGATCTCTGAGATCTGAACACCAAAATTTAATCTCTATTCATAAACCCAAATGTCCTGCAGGCCAACTCCTTCTCTCTTTCACTGTAGGCAAAAAATGGAACTCTCTTCCTCCCTCACTTAGGATGATACCTGACCCTGAATCCTTCAAGACCCAACTTTTCTCATTTCTATCTTCCAAACATAAATGCTCCTGCTTTCACCCTACATAAATACATGTAAATTTCCCCATAGAGCCTACTAAACTCCTGATCCACACTTCACTACAACTTCTCCTTTTCTATTTACCTAACACAAACCTAATTCATCACATTCAGATCATTCAATTTCTCTCTTGACTCCTAGCATGTATATAACACAATTATCAAGTAATTACTGATGCCTATTTCTTGACAATTGATTCTTATTGCTCTGAATGTAAATACCTGCTACCTTTGTCTCATTGCATGTATAATGACAATTTATTCTCTTACTATACCTGTTTTGTATGAATTCATATATGCATTTTATCTTTGCACTGGCATTTTTTGTAACCTGTAATTGTGTTTCTTATGGAACTTTTCTCCCCGGGCCTCCACTGAAAATGGGCACATTCTGGCCCAGTGGACTTCCCTGGTAATTAAACTGAAATAAATAAAATAAATAAATAAATAAATATTCTTGTCTACAAGACATCCCTTCCTTACTGCAAACAATGCAAAACAACAGTAAAAGTAAAATATATATTCAAATCAAAACTTCTTTTACCAGACTAGTCAATCACAAACTGAGTCAAGATTATTTAGATATACTCTGGATTGTACTCTCTGCAGTCTCTGTGAATTTGTAGCTGCCTAGGCCCCTTGTGATTGCTAGAGTTGGCCTGTCTAAAACCTACCCCTTTCTAACAACAAACAGTGAAAATTCAAAGTAAAACAACAAAATCTTAATCAAAGTAAATCTTGTCAACAAGTTATTCTTTTCTTCTTCAAACAGGGAAAAACACTAGTAAAAAGCAAAATATTAATTTAACTAAAACTTATCATACCAGGCAACTGCACAATCACAAACCAAGGAAGGGTGATTTAGATAACTTCTGAAAATGTATCTTTCCAGCTTTTTCTTTACATGCACCCATTAATGTTTGGCAGGCTAATATCTTATACAGTTGTTTCTTGTCATCTCCATTTGAACCTATGTCACATTTTGGGTTTACTTTGTTTTGTTGAATCTCATTTCACTGAAGTTCATTCCACCCCGACCACTTCACTAAAAACAGACTGAAAACTCATTTCACTAAATCTCATTTCACTGAACTGAACTTAGTATATATTGCACTGTGTAGAGTACTGTAAGGCAAGTATAAGGTTATTTGTTTTAAATTGTATTTTACCAAAAACTTCAAAACAATACATTTTAAACAATAGACATGCATAGTTGCAATACCTATGACTAACTCTCTCCAGAAGACAATATGTACTCAAACTAAGTGAGGGGCTATGCCCCCACACCCTCCCAATGTGGGGGAGGGCTGTGCTGCCCAGCCCACCCCCCAACTATATATACTAACTTCAGGATCACACTACAGTGTGGAAAAGTGCGTATACCTTTTACTTGCCTTATAGTACTCTGCACAGTATCATATATACTGTCTGCAGTTCAGTGTGAAATGAGATTCAGTTAAATGAGTTTTCAGTAATTTGAGTTTTCAGTGAAGTGGTCGGGGCGAAATGAAATTCAGTGAAATGAGATTCAATGAAACAAAGTAGATCCCACATTTTACATGAATGTTTTGTTTTAAAGAAAATAAACAATAAACCAAATCCACCTGCAGAATACCCCCATAACCTATTAACACAAACACACATGGCTATGTACATCTTCAGATAGTTTAGTTTAACCCTCCTAATAGGAACCACTGTCCCAAATGAATAGTTGCATACATATAGGCATAACTTAACCTAACATTAAGGTTATCCATGCTAAGAGTCATGTTACAGCCTGTGCTCCTACTTAAAAAAATAGCTGCCTGTTCTTGTCTTATCTTCATCTCCTCCCAGGTGTGAAGCATATTATGCTTTCACAAAACATTAACATTTAGCCTACAGTCAACTTGTGTCCACAGATACACAAGTACCAAATGTACAACTCAGCAAATCTCTCAACTTAACATTAAACATTTATTTATCAGAGGAAAATTTTCATTCCAGTAGGTGTCCTCTTATTTACTTGCTTACACAAAAAAATGTTATTAGGTTAAGCCAATGGCCTTAATCCAGGCATTCAATGTAATGCCTAAATTTCTTAAATATGTAAAAGAAAAAGCACATTTGTTTATATTAGTGTATTTTTCATAAACAATAACTGAAAGCACTGTACTGGTATTTTTCTTTTTTTCTTCTCTCTCTCTTTTTTTTTTTTTTTTTTGGTGTTAATTTTGTTCTTCCCTTTTGTGTCCTTCCTGACATTTAAAACAAGAAGTGTGGAAAGTTAGACAAAGTCAACAAAAACCCAATCTTTCCTCTTTTTATTGTAATGACACATTTCACAAATGTGACTGATGCTTTACAATCTCACATTTATTAACTAATTTCAAAGCTGCTGGTCTTCTTCCTGTTCTTCTCCATCTCCTAACCCCTGACTTTGGTTCATGTCCAAGGTACTCTCAATTCTTGTGCTGCTGTGCTTTTTTCATTTCAATCAATCATTTTCCTTTGAAATATTTGAAAAGGTTCCACTGGCAAACACTCTCTATAAGCTTTATTTTCAGATGAAAGAGAAGCAGAGCCCCCATATATTTGTTGGCTCATTTTTTTTTTCTTTTTGGAAAAACTTTTATGTTTCCTCCTTAGCTAGTTTGGCATCAAAAATGACTTTGGAACTCCAGGAAAAAATATTCTGAAGACAGCTGAGTACAGAGGCTTGAATCTCATACCTGCCTCTTAGCATTCCCTATTAAATTTAATTTTCTTTTGCCTGGTGTACACTGAGTAAGCCTTTCCCACAAACACTCTACTGTCTCCAGTTGTTAATATTTTCCCTTTTGTCATAGTTTGTCAGGATCAATTCTTTCTGCTGGTATGATTGCATCTTTACTAATACAGGTCATGGCTGCTTTCTTATATGCAGGTTTGGATTATACTCATAATGTGCCCTTTCAGTTGTTTATTATGCTTTTATAAAAGGTATACAGTAATTTAATTCCAGTTTCTCTGGCACAGCAAAAATGGTTTCCCAGTGTGCACTGTCCTCTAATTCTCTTATATATTTTTAAAAATTTCTTCTTGAGCAGTCTCATAATACTTAGCCAGCCTTTTCTTCATTTCAACCCCTGACTTTTACAGTTTCATTAGTTCATCTAAATGTCTGTTTAAAGCTTATTCCATTTCCCCAGACTTTTTATTTGAACTGATATACTCCTTCAATGTTTTATTTAGTTTTAAGCAGCTCTGGGCAAATTTGATTTATATCACCATCTAAATTACTGGAAGACATTTCTTTCACCAAAGCTGGAACATGAACTGCTTTTTGTTGAACAGCTACAGACTTCTTCCAAATCATTGCTTTGTCTTCAATGCTTCATGATGATTTTCTTTCAGGCTGTTTAAGTGTGTTCTTTGTTGGCATCTAGGCAGTGTACTTACTAGCCAGTAAATGAAGTTATTAATACTTACACAGTTTCTGGCCCTTATCTCTAAGTTTCTTTTTCTGTTGATCATTGGGCATCCATCTGGGGAGTCCTCAGATTTATAGGAACTTTCTCCAGAATTCTTGTCCTAAGAGTCTGTGAGGCATATTGCCATATGGCAAAGAGAACTGATGCTCTAATTTGCTAAAATGTTGCTCCCTGTTGTCCAAGATTTGATTTCCCTACCTCCATTTCCTACTTTGTGATTCTCAGCAGATTATTTAACCAAAGATCCTTCTGAATCATTCTAGAAAATAAACTGTTCAATGAGCTTAACCAGTTATGAAAATAAATGCATAAATATATAAGATGTTAGATATGATTGATAATTCAGACTTGTGGCTGGATTAGTCAGCATGTTTGGTAACATATACATGAATAATGTATTTTATGGGTGTATTTTGTGGTGGGCAGTTTTGATTATCATTTAAGAATCAAGCACACATGATTTATTCCAGTAGAACACATTCCTCTACAGTGCATGTTTCCTGTTATAACATTTCTGTTACATTTTACAATATCTACTGTTCACTTTATAGAGAATTTCCATTTGCATGTGTTATTATTTTATAACTTCAAAAAAAGTAGGGCAATCAGTGTCAGGCTGTGGAGGCTTCAGCATCAAAACTAAATACTTAGTGAGATAATTTTTGGAAAATGCCTTTCTCTATGTCTTTTTTGCTGGATAGCTACATACACTCCAATCTACTAGAAGTGCAAGGATTAGAGTTTTGCAGGTATAGATGAATAACAATGGAATTTGTGTAGACGTTGAGAGATGTGCACATCTTTATGCAAAACCCCTATAAGTAGTAAACTGGTATACATAGACATAGACTGTATCTCACAGAATGCTAGCATTTTTTTTTTAAGTTTTAACTGTTTAGAGGTTTGAATCCTGTCTCAAACTTCACTATAAATGAAATATATTTGTGTTTTATAAATGCTCCCTTTTATTTGTAATGTTGATTTCATAAGAGGCTGTATTGAAAACTAGAGTACCATATTACTGTTACTAATGGCAGAGAAGAACAGGGTTAGTTCTGAAATATAATAATAGTTCCACTATATTTCTGGACATTTTCTCTGATGATCATTTAAATTAATTGTATTAAAAGAGAGTTTGTATTATAAATTACAGCATATCTGGAACGTAAAGAAGTTCTTACCATCTATTTAAGTGGAAACAATCTATTTTTCCTATTGGTTGTAGTATGTAATTTGTATTTTCATTTTTAGCACATTTTGTGACTTTAAGCTATGGTCTTTTTCATGACAGAGTTTAGAATGTGTAGTCTGTTATCACAATTCCTCTTTTTATTTCATTTTCTATCCTAATGTACATAATACCCATCTAAAATACTACATATCTACCGTTACAAGCTTCCTTAACTGCTGTTTTCACTGATTCAGTTTCTAAGCCATTTAGTAGCATTATTCACACCATGAATGGGCGTGCCTTCGCTGAAGGTTGGTCATTGGACTGGCAACTCTGCACCATAAAAATCTACTGCCAATCATTAGCGGACTGGAGTTCCGCTGTGGCGACCCCTTACCGGGAAAATCCGAAAAGACAAACAACAACATTTTGTCCACTTTAGTTTTCATATTCTTCAGCATTTTTCTGTCATGTCCTACCCATGACTCTTTGTGCTGTGTTGATACAATGCCACTAATTCAAGCTTTGACTTTTTCATTCCAACTTTCATTATTCGCACCCACTTCTCAGAGATATTTGAAGCTGTTACTTGTTTCCACTTTTTCCCACTATTTCCATTCCATCTCAAATTTCATCTTCTTCTGATTTCCCCCAGTAGCTATCCTAGCCAGTTAAGGTAAAACAATGTCACACATACTATATGGATTAACAGTAGAGACAGTGGAGGAAGTGTGCCTAGCGGAATAACAAAAAAATGAATGTATCTTACAGTGGTGATGGGCAGGTTATTTAAAGCATACATGATATCAAGCAAGGCATGCTGGGTAAAATGTACTTCTGGCAAGACCAGACATGAGGAGAAGGCAACACACCACAAAACCAGTCTCACATAAAGCTATCACAACAATGAATCAAACACATAAACACACAAAGTCATACTCGGAGGCTCTGAGCAAAATTTACCTAAACACAGCAGGCAGGGCCTCCCAGCAGACACAAGCAAATGCCACCTCACTGACCACACACAACATGACAATAAACACAAAAAAGTGTAACAGCAAAGCCACAGCTAGCCCCCCAAATCGACCTACACACACATACACTAGGTGACTCCAGAGTGAACACTGGTCTCAGACACACAGACTGAACCACTCCTGGAGTGAAAATAAGGAGAGGGTTGGGCTTCAGAATCCTAGCATAACACATAACACAAACACTACAAACACTTAAAAATAAATATGACACAGTCATTGTCCATGCTGGTGTGACTGTCCACGCGCGACACTCCTACATGAAAAGAGACATAGAGGAGACTCTGATTATGTAGCCCCCAGAGCAGGACCTGATGACCAGGCAGCAGGCGGCATTCTCTTGCAATGATGTGGCAAAGAGACAAGACCAAGAGCTCGAACAATGCGCCACAACATTAATCTCATTCCATCAGGGGATTAGCAGTGTCTGGCCTGGGATGATGACATGCTGTGACCACCACCAGTGTCCCAAGGGACGGTTTCGGCCTGTTGCACCTGGGATTTCCTCGGATGGCTGGGCTCTTGCCACCCCCATGGAGTGCCTTTTTGAGCCAGAGCAAATTCTAAACCCTACACTTAGACAAAAAAATGGGAAGAAACTAAAGGGTATAGCAAATCAATGCCAGAAGTCCCTAAGAAAAAATGCTCAAAATGCCTCAGAGGCCCTTCTCCAAATGGAGAACGCGCCGATGAAACCTGTGCTGTGACCCTGAGGTTCAGAGCCGCGAGGCTTACCCGGCACCTATGCTGTTTTACCTCATATTTCGCGTTCCGGCCCCAAAGCCACTATCACCACAAAAAGGAGGGTATCCATACACATCAGGATACCCACCCACCTCCCCAGGTTGAAAGCATGCACGTGTACTCGGAAACCATCCAGGTGCAATTAATTTGTAGCAAGAACTGTCTACAATTTTGTGTAGCTGCAGACACCACCCTCTCTCTGAACTCACTGAACCCTTCCTGAAGAAGACCAAACCACTGAGTATAAATGTATCTCCACTAACGTATATATAGACCAACTTCAACTACCAATATATAGACTGGAACACTACCTCAGCCTGGACACTTTACAGCCCTCCTGTTCCCAAACTTCTCATTCAAAATGCCATGGAAGGTACCCGTTCAAATCTCATCATCATATACTAATGCTCAAAATCACAAACAATCAGACAAAATATCAAACGGGAAGTACCACCTCACAAACTCCCCTATCCAGACAACTAATCTCCTCTAAACTCCATCCCAATCCATGGACCACAAAGACCACAGTGAACAAATTCTCTAAAAAGCTTCTCACACTACTCAAACAAAACTACTACATCCTTCAACTGGTGGTGAGCCCCCTTCAAACTATGGAAGCAAACCAAAATGCAAGCTCACGACTGGCTCAGGACTGGATGGATCAATCAATCCTAAATAAAAGACTAACTCTTTCCAGGGAGAACCTAGCGTAAAACCAAGACTCTTCCACCCAAAAACAAACTTTACAATAAAAAAGACTCACAGCCATAACAGCACTCCAAAATCAAAAGAGGACACTTTGGATCATTATTAGTAAAAAAATACAGGCACTCAGCAAAATCATCATTATTAGCTTTGAGAGGGAAATACGCCATAGATTCAAAAAGACAATCATAAGGGAAATTTCCAGCTATAACAAAAAACCAAATAAGGCCATCCCAGATATGCTCCAGAAAGCAGATAAAAAAATACCGAAACCCATTAATTAGTCCCATTAGTAACATAAGGGCAGACGGGGCAATGCAAACCAGACATCTCTAACCCAGAGGGAGATAGTCCCAGCAGTGCCCCCCTCCCAGACATCTCAAATGCTTGGGTGAAAGCTCCCGGAGTGTACTAAACAGCCAGCATCAAAGGAACGGGACCCTGTCATGGCTGTGCTATACACGAAACATCTGAGGGAACGAAACCCTGCCCAGCTGTGTTATCAACTCTTAGCCTTACCACACGATCACGTGCCCAAGGTGGCATGCGGCAGCTGTGGTCCCACAAAGGCGGTGCTCTATGGACAAGACCCTGGTAATTGCTTTATAAACAATACGGGTGGTCAAAAAAGCTATGAGGAGCATATGCATAATGTGGACCCAAAACAGTTTAACTTGGCCTTGCAGACGTGGGCCGACCCAGTTTGGCTTTGTCAGGGCCGACATGCCTTTTGAACTGATGGGAGAGGGATCACCGAGTCAACGGGCATTATTCAGGGAAGCAGACCTTTGAGGCAGCATGACTTGACCTTTTCGACACAATACCCATACCCTTATAGAGAAACTAACCAGCTCCTTCAGCTTAAAATATAACCTGGTAAAGAGGCATTGAGAAATTAACCCACAGGGTTGGAGCTGCTGGCCATGTCCAGACTGTAAGCCAGTGGCTAGTGACAGGTGGGTTGCAAGTGTCCCACAGGCCCCTGTTGTTAGGCATCTACTTCATACAGTACAGGCAAAAAGCCAGTGAAATGAGCTGACAAAGTTTGGGACAGGGTTGTGCAAACTGGAAGCCATAGTGGAAAAGTACATAGGACAACATAGGATGACAGGGATTCTCACAGATAGCTGATAGCTGGTGGCAGGAGAGCCATGGCCTGGACATCGCCAAAAAATGTATGATCATAATACCTTCCAAAAAAAGGTAAGGAGCCAAGGCACCATATAGGTGGCAATCCACTACAAGCACAGAAGACACAGGACCCAGACCCACCCAGACAGACAGTGGCCTTTTGATTGGCCCAAGCACATTGCTAAAGTGGTTAGAAAGGGACCTTACATGATGCACCTGGGATTCATGGTTCATCAGATAAACAGTCATTGTTAAAGTACTTACTCTTCCTTCTCAGACCAAGACCAAGTATCAGGGCCCAGATTCAGAGGTCTCACCCCATCACAAAATTGTTCCCTGTTTCCCCAAAGTTCCAAAGTACAAAGCCCAAGGACTCTGTCATATGCTGCCACTGCTGAGAAAAAGAGACTCCCCATTCATTCAGTCACCAACAGAAAGGACCTGACCTGTATAGACAAGGCCAAGTCTGTCCATCCCGAACGGGACATGCTCCAATTCCTCAAAAATACAAATCTACCAGATCCACTAGAGCAAGCGACTTAAACCATAGCACACGGATATAATAGGAGGACATGGGACAGGATGGATTTGCTCCCTAGGAACTCCTATGCTGTGGAATATCCTCTCGGTCCAAAAGAATTTAAGCACCTGGCAGTCCTGGCATGTTGATTGCTGGTGGATGGATTAGGTTATTAGGTTCTGCTAGGACATCACGTCTGGAATTGGACAAGGCATGTCAAACTAACTGGCACGCTGAGGAAACATAAGGGTAATGTAAAGCCTTAATTTTGGGCTAGGCTTATATAAATGCCGCTATGTGAGGTAACCTAGATGGCAAACCTAACCATGAAAACAAAGATATTAGACTTCTATATTCTAAAATGTTTGAATAAAAAATAATTTAAAATAATAACTTCAATTTGTCTCTTTTCTTCTTCACTCACTTCAGAAATGAGGCATCTCTGATTACTGGATTGGCCTGGTTAACAAATTTTAGTATGGATGGCATATCTCTCAATTATATTTAATGGACATGTATCCAGTACAATAACTAAAACGTGTACCTAAATAGTTAAATGTGATGAATGTCAAGGAAGGAACAGCAGTAAATACCATCTGTGAGGTGCTGCCGATGTTATGGAGTTGTACATTTTTGCATTGTTTGGATCTGATAATGAGGCAGTTGTTTATGCAGTAAACATGAGGTCAGCAAATTCAGTCAGGGTGTAAGACTTACTGGACAAGTTGGTTTTGCAAAGTTTAATGGTTACCTTGCAAAGTTTAATGGTTACCTTACAAAGTTTAATGGTTACTTTTTTGTTTTGTCAAGTTACAGTCCTGGGAGAAGTAGTGAGATGGTTAATAGTTTTTTTTTGCCTTCAGTTAACATGTTTCAGACAATGTTTACAGATGCAGAGGAATTGTCAAGAGTAGCCTCAAATGAGGTACAGGAAACTGAAACACAAATGTGAGTTTGTTAAAAAAAGACATATGCTTCTGGCAAGAAGAAGGGTTATGATGGGGTTTGAAAATAATTTGTGGTGTTAGTTTGTAGTTTAGCAGGGCAAGAATGGAATTTATTTATGCATCTGGTGCCAAAATACTTGGTGCTGAGATGAAGAATGTGAAAATGGTTCCAAATTTAAATTACACTTAGCTGTATGTTTTGACTTTCAGACCAAATGGATTATGAATGCTACAAAGCACTGGACAGTGGACAAGTTGCTAAAGTACTGGGCACATTTGTAAGGGCAGTGGGTGCCCTGATGGCAGACTATGAGCCAAGAGTTCTTGCCTCTGTCACTGCAGGCTTTAATTTTTTTCCTAAGCCTATGGCACTTAAACTACTGTGGAACTCCTGTCTATGATTCTATACTTTAGACCTTATAGAATTAATGAGCTAGTGGGGGTGGGGGGCAGTTGGTGTTTTGGCTTTAATACTGGGAAATGTCACTGTTCCAAATTGCAGAATATTCATATGGGTAAGAGTTTCTAAAATGGAGCACTACATGTAAGGCCAAGTATCACCCAGATTTCTTCTTTATTTAAACTTAAATCATATTATTGATAAGTTATACTAACAAAAGTTTGTTCTGGACTTTTATATGTTTATTAATCAATACAATTCAGCAAGCAATAATGCCCAACAGGGTGTGTGTGTTATTGTGGAAATAACATCCATCCAGGGGCATTCTAACTGTCTAAGAAAACTGAAACAATACAGAGATACAATCACATTATGTGCACTACTTTTTTAATTTTCTAGAGAAATGCCTAAGGGAAGTAATGCTCATACTAGAATGTTCCTTTCTAACATATCCCTATCTGTTGTGCACATTATATTCATATCACTGACTTCCCATAAGATTTAGGTTGAAACCTCACATCATTCACATATCAATCTCCAAGGAAAAAAGGTATAGGTAAACAGAAGTAAGCTGCCTGCTCCCAACTGCTTGCCTGACATTCATTCCAGCTTTATATGTTGTCATTCCATACCTATGAGACATACACTTCTTGTTCTGTAACTAGCACCATTGTAATAGACTGGGGTAGTTTGTGTAAATGCTGTACTCTGTTTGATGTCAACACAGTTTATTTACAGTAATCTTGAAGTGGTATTGCACTCTGCCTGCATAAAAGAGAGAGAGGGAGAGAGAAAGAGGCCTTGAATTTCTTAACATTTATGCTTGAACTAAGTTTTTCAAAGTATTTAACATATTTTATCCAAACATATATTTATTTATTTATTTATTTATTTATTTATTTATTTATGTATTTCTTTATTTATTTTATCCGGTTGTGGAGCTGGACTGAGACCAGTTTTCAATATATGAGATGGATTGGAGCATCGTCTAACTGACTTGGTCGTAGTTACACAGAAGGGAAATTGAGACTGAAAGACTCAAACTAAGGATTTATTAGCAGATTATAACCTTAATAATTTGCACTAAACAACCAACAGTATGATTTCCATACTTGCAAAAGCATCATGCAAAACATTTATAAGAGTGCTAGGCTGTGTGTTTTACATAAATACATTCAAATTTTCTTTAGAATCCTTTCATACATTCACATTTTCTTAAGAATATTTTTAAAGTGACATCCTCTTCTGTCTCATTTTAATCTATTTCTGTCAAGTGACCAGTATTTTTTTTTTAATTGTATTTAGGATCACTAAAAAGTTTTACAGGAAGCAGTCACATTAACTGATCATACAGAATACAAAATTAAATGAAGCAATCAAAGCCCTGTGTTGCATGATAATTTATTTAAACATGCATGCCTGACTGGGATTCCTTTGTTGTCCATTTGCTTCTTTTGAAAACATTTTGTCAGAAAATATTCTGCTGTGGTGAAGTTGCAATTGTATTACATTACGTCAGCGTTAAACTTTATACGGTGAATAAAGGTGGAAGACACTGAATACTAATTCCTGGTGTCCATCAGTCTTAGGCAGAAAAACTTAGATACTTATTTTATGTATAGTTCTTTTTCAGGGTAGATTACTCATCTTCATTGACCTTTCAACTCAGCCCAGGTGTGGTGTCTGGTTAAGTCAGAAAGGCAATGAAAGCTGATGGAACCAAACATTGTAGCAGTGGACTAAGGAAAAAGCTTGTTAACGGCTCCTTAATCGTAAGTCAACCTCCAGACCTGAAGTGGGGAAGGGGTAAAAGAACAGCTTTATAATGTTGCCATTGGTTAATATGCTAATCTACTCATTTACCTGGTTAAGGTTAAACATCACTGCAACATCCATTTTTTCAGTATTGTGTCTTTTCACGCTCTTGACTCTCTGCGCTATTTGATGCATAGCTAATATTCCACTTTTCTGTCCTTATCTTTCCATCCCTCAGGAACAGAAATCTCCACACTCTTACTCTGTTTTGACCAAAATCTCCTTTAATACCTAGAATGGTTTCACAAGCATGCTAGTTAGCTTCTGTTTCTTTCCTGACATCAGTTTTCTGCAATAGTACAAATTCATTTATTTAACATTTGTTTACTGGGAAAGTCCATCTTGGATAGAGCCAGTTTTCACCAGAGGCCCTGGGAGAAACACTCCAGATGAATGCCTTTGTAATATGGGAGGAAACCAGAGAACCCAGAGGGAACCCACACAAACTCAGGGACGGCATACAGACTCTGCACAGAAGGCACCCCAGCCAAGAATCGAACTAGAGAACCTCTTGTTGGGAGATGATAATGCAAACTACTGCACCACTATATCATCCACTGCTCTTGTTTGCCTATGTTCTCCTCTTACTTTCAGTCAGTTCTGCTCTGCCTTCTCTCAGAATCTAAAAGTAGCTTTTTATGACTCAGACTATCTCTTTTCAACTATTTCAGTAATTTACTTTCCTTGGTAGTGTACCATTGTTCTTCTTCTCACACATGCAAATATATATATATATAGATGTAATTTCCATCTGTACGACCCTATTGCAGAACTAAAAAACATCGCTTGAAAATTCTGCAATATTGTACTATACCATCTACCAAAACTCTATGATTTTTTTTGTATATCACTTTGAAATAATATATTGCACAAACGCTCTCCATTTTTATATGGCATGTTATACATTATTAAAGACACTTCTGTCATCTTGACCTTGGTCATAGACAAAAATAGTTCAAGGGTCACAAGATTTCCATTAGTATAGATGGATACTATCATTCTGGTGACCTGAGTTCAGCATGAGTTTGCGCACCTGTCTGAGCTGTAGTGGTAGAAGGAAGGAGTGGCATGTTTTTCTGTCTCATCTGTCTGTCAGGGGAAGGGATCATGTATGGGACCACTTGTTCTCCTTTCAAAATCCCGAGGGGTGGTCAGAGATCCTGTGCAATTGTTGCAGTGTCTGGGTTCTGGAGATAATAATCTTCATCATCATAAATCTTGACCTTGCAACTGATAAACAGATTCTGCTTAGTAAGATATAAAATATGATTTGTGGCGTCTTTATTTTAAGAAGACAGAGAGTAGTTATGTATAATTATCATTTTATTTAAGCTGTTGTGAGATCATTAGGTTAACAATTGCTAAGCATAGCTTAATAGGAAATGCTGCCTATGGTACTCATGGGATTTGTACTAAAGCTTCAAGAATCAAGTTAGTAGTGACTTTGATCTGCCAACAGATCTCTTCAGCTCACACAATAATGACTGATAAATCCTTATAATTTCCAGCAGTGAAAACTATACAGTTTTAAGAAATATTTCTAAATCAGGGCACAGTAAAGGACAGCAAATTCATTCCCCTGGATTCATGAAACTATTTTTTTCTGTGCAGGGACAGTGTAGCCATTCCTGCATGGAAGAGGGTTGCCGAGTGGTCCAGGAACTTTAGTTCCTGACGCATGGGCCTGCCTATACTGTAGCTGCATGGAAAGCCATGCAGAATGCTAATTACCTCATTTGCTGGTGGAAAACATGCAAATTAGGTGAATTAGTGATTCAGGAAGCAAGCAGGCATCCGTGCAGGAACAGTGCTAGTTGCAGAAATGTGTTCGGTTACTAACCGAACACATTTCTGCAAATAGCAAAACGGAGGCATGACAGCTCAAATAAAAGCATGTATAATAAACTTTATCCATGCCAATGGCCAAATATATGACCATTGGCATGTGAAAGTGTTTAATTTAATAAAAAAATCAAAATATTTCTTTTTGGCTGATCTCAGCCATTTAAGCATAGGGCAGTGGTGTGCAAATGGGATTGTGGCAAAAATTAAAAAACAAGTAAAAACTCAATTTTAGGGGAAATCTGCAATTTACTATTATAGTCAGTGGCATGCTGATTCAAAACATTACCAGGAAACAGTGGTTGTTAAGGGGAAAGGTTCTGGGGTAGTGCAGTAACTATGGACTAAGGCAGTGGGGTATGCAAATGAGGGGAAATTTATGAATTGCAAAATATTCTAAGTCCACATACTGCACCTAACCATGTAGGTACTAGCACAAGAGAGTGCAGGCAGGAGTAGCAGCTAATAGGAAAAGGGGGTGTGTCATGTTTGTTGGAGGCACATTGGAGCTCAATGGCTCATGTTTGCCCTTAGATAAGCACAGCTGAGGCAGGGGGATGTTTCTGAGGCTGTAGTTTCTTATTCCATGAAGTGCAGAGCATGTTCATGTCTAGGCAGAACCAGTTCTGCTTAAACCTGTCTACATTAGCTAAATGGGTGTGCATAGACCGGGCTTAAAACAAGAAAAAAAAAAGTGAAATAGCAGAAATGCGTACATCTGAGCACCAGGAATGCGTGGCACGCATCAGGGCTTAAACGGGAAAGGAAATGGGAAGGGGAAACTGCAGAAGGAAGGCAATCAAGGAGAACAAGCATAGCTGGCAGGTGGAATGTATCAGAATCAGCCAATTACACAGGCAGCAGCCCAGCACACTACTATAAACTATGCAAACACCTTTCAGTCTGTTATTTCCCACAAAATATACACCACTAGTGTACAGATTGAGGGGAATTTTAAACTGACGAATCTAACAAAACATGTTAGGGGCTGCAGTTGCTCTGATCTATCAGCATGTGCTAGAGACTGAGGGTGGTGAGGAGGAAAATGTTGACAATCAACTCAGACCAAGGAGGAGGAGGAGAGTGTTTAGACCCAGGGTAACCTACCAGGGGCTACATGATCTGGAGATACTAGAGTGCTACAGCGTGGACAGGGACATACTTCAGAAACTTGTTGAGCTGTGCCGGCCTCACCTCAGAGCCAAATCCAACAAAGGGGAACCCATCCCAGTGGATACCAAGGTATGTGTAGCCTTAAGAATACTAGCTACAGGTACTTTTCAAAGATCAACTGGGGATATTATGAGAGACTCACAGACATCTGCATCTAGGATACTCCACCAGTTCCTGGATTCCATGCGACCACATGCCGCTGAGCACATTTACTTCCCCAGCAGCTGTGAGGAGAGGACCAGCAATATGCATCTCTTCCATCATATAACAGACTACCCAGAGGTACTGGGTGCCATAGACTGCACACACATCCTCATCAAAGTACCACCTGAAGAACAGGGTAGGGTCTACATAAACCTGCAGGGGCTTCCCCACCAAAAACTGCCAGTTCATGTGCAATGCCCAGGGCATTATCATGAATGTGTGTGCTGGCAGCCCTGGAAGGTATCACAACTCCCACATCTGGCATTTGTCACAGCTGTATCGGGTGTTTGCCAGTGGGGATATCCCATATGGCCAGCTGGTGGGGGATGCTGGCTATGCACTGGAGCCATGACTGTTGACACCTATCAGAAATGTACACATACCCAAACAAGAATGCCATAATGAGGCACACGCACAAACCAGGATCATTATAGAGCATGTGTATGAGATGATCAAGTCATGGCTCTGCTGTCTTGACATATCTGGTGGAGCCTTGCAGTACTCTCCAGCCGCATGTGCACACATTTTCATAGTATGTGCCATGCTACACAATATGTTCCTGCGGAAACAGCTGTAGCAGGAACAAAATGGGGAAGTGACACACAGCCCCCCACCATTGCCAATTCCTCCACAGGTAAACATGGACTCGGAGGAGGAACATCCTCAGCCTGCCCCTGTAGGTACACGGAGTTGTGCCCAGTATGCTCTGGCCTTGGCAAAGAGACAATGTATAGCATATATACTGACACTGAAGGGCCTCAGGGACTGATCTTTCTCTCTGTCTGACTTTCGCATGCAAAATGGATGCCAAACATCACACCACCTATACCTGACCATGTATAGGCAGTGTATTGCGTGCATCTGGCATAGTCAGCCCTCAAGCACCACCCTCACAACAGCTGCAGGCACAAGGTAAGCCAGTATCTGTAAGAAAATAAACAAATGGAGTGGAATTTTATGATAGCATATCTATGGTATTGACCAAGCATGTAAGGGAATGGGGTGGCTAACTGGCATAGCAGCCAAAAACTGACATCTCTGTGGGACAGCAGGATGTGTATCCCCAGCACTGACCTACCCAGACTAGGCAGTACCACTCTAGTCAACAACTAACACTGCAGTATATGTGGTGAGTCAAATAACTGGGATGGGTCATAGGTCACATGCATGGATGTCAAAGTGGGGGCCCCATACACATCACCAACCCCACACAGCAGATTATCTGTAGACAGCTATACAGAAATGCCTGGCAAAGGCCCTCACATGGTGACATCCATGAAATCCCCACCCACAGACATTTACTCAGTGATATCACAGCAGGTTTAGCAGTGGCAGTATGGCTGCGAAAGGAAAGAAGTCTGAAACTACAAATGTCTATGCCAGAACAATCTGACCTGTGATTGATACTGTTATGCCTGTAGTCTGAAAGATAGGGCACACCACTATGCTACATGGGACCAAAATGTTAAGCAAATATCAGCATAGTCTGTGCAGATATGTATCATGTACAGTCATGTCACCCCCATAGTCCCATAGAAATACAGTGACATGTTCTTAGACTTAAGCAGCATCCAGCTATCACCCATAGTGATGGTACAATAGTAACAGAAAGCAGTTGTCAGTAACACCCACAGTCAACATACTGGTGCCATCCCAAGGGTGTCTCCTGTGAGCAGCCTGGAAACATATAATTATCAGAATGCACTGCCCTGCTACAGATGGCCTGCATCTGTCACACCTGGCCTACAGGCTTCTGGCAAATGCCTATACCTCACCCACAGTGCCTTTCAGGGAGTGTCATGGGGTCGATAACACCAACACAACACAGTCCACAAAATGCAAAGAAAGGCCATGCTGACAACTGCTAGGAGCAAACCTGCCAGCCTCAGGGGGCCAGAAATTGGGGCAAAACCAAGAATAATGGGGTGATGAAGGTCCAAAGAGAAGGACACCTGTAAAATACTGCTCTAATAATGCTATAAAGTTGATGGAATGATCTGTAGTAGCATGGAATGTCTGATGGGTACAAAGTCTGAAACTGTAATGTCAACTGTCAGTAATATCTGACAAGCAGCATGACTCTCAGTAATATCTGACTTCAACTCTGAGTGACTTTTGCTGGAAAACCACACCTGTCTGGGTAACCAACAAGATATATGAGTTATGGATATGGACATTCTGTGATACTCTGTACAGTCGACAGGCAGGGCTAGGAGTTTAAATATGGGAATGCACTCACTGCAGTCAGGCCTAACCCTGGAAGGTGGTGACATGTTTGCACCGACAGAATACTGGGCCACAGCCATGGGGAGTAACACACCCCTCCCTGATCGCTCATCCTATGCAACATCCAACCCCAACATGTGGCCATCCAAGCAAAATGAGGTGGACCCACATATATGTGTGACAAACACACACCTCAAAGATGGTCAAACAGTCTGACACACACAAGACCCTCCAAGTGCTGTCAACCATTGAGGGGAACCCAATGCAATGTACTGGTAGCTACAGGCAAACATATCTGCTCAGGACACCTCCCGCCCACATATCCTATCCCCTATAAATCTATCTGGAGTCTGACTTTCACCCTGATCCTGTCTGACTTATATTACCCAACTGTGGACTGGAAATCAGACCAGGCCAGAACATAAATGCACAGAGATTCCACCATTGTAATATATCACCAAGGTGCTGGACCATTTCCACAGCACCAGCAGTCAATTGCTTGTAGACACACACCCTCAACAGGCTGGACTATGCAAGAATGCATAGCAATTGGCCAATAAACCTGGTGTGTGCATCATCCATCCTGTATTCCTCTGGTAAATCACTGTGACAATCTGAGGAGGTATGTTACGAGGTACTGAAACAATACATGACAGTGTCAAATGACATATATGACAAATGTTTGCTAAAACAAGCCCTGTATCCCTAGCAACCCATACATTACTGAGAGAAATTTTCACAATCACTGTATGGCCCATTGTCCCCACATTTTGATAGGCTATCTGCAGATATCCTGCACCAACAGGTAGGTATGGCTGTAGCAGAAAACATACCAGACTTCAGTAAAACAATCCCTGGAATGAAGTCCCACATGTAGTATAGAAGGCCACACTGGGCATGCTCATACACTTAGAGAAATGTCAGTAGAATCTAGGAATGAACAGGCCTTCCCCACTGAGCGCACTTCCCATTGCCCCACATTACCAGTCTTGAAGATGTCAGTCACCACAGAAGTCACTTTTGTTCGGCCCATCTCTATAAGCTCTGTGGTGTGTGTGATAGCTGCATAACACAGTAGTACAAATAACTAGCTAGGTAGGAGTTCTAATCTCAGTCCTAGCAAATGTAAAAGTGTGTGTGTGTGTGTGTGTGTGTGTGTGTGTGTGTGTGTGTGTGTGTGTGTGTGTGTGTGTGTGTGTGTGTTCACAACTAAAACCTTTTGGGGCCATTCAAACTCAGTACACTTCCCCTTCCCCTACTTTAGCAGTCCTGCAGATATCAGTCATCTTAGAAGTGCCTTCTGTCAGGTTTCAGCCCCATAAGCTTTGTGGCACGTGCAATAACTGCCTAACATGATATTCTACTCTCAGTCCTGGCAAATGTAAAAGTGTGTGTGCGAGTGTGTGTGTGTGTGTGTGTGTGTGTGTGTGTGTGTGTGTGTGTGTGTGTGTGTGTGTGTGTTTGCAACTAAAGACTTTTGGGTCCATTTAAATCCAGTACACTTCCTCTTCCTTACTTTAGCACTCCTGCAGATATTAGTCATCTTAGAAGTGTCTTCTATCACCTCTTAGCCCCTGTAAGCTCTGTGGCACATGCAATAACTCTTTAACATGGTAGTACAAATAACTAGATTGGTAGGAGTTATAATCTCAATCCTGGCAAATGTAAAAGTGTATGTTTACAACTAAATGTTTTTGGATCCATTCAAACCCAGTACACTTCCTTTCCTTACTTTAGCAGTCCTGCATATATCAGTTACCTTAGAAGTGCCTTCCATCAAACCTCAGCCCCATAAGCTCTGTGGTGTGTGCAAAAACTGCATAACGTGATAGTACAAAACACTAATTAGGTAAGAGTTCTAATCTCAGTCCTGGCAAATGTAAAATAATATGTGTGTGTGTGTGTGTGTGTGTGTGTGTGTGTGTGTGTGTGTGTGTGTGTGTGTGTGTGTGTGTGTGTGTACTTCCCATTCCCTCCTTTAGCAGTCCTGCAGATATCAGTCATCTTAGACATGCCTTTTGTCAGCCCCCCATAAGCTATGTGGTGTGTGCAATAACTGAATAACACGGTAGTGCAAATCACAGGTTAGGTAGGGGTTCATGGCAAATGGGCCATAATATTTGGGGAGTGAACTAATGAGTGAATAGTAGACAGAGATCATTACTTCTGTCTTCAGGATGCAAAACCCTTGATTATGCAATGTGCCATATAGAAGGGCTGCCTGACCACAGTGACAATGTGCTGCTTGAAGGAGAAGTTGCTGTCAGCTTGTGTCCCCACATCTCTTATAATGCCTACAGTGTTCATTGGGCTCCCATTGATGTGGAACTTACTGGTAACTGAGTGTTTTACCAAAGGGGATGATGATGCATTTTGTGGTATTAAGCTTCTGGCCATGGTTTCCACACCACTCATTGGTCTCAGTGAGGCCTTTCTGTAAGATGTCTGCATCACTTGTGGAGTTCATGATAGCTCCCGGCTTGCAGTCCTCTGTGAACCTGGTCAACCAGAGTTCCTCTGCATTGGGCTGGACTCATGAGAAGTAGATGCTGGACAGAACACTATTCAGTACTGATCCCTGTGGGACTCCACTCATGACTGCTTGCCAGTCTGACTTGGAGTTCACCACTGACACAATGTGTGTTCTGTGAACCAATTTGCAACCCACCCATAGATATAGGGGTTGATGCCTAGTTTGTTGGGTTTATCAATAATCCCTGACTGAAGAATAGTATCAGAAGCCTTGGCCAGATTGAGGTAGGCTGTATGCAGTGCCTTACTGTCTTACACAGCCCTGGAGACTCACTGAAAGACATCAACCAGGTTGATCAGGCATGATCTGCCATTCAAAATGTCAAACTGTGTGGGGTCCAGAGCTAGGACATCACCCATATCAGTCAATCGGGTCCCTGATGATGTGTCCCTACCCATACATAGTAGAACTGTCAGACTAAAGGCCCAATAATCCCCAGGGTCTGTAGATGCTACACCTTTATGGAGAGGGATGACTGTTCCAGTGTGCCATTTTTGAAGGACAAAGCCTGAGGTGAGGCTGTGACTGACCAGAACACGCATATGTGGTGCCAGGTCTCTTTGTATGTCATGTAGAACACAGCCACAGATAAGTTGGGGTCCTATGGAAGCTGTATCCTTGCCTGTGGACAATGCAGGTCTAACCTGGCCTGCAGTAATGCTGGGTGCCTGACATTCATCTGCCATTATGATTGTCCTCTTGGGGTGGAGAGAGGGGTAAAGCTGACACTGAATGTGTTGACAAGACTGTGGCCAATATCTATTGTCTCAAGACAGGAATTAGCATTGTGCAGTAACTCACAGCACTTGTGGTTATTGTTGTGGAGATTGTTGATATAACTATCAAACACTTTTGTGATTGTCATCAGTGTCTGCTGCAATTCTGTCTTCATAGCTGCCTGTAGGTGATTCCATGAGGGATCCCAAGTTGTGTTTGAGGCTAATAAGGGGGTCTACCAGTTTTGGGACACCACTTTTTTCTGCAACAGTGTCCTTCTTCTGTTGTACACTTTGGTAATGGGAGGGAACCATCACTTTGGCTACCAGTGTTTGGAGGACAGTGTCTGTGTTCTGTTGGCTATGGCTAGTACCATGCATCCATGTACATGTTTGTGCAGTGCATATGTGTAGGATGTGACAGTCATGCAGCTATTTTCCATTGGCATGTGTGCAGTAAGTCATCCACCACTGTTTTTATGACTGCAATGTCAGCACTAGAGAGGGTTTGCAAGGTGGTTACCTTTGTGGGCTGTGTGGGTGAGATGTTGAGCTCCATGCTGATTACGTCATGTTTGGATCTGATTGGGTAGGGATTCACAACTGTGGTCGAGCAACAGTCCCACATGTAAGTAATCAACACAGGTCAAGGTTGTTTCATCCTCTACTGGGGGTCAGCATGAGCCAGTCCAGGGCATTGGAACTGATGAATTCCATGATGCACTGGGCCAGTGTACTGGTGTTTGACTATTTCCCCAGGTGATGGAGGGGTAGTTCAAGTCTCCTACTAAGTCAGTGTTGGGTTGAACCTTCATAGATACCAGGGTGAGGTGTTGAGGAATGTGCATTGACAGTCTAGGGACAAAACTGGGGACAAATAGCAGGCTATGGTGTGGATTGCACTATTCCCCAAAGTCAGTTGTACTGGAAATACCTCCATTGCATTATGCTAGGACACTAGTCTGGAGGTATGCATATCCATTATGAATATGGAGATAGCATCACCTGTGGAAGTGTGGTACATGTTTTGGGGCTGACAGCTGTGGAATGCATCATAGCCTGTTAGTGCAGGGCTGCTGTCTGCTGCTGTGAACCACCTCCCCATTACAGCACAATTGTCAATATCCTACACTCTGAGGAGTGTTTTGAGTGGCAGCATCTTGACAGCTGGATGTCAAGTGTTGAGCAGCATGACCCTCAGATTGCATATATGTCTAGCTGTTATGGTGGTAATTTGATTTGGAACACTGCCTAATAATGGACTATAGGGGTGGCAATACACCTACCCTCTACCTGGAAACCCAGGGCTGACAGATTTAGAACATCTCTGGCAAGGCATTGAGGTCTGTCAATCATGTTATCCCAAACAGAGAGATACTGCATCCCATGAGAATGACACACAGCATGTAAGCCAATGTTGCACTCAATTATCTGTTGATAGTACTGCAGCATTATTTTGGATGATGGCAGTATACTGTTCAGGGCTACTGTCACACCTGCCTGGACCACATAATCCAAGTGTTCAACCATGTCTCTTGTCATGTAGTCCAGAGAGGTATGTCTCAAATCATTCACACCCATATGGATGGTGACAGAGTGATACTTGTAGTTGTTTGGAGTGGCCTGACTGTGTGTGTCATGTTTTGGATGGTGGCACGTGATAGACAGTTGGCTGTTACCTCCTCCATAATCAACATAGTGAGTGTGCTATCTGCTTGCCGCAGTACTGAGTCACCCATGATCACTGTATTATGCAAAGTGGTCAGCTATAGGAGTTTTTGTTGGGGGGCACACTGACAAGGAGACATATGTGTCCTTTGGCATGTGGTATGTCATGCTGTCTGAGTAGGTGTCTGTCTTGCCGGTCTGTGCTGTTTGTGTAAATGTCTATTGAGTGCCTCTGTGAAGGTGGGTGTGTGGCTTTTCAGTGTATGTCAGGGCTGTCATAGTGGGTGTTGTGGCGAGCTATGTGGTCCACATGGTGTGGTGCAGGTGTTGATCTTATCCTCTTGACCAGCTAGTCCAGTCTTTGCTGGAGAGTGCATATTTCCACATTTGGTGATATAGGGGTAACTCTCACTGGTCAGAGTGTTTGGAATTTATAGGACAGGGTTGTCTGTGTACATCAGGCAGTTGCAACAGTGCCATAGAATGGAAAAGTGTGCCAGGTTAATGGGTGAAAGCACAGAAATCTGCACTTCAATCATGGCAGGAGGGTGGTCATAAGTAGTGAGTACTGGGGCTAATTCTGTGATGAACAAGTACTGCTGATGGCTCCCAGGTGTGATACACTTAATGATACAATAACCTGTTGAACTGCAAAGCTGTAATGCTATTTGAATTCAAGACAAAAAGAACTAGCAAGATGTAAGGGAGAAACTGAAGGCAGACTTCCAGCCACCTGAAATACTTTACCTCAGCTGTAAAGTTATCAATACCTTTGGCCAGTTGATAAACTTGTAAATTCTGTAGCACGTGCAGGAACTCCATAACACTATAGTACAGATAAGGTATAGGTAGGGTTTCTAATCTTAATACTGGAAAATCTTTGTGTGAGAGTTATGTAATGTCTGGCTTTACCATTTTGACTTGTGTATCACCCTTTATAGTCCCCCCTCACTCCAGTTTAGTAGTCCTGTTGATGTAATTTACCTTAGAAGTACTTTTGGATGAGGTGCAATTGTGTAAGCTCCATGGCGTGTCTGATAACTGCGTAACTCTGTAGTAGACATAGCTAGATAGGTAGGAGTTCTAATCTCAATAATGGCAACTGTGTGTGTGTGTGTGTGTGTGTGTGTGTGTGTGTGTGTGTGTGTGTGTGTGTGTGTGTGTGTGTGTGTGTGAATCATGCAATGTGTGGGTTATGCCATTTTTGATTTGTGTACCACCCCTTTACATTTCCCCTCACTCCAGTTTAGTAGTCCTGTTGATGTCATTCACCTTAGAAGTACCTATGAATGAAATGGCATTGTATAAACTCTGTGGCATATCTGATAATTGTATAACACCATAGTAGACATAACTAGATAGGAAGGAGTTGTAATCCCAATACTGGCAACTGTGTGTGAGAATCATGTACTGTGTGGGTTATGCCATTTTTGATTTGTGTACCACCCCTTTACACTTTCCCTCACTCCATTTAGTAGTCCTGTTCATGTCATTCACCTTAGAACTACCTTTGGATGAGGTGAAATTGTATACGCTCTGTGGCGCATCTGATAACTGCATAATACTCTAGTAGACATAACTAGATAAGCAGGAATTCTAATCCCAATACTGGAAACTGATGTTTGAAACCTATTAGTGCTATGGCTTCCTTAACAATGCCCATGTATGTGATATTGTTACCAAATAGGCCACAGTGAGTGCACTGACACATATGGCAGCATCAAGTATGATACCTGAATGAAACCGCATACTGATACACTGTCTGCTACCCTCACACTTGTCCAGGCTTGTCGTTTCAATACATGGGTCCAGATGCTTGGTTTTACAAGTGAATTGTTCATGTCATGGGTCACATTACAGGTTGGGAAAGCTGTGGACTGACATATAGTGGTCTCAATCAGTGTATATCAGAAACAAATGAGATCTTAACAGGTGTGTGTATACATTTTATGTCCATTGTATAGCAGTAATGTTTTATACATGTTCCTACCTTAGTCAGTTTTTCCAACACATTTGCTGTTCCCTGTCCAGATGTCTTGCACTGACAAGTCATGAGGTATGCTACAAGAATGTTACATTCTCTTCAGACAGGCCTCTGTGGTGACCACTGTGATGTAATACAATTAACTCCACCACAAGTGAACATGCACAAAACCCAATATGGCTATTAGTCATAGTTGTGTGCATGATACCTTGCATGCCCTCCACATGCCTGGGGTATGCCAAAGCACAATTGAACAATTCCATACTCACCAGCTTCAGGCTGCTGTCCCATATGCAGACCAGAATTACCTATGTAGTTGTGGGAGAGAGGTATTGTCAGCAGACTCACATGTGCCCTTGGTAAAGGATGGATGCAGCATGTCTGTACATTTACAGTACAACACCCAATACTACACAATTTGCTATGCTTCACCATAGATTTGCAGTTCTGTGCATTGAAATCCCCATCCACAACAGCAATCTGACCTGGCACATGCATGTAGATACTGTACAGATACAAGTATGTCTCATACAGTAGTCTACTAATCCCCACTGAGACCTTACCTGCACACTCCTTGTCCATTGTGTGGGTGCTACCCACTCCAGCAAGTGGGGTTTTGTACCTTGGTGTTGTACTGTGATGGGTGGCCCAAGCTTAGCAAGGAGCTCATCATTTGGTGTCAGTAGGGGCTGCATGGCTGGACCCCCACCTATGGTTGAGGGGTCCCTGGCCATGACAGCAGCCTTTTGCCAGCCATGGCATATGAGGTTGGTGACATGATGCTGCACTTGCTCATATGTACATGCATGCAGGCCCACCTAATTTACCCTGTGGACAGGATCATCCCACAGGGTAGTCCTCTCCCACAGATGTTGCTGGCTTTGGCCCAACAGTACTGTGTGGTTCTGTATTGTGGCTTCCATTATCAGGTTGCATTCCGCTAGTGAGAAGGTTTCCTGCCGGCGATGTAACATTGCGCCTGGTAGACACTAACAAGGAAACACATCACAGGACCCCATACATTTGGCAACAGTATGTCCAGTACCTGCACATGTACCTTGAATACCAGTAGCCAACACTCACAACCACACCAGTAGTCACCACTCACAACCACAACATACCCCTGTAATCTATCAGCACAGTATCAACTTGCATTGCACTCCTGGTCTTGATGAGTCATATTGCCTGCAGTGAGGGCAAGTTGTTTGCATAATCCATCATTCCTCACTCAGGTCTGTGTAAATAGATGACATTAGCCATCTTCCATGTGGATGGTGTGTGGATGGTGCTGCGGCTTGGTGTGACTACAGTGTGTACTGCAGCTTGGAACACAAGCCTAAGTTAATGTAGGATGCAGACAGGGATGATATGACATCCCATGAATACTTAAATTTGTTGCCTTTCAGTAGGCAATATGTACCTGCTCACTGGTGATGAGGGGAGGAGAGGGGTGTGGGTGCAGTACATATCCACCTATAGTAATGCTGAGCCAGCAGGGGATGTTTGCTCTAACATTATTTGCATACCGATTAGCTATGTTGTGTGTGTATGTGATCTGATTGACCACCATTGCAGGTTTGGCTGGTATGTTGCCTCCACAATTGCAGACATATGGGAAGATGGCCTTGTGATTGCCTCGGTGGATGTCTCCGATTTGTACTCATAGTTGGCCATATAGTAATCCACCTGTGACCTTATATGCTTGTTCAGACAATGGCTGACTTAATGCCAGGTTGGTTCCTGCCCATACTTTGCCCTATACAGCCACTATAGAGACCAAGTCTGTGGTTTGTATAATTCTTTTGTTCATCAAAAGGATTAATCTACGTTGGTGGAGCCAGGTATGATGAGTAAGGTATTGCTCAGTCCATACAGCCATGTATGTGTTTAATCAGTTGTTTGTAGTGGGCATGGTCACAATGTGATAACGCAGTTGGACACCTCCCCAATTTAGTAATGATAATCATGCTTATTGTACTAACTATGGCTGTGTCAGGGAAATGCAACAACCAGTAGCTGTAGAAATGTTACCCTTTTGGGTGCACAGTAACTAAGATTACACATGTGTACAACATGTACAGCTTTTTTAACTGACATTTTGCATGTCATGTCTGTTTTCCTGAGGTGGACACATACACCTACTCATACTGACATGTGCATAGCTAATACCTCACATACATGTCTGTTCTATGTCAGTATGGCACACTAAATTCACACTCTTGCTGCGCAGTCATCCCTCTCAACCTGTTACAGCAGGATATCTGTAGGATGTCATGCATACATGGGTGCAATGGGACAACAACAGTGGACAGTGTCTCAATACTGCTGTAACATACATGAGTCATTTAATAGCACAGTAGCCTTTGCACTGACAGACATCCCCTGGAGCATGTCCATCAGTCGTATGGCAGGAAGTGAGGGGAAGGGCTGGGATGGTGGTATTGACAGTAAGATTTGTTAGTGTTGGCAGTATGTGTGGTATAGGGACCAGGCTAGCTGATATGATGGCCAAGGGATGGATGAGATATTGTGTGTGTTCAAGATCCACATGGAAGGAGATTATGGCTGGGTGTATGGTAAGCAGGTCACAATTGTGCTATCAAGGTGTGGACTGTAGGTGGAAGGGGGTAGGGCTTCTACTGAGGGAACAGTATGCCAAGAGTGTTTTTGAAGGATGACACAATTGTCTGATAGAGTGGTGTTTCTGAAACTATAAGCTGAGTATGTAATGATGACTGTTGTTAGTGCATATGCTATGCAGGTTGGTTGTGTGATGGATGAGAAAGAGAAATGTGACGTCAGTTGGATGACGTGGTGGTGACTGTACCCAAGAGTGACAGACTGGTCATTGCAGCAAATGACAATGGGCATGTTGGTGAAGGGAAAGGAGGGGATGGCGATTTGATGGGTATGTATGGTGTTAAATGGAATGGAGATGGTGAGATGGTAGTGGATTTTGCAAAAAGGATGGACATGGCTGTGGTGAGTATGCACTATAGCATGAAGGAGGAGCATGGGTGACATACAAGAGTGGAATAAGATGCAAACAGGTGGAATATATCCAATGTGGGAGGGCCAGTTTGAAGGTGATTGGAGACTGTAAAGTGGTGACAGGTGAAAGTGTATTTAAGCAGCAGAAAATGTTGGTATGTGAGATGATGTTGGTGATCAAGATGCGGAGGAGTGTGGGGGCAGCACTAAAGATCAAATGGTGTGAATTGGAAAAGGGTGATTGTCAGGTGGAGTTCAGGGAAGAGTTGAGACAGGCACTGAGTGGCAGTGACAATCTAACAAATATCTGGTTAAGTACAGCAGAGCTGGTAAGGGAGACAGCTAGAAGGATACTAGGGGTGACATGTGGATGTAAGAAGTGGTACAAGGACACCTGTTGGTGGACCGAGGAAGTACTAGACAGTATACAGAGACAGAGGTTGGGGAAGAAGGAGTGGGACTGTCACAGAGATGAGGAAAGTAAGCAGGAGTATGAGGAGATGATGTGCAATCCTAAGAGAGAGGTGGGAAAAGCTGAGGATGGGCACATGAAGAGTTCAATGACAGGTTGGACACTAAGGAGGGATGAAAGGAATTGTACCAATTGGCTGGACAGATGCACTGTGCTAGGAAAGATGTTCAGCAGAAAAGGGTGATAAAGGATTATGAGGAATATGGACTCACATGTGAGGAGAATGTTTTGAGCACATGGGCAGTGTAGTTTGAGAGGCTGATGAATGAAGACAATGAGACAGAGAAGGTTGTATGATTTGGGTATGGGCTGTCAGGAAGTGCAATGGCTTAACAGGGAGGATGTAAGGATAGCTATGAAAAGGATGAATATTGGCAAGCCTGTTGGTCCACATTACACACCTGTGAAAGCATGGGGTTCTTTAGGGAAAATGGCAGTGGTGTGTTTGCCATACTGTTTACTGATATCTTGGAATGTGTGAGGTTGAATGAGGAGTGGAGAGAAAGTGCTTGGGTATGGAATAAGGTTAATGTGCAGAGCTGTGATAACTACAGAGGGATTTCATTGACCAGTCACAACATGAAGGTATGGGTAAGAGTAGTGGAAGCTTGGTTACACAAGGAGGTGAGCAGTACTGGTCAGCAGTATGGTGTCATTACTGGAAAAGGCACTAACGATGTGATGTTTGCTCTGAGAGTGTTACTGGTGGAATACAGAGAAGGTCAGGAGTTGTTCTGCATCTCTCTAGACTTACAGAAGGCATATGACATGGTGCCTAGACAGAGGTTGTGATATTGTATGATGAAGTCATGAGTGGAAGAGATATATGCAAGAGTGGTACAGGATATGTACAAGGGTGGTGTGACAGCACTGAGTTCTGCATTGGGATTGATGAATGTGTTTAAGGTGGAGGTGGGATGACATCAGGGATCAGCTGTGAGCCCTTTCTGATTTGCAATGGTGATGGACAGGTTGACAGTCAAGATCATACGGGAGTCCCTGTTGACTATGTTGTTTGCAGATGACATTGTGATTTGTATTGAGAGAAGGGAACAGCTTTTGGAGACCCTGGAGAGGTGGGCATATGCTCTAGAGAGGAGAGAAATGAAAGTCAGCAGCACTAGGAAAGAATATCTCTGTGTGAATGAGAGAGAGGATAGCGTAATATTGAGGATGCATGGAGTACAGCTGGCAAAAGTGGATGTGTTCAAATAATTGGGATCATCATTTCAGAGTAATGAGGACTATGGAGGACAGGTGAAGAAGAGAGTAGAGACAGGTTGGAGATGTTGGAGAAGAGTGTCAGGCGTGATATGTGACAGATGAGTACCAATAAACATGCTATGTAAGGTCTACAAGAGAGTAGTGCGACCCCCTATGTTATTTGGGTTGGAGACAGTGGCTTTGACATAAAGGCAGGGGTCAGAACTGCACATGGTAGAGTTACAGATGTTATGATTTGCATTGGGTGTGACGTGTGCACATGTTTAGCATTGTGTATATGACAGGCTCAAGCCATGTTGGAAGGATATGATACAGTGTTGGAGAGGCAGGATTACATCAGTTTGGACATGTGCTGAGGAGGGGTGCTGAGTGTATTGTGAAAAGGATGGTAAGGATGTAGCTGCCAGGTAAGAGGAACAGAGGAAGGCCTCAGATATGGTTCCTGGATGTGTTAAGAGAGGACATGTAGGTGGTTGGTGTGAGACAGCAAGATTCAGAGGACAGGCCGAATTGGCAATAGATGATCCACTGGCAATCCTGAATGGGAAAAGACATAATTCAATGAAGGGGGATGTTGTAATATCCGTCTTCACATATTTGGCAAGGATTTCACTGACATAACACAACTCTATGTGTAAATGACTACAAATATGAGACACACATGTGGTCAGTGTGCAGAACACTGAACAACTGAATGGTATGAGCTCAGTATATAACATGCAGTTCAACACACACACATCTGCAGCAATAGTTTACTCTTCACATGCTCTGTATAGTTGTCTTATATTTACAAGACAAAATGTGTATCATAGTTATATGCACAGGTAACATATGGATATGTACAGCATCCCAGTAGCTGGCCTAGTCACTACAGACAGAGCCACATGCTATGGCCATCAGTGCTGTTCAGCAGTACATCAGTACAGCCAAGTCTTGTTGAGACATATGCTTTCAGACCCCTATTTACCATTATTACAGACCACCTACTGCATTCTATTACATGCTGACTTGTTTCACATACCTTTTTTGTTCTGGATGTGTCACGTATCTATCCTTTTTTATTTCTGTTTCTCACTCTACTTCAGCTTTGCACTGATGGACTGTCTATGACAGAGGTGGTTTGAAAGATGGCAGCATGTCTTTTGTAGATAATGCTCATGACCATGTGATGGCTTGAGCACCAATTGGTGTTCCCCAATAGCTGATTGAATGCAGAGCAGCTGTGTAGTTAATTCAATAGCCAATGCCATGGCAACACACTCCTGTAACTGAGTACTCCATGTGGGGGTTGGCCCTTTTGCTTACTGTGAAGAAAAGATCCTGGAGGTGTGTGAGCTAATATCTATTAGAACAAGACCTGTGGAGACAAGCCAACTAAATGGTGAAGAAGAATCAAGACTTAGGGGCAGAATGCGAGTGTTGTTGTTATATGTTTTGAATACTGCTTGTTTAACAGGGTTTGTCTGAACATGCTACTTCTGCATGAGTTTCAGGCTGACAAGGTTCTGTAGCTGCATAGCTGTCAACTGTAGGGCTATCCACATAATGGTCAGAGGTTTGCCTGGTATGTTTGGTCTGTTCCCCAGACAGGTGTTGTCCTTGGCAAATCAGTAGCATACTCTGGTGATTGTAATCAGTACATGCCAACATACATTTATGTTCCAGACTTTATATCCCTCAGAAAAGATACATTACAACAAACCCTGTAACACCAACAATTTTCTCATTGTATAACAGCAATATTTCAAGTATGGCCATGTTTTTGGGCCTGTGTCTCAAATTATGTCAGGCTTTGTACAGATGCGATACAGTAGGAGGTTGATAGATAGGGTCTACCATTATTTTGTTCTGTCATTCCTGCTGGGAGATGGGGTGGACAACATCTGGGACTCTGTACATTCAAGAGTTTGGTGTATGGACAAAGCTCTTAGATGCTACTGGGGGGAGAGTAACAAGTATTTTAAAACTAGACTGTTGGAGCATGTGAGGCATGTTACCTGTGAGGAAGAAGACAGTTCTATAGCTATACATTTCAATAATTCTCACCATGGGGTAATAGTCATGAAAGAACATCTGTTGTGTACAGAATCGGTTTGAAATCACAGATGTGATCCTTTATCCCCTGGGGGTTAAATGAGTAGTGTAATCGGACGCTGTGTATATACATGTAATTAAGTATAGTGTGTCACAAGATACTGCTTTTAAAAAGTCTCTTTCTTAGTTTGGTCAAGTAGTCATAAAAGAGCAATTGTTATGTACAGAATCAATGTATGTTTTTAAATGTTATACTTTATCATCTAGGGAGTTGAATGAGGAGTGTAATTGGAGGCTGTGTATTTAAATGTACTTAAGTGTTAATTGCTTCTTCTAATTAAAGCAAGTATTTCTTGTAATGTGTTACTCCTTCAAGGCTTTGGCAAATACATCAGATTAAAATGAACTTGTGTGAACTGCAGGCTGTTTGTATTTTTTTTACTATCTTCACTCATTGTAGTTGCCTTGCTAAGAGGTCACTGTATATGTCTGGCCATTATGTATGGCCTATCAAGTTTTTGCAGCATACTGATCACTTATTATTTGGACTGGGGGGGCAGATGTGAGCGTCATGGGTCCTTTGTATCCAACTGTGCATGCTGCCTAGTTATGGGCGGTCTATCAGCAGCATATGTTTGTATGGGCATTTACAGATATGTATGCAATATATATATATATATATATATATATATATATATATATATATATATATATATATATATATATATATATATATATATATATATATATATATATATATACACACACACACACACACACACACACACACACACACACACACACACACACACACACACACACACACACACACACACACACATCATTATTTCTTGGTAATATATTATTTATTTTATTTTATTTTATTTTACATTTGTTGACCGGGCTAGTCTAACTGGATATATGTCCATTTTCAGTAGAGGCCCGGGGAGAAAAGCTCCAAGCACTAGCAGATACAAAGAATACAATATTTAGTAAATAGTCAAGTTACAGTACATTGTCTGTGTTGGCAAGAACAAGAATAGTAACAAGTCATTTAGTAGGTTGAAGTTGATATCAATAACAGAGAGATAAACAAAGACAATAATATATATATATATTTTTTTATATATATACAGATTACAAAGTAAGCATCAAAGAATAGTATGGAAGCGAAGTGTAGAGAGAGCAAGAAGGGGAATAAGATGTTAGTCAGGGTTAGAGCATGGACAAAGCCAGTGAGATTTAAGATGTTCTTTAAGATGTTTTTTAAATTGGAAAGTTGAAGCAAGGGTGGATAGTTCAGTAGGAAGCTGGTTACAGTTTTTACCTACTGTGTTGGAGAAAAGTGAGTCCCCAGCTTTGTTTTTTTGACTTAGTAGTGGCAACAAGGAGCTTGTTTGCTGAGCATAGTGTTTCAAGATTTTTGTATGGTGTGATCAGATTAGTCAGGATAGGGGTATTGTTAGGGTGATAAAGGATCTTTTGGGTGATAACTAGTTGTTGACAAAATAATTGATTTTGCAGTTCTAGCCATCCCAGTTGTTTAAGGTTGAGACAGTGATGAGTTCTAAATGGGGTACCAGTGGCAAATCTTGCTATATTATTATAACTGGTGGAAAGTTTGGTAAGGTTGTTCTTAGATAGATTGGTATATATCGCAGAAGCATAGAACAGGGTAGAGATTAGATGGGTCTGGGCAATAGTCATTCTGGCTGATGGGGTGAGGAAGGGTTTGATTCTGTAAAGGGTGCCTAGTTTTTTGTTAACAGACTTTATTGTAGAACTAATGTGGTCATCATAGCTAAGGTTGTTATCAATTGTTACTCCTAGTAGACGGATTGTTGTGTCAGGGGTTATGTTAGTACCATTGTTTGAAGTAATTGTGAAGTACAGTTGAGGTGATTTTAGAGTTGGAGCAAAGAGCAGTCATTTTGTTTTTTTGGGGTTCAGGAGGAGGCAGTGTTGTGTGAACCAATTTTCAACACTGCTGAGTACAGTTTGAGTGAGGGATTGGAGAGATGATATGGTCTTGGCTGAACAAATTAAAGTAAAGTCATCTGCATATTGTATGCAGGCGGCTTGAGGAATTTGGGTATGAAGATCGTTATTAAATAAGGAAAAGAGTAGGGGTCCTAAGACAGACCCTTGGGGTACTCCAGTATTCACTGGGAGGGATGTAGAAAGATTGCTATCCCAAAGTACTGCTTGCTGTCTGTTTTCCAGGTAGGACTTAAACCATTGTAATGCTTGTGAGTCAACTGACTGGGCTTTTAGTATGTCTATAAGTATGTTATGGTTCACCATATCAAAGGCTTTTGAAAGGTCAATAAATAGTGCAGAGGAGAAAGTGTTATTGTTATGATTTTTGTTTATGGAGTCAGGAAAGGACAACAGGGCAGTGGTTGTGCTATGGAATGGCCTGAAGCCATGTTGGCAGTTGGCAAGTAGGTTATTTTGGAGGAGGTGGTCAAGTAGTTGTCTGTGAATGCATTTCTCCATTATCTTAGCTATTGGAGAGAGTAAGGCAATAGGCCGAAAGTTGGTGAGTTCAGTAGGTGACCCACCTTTATGTAATGGGATGATGTGGTATATTTTTCATATGGCAGGAATTTTGCTTTCTAAAATAGTTCTATTGATAAGGATGGAGATGGGGTAGGTTATGGCTTTTGCAGCAATTTGCAGGTATCCAGCTGGCAGACAGTCAGCAGATGGGGTGCAAGGTTTTAGTTTTTGAAGGAGATTACAGATTAGGGATGTAGGTACAGGTTGTATTTGAAAGGTGGGAGAAGGAGTCCTAGTGGAATTTAATGGGCAAGTGGTCATAGGTGGCAGAGTATTGGCTGGGGTTTGAATGGCTTCAGTAAAGTAGGTATAAAGGGCGTCGGGAATCTGGTTGGAGTTATTATGGTTGAATCCTCCTGGGGCAGGAGTTGAAGAGTGTCCTGGCTGAAGAAGTTTGTTTATACTTGTCAAGAATTTTTGTGGATTTTGTGGATGGGTTTGTTGGAGATGAATGAAATACTCTTTTTTTGTCTCTAAGAATAGCTTTCTTGGTGGCATTTCTTAACTGTTTAAAGTAAAGGTGATCTGATGGACATTTGGAGTCTCCCCATTTTGCCCAGATTTTATTTCTAAGGAGGATATTTTGCCTAGTTTGTTTTGTGAGCCGAGGGAAAATTTGGTTTTAATATGTGAAGAGCGATAGGGGGCGTGGCAGTCTAGGATTTGAAGAAATTTAGTGTTAAAATAGGTCACTGCTTCATCAAGTTGAAGATGAGACATTGGTGGTGACCAGTCACATGCTTTCAGTTCATTTCAGAAGCTGTCTGGATTAAAAAACTTTTTGGAGCGTGAGGTTTTAAAGTTGTTACTAGCTGGGATATGAACTCTTTGTTTAATAATGTAGGTTAGCATGTTATCACTGATATTGTAAGGAAGGGTTCCTGATTTATAGGTATCAAGGTGGCTGTTGATAAGGATCCAGTCTAGGATGGTTGCTTTACTGCTTGGCTTATGGATTCTAGTTGGAGTGGTTATAATTTGTGAGAATCCATAGAGATTTATGTGGTTAGTTGGATTAGGGGAACTGCAGGTAACCCAGTCTATATTAAAGTCACCTAATATTTATTTATTTATTTATTTAGTTATTTATTTATTGCAGTTGGTTTACCAGGATAGTCCATTGGGCCAAATGAACCCGTTTTCAATGGAGGGAGAAAAAAAAAAAAAAAAAACATTACAAAAGTTACACAAACAGGTACAAAAAAAAAAAAAAGATACTATGGTCTCCTGAGGTAGCTGGGTAGAGACGTAACTAAGTATGTTTTCAAGAGTATTTGTATTATTTCCAGGGGGAGATATACACAAATTAGACAAATAGATTTGGAGTTGTTGATTTGAAGTTTGGCAGTAAGGGTTTCTGAATTGGTGTCTGGAGGTAGGAGTATATTGAAGGGTGATACTTGGAGTTTAGATTTGTACAAAATGGCTATACCTCCACTCTTTTTGGTTTTACCATCACATCTTAGGATGTTGTAACCAGGAGGGGTAATCTTCTGGTCCAGGGTTGAGGGCTTTAGCCATGTCTCTGTAATACAGAGAATATCAAATGAGTGAACATCTAAGAGTGAATATAGCTATATATTGTTATACATCTATTTGTATATCCACACATATCTATCTGTCTCTCTATATATGTAAATATATTTTCATATTTGTAGATAATCATTCCTCATTGCACAGTGTCTTTCTTATTGTAAACTGACTGTACTGCATGATATGTTGTAAAAAACATTCTAACATCACACAGCTAAGATGGCCTAGTGTTAAATTGTTGTGACTATGGTATATAGCAACCCGGGTTCAAGACTGACCATAGCTGATTATTTGGTTATTGGCCAGAAGAAGGGCTGCTGGATACAGAGTGATTAAGGCAGTTGTAAGTGCGTTTGTGTGGGTTTGCGTGGCGGTAAGGGATGATAACTTGCGGTTAACTATTTTTACACACAGTTAGCCCTAAAAGTGCTTAATCTGAGTTAGCTTCGCTTAGCACCACGCAAACATGCTTACTTCCGATTACTACTGCTTACACTCACTTACCCCCATACTAAATCCTTTAAAAGAAAAGAAAATATGGGTGATAGGAAAATGGTGAAAAAAGGGGGCATGCAGAGGGAAAAACATTATGAAAGATAGCTAGGGATGTGCACGACAGATGTAGGGAAGGTCCATAGCTGTCCATTTCTTCTACAGCAACAGCTGTGCATATTTACAGAATGTGGACGTAAATTTGGACACTCAAACCCCTGAGAAAGTGGTGAGGACAACAATAATGTGTTGTGAAGCCAATTTGACCAGATTATATGTGTCCAGTGGACATGTGCAAAATGGGCAGCTATGTATGGGGTGAAATGTTTTTGTGGGAACAGATTGCCCTTTTTTTTTAAAGTGAGAGTGGGATGTTGGGGAAGAATAATAGGTATATTTGGGGAGGTAGGTTGGGTAGGTACACAGACAAGACAGACAAGACAGCAGACAGGGGCAGTATATGACACGTGGGGGAAAAACACCTTGGATGGGGAGGGGTGGTTAGTAATCGGATGCCCATGAGCCCCCAAATGGATACAGTGGGACTGAGGTCCCCACCCATGGGCAGTCAGCACTGCACCTTCACAGCCCCAAAGGTGGCTGTGCTGGGGGCTGAGCAGGAGGGGCAGGCTGACCCTCTAGATGCACCATGTGGCCCTCGAGCTGATATAGCAAATCTCCAAATTCCTTGCAGAGCTCACTACACACCAGATCTTAGACCTGGCTTTAGGTGACAGTATCCCATCTGCACCCACGCCCAGGGGGGTAACAAGCCTCATGCCCTGAGGTGGTTCCACTCAAAGGTGTTGCAGGACCAGTGGATGAGGAGGCCCTGGGGTGGGTCCCAGACATGCTGAGGCCCACTGCCACGGCCTTATGAGGCGGGAGAGGCGGATGTGCTGGACTCAGCTTTTCCAGATGTGCTATGGTGTTGCAGTTGTAGAACATATGTTTTTTAGTCATGCAAATCACATTCCATGATTAGTTATAACAGCATGCATGAGTATTCCCATTATCCCATAACAACAGATTTTGAACAGTTGCATAGCAGGCAGAACACATGGATATATGGAACCACAGTGGGCATTATAATAGCATGCATGTTATATTGAAAGTAACAGGCCACCAATGAGCGTATTTGAACAGGGGACATAGATAGAAGAACATTTCAATATTTGTAGAATGATAGGACACATATCCCAATAATAGGTTTGGTGAAAAACATACCCATTTATTGATGTGTTTAAATTATTGGTGCAGATAAGGTGGGGGAGAGAGAGAAAGATGTCAATTAACAAATGTGTATGCTTGAAGTGCTCCCAACTTTAACGATCATTGCTCTACTCATTACTCTACAGGTATTACCTCACTTTACATCAACCTATGGCCTTGAGCTGGGCAGTGGTATGTTTGTACACAGTGTATGATTACAGGCTTCTTACAGCTCATTTATACCTTTCCTTATCTGGCAGACCTGTGGAGGAAATATATGTTAACACTACCTGACTGTTACACATATTCACATAGTCAAAGTTACATATGTGCAGGCTTAACTGTGTGTGTGTGTGTGTGTGTGTGTGTGTGTGTGTGTGTGTGTGTGTGTGTGTGTGTGTGTGTGTGTGTGTGTGTGTGTGTGTGTGTGTGTGTGTTTGTGTGTATGCGTGCTAGTGCCATAATCTACCTTGATTTCTATCACTCACCCTGGATGTTGGATGCTGTGACCACTAACTGTGACAACGTGACAGTTGAGCGACATTTCTTGGAGGGGATTACTTTGTGAATGTTCTTCTCTTGCTGTCATTTGCAGCCTTGGTGTTGGACATTGAGTGCTGTACACATTGTATAATTACAGGTTTCTTACAGCTCATTTATACCTTTTCTTACCTTGCAGACCAGTGGAGAGAATTTCTGTTAACAATGCCTGACTGTAGTGACCACTAGCAGTGACAGCATGACCCTTCAGGGACATTTCTTGGAGGGGACTACTTGTTGTATGTTCATAGGTTGGTACTAGGCTATTGGCCCTGGGGCCTATACAAGTCTAGCTATAACATTTCCCCGGCTATTTTTCCAGGAATTTTACTTTCCTGGTCCCCTGTCTAGCAGGCAACTGATGTGATCCCTAGGGTGAATTTCCTATCTCCCATCCAGTTGTCAAGGTTTCTTTTGAAGAGGGCTAAAGAGGCACTCTGCTTGACATGTATGGGCAGACTATTCCAGAGAATGGGGAGTCTTTGGGACAGGAATCTATCCCTCCAGCATGTTTTGTTCATTGTAATGACCAGGTTTAGATCCCTGGAGCACTTGGCTCTGAGGGATTGGGATTTCTTTAAGTGTAGCATATCCAACAGTTCTGGGTTTGACATGGCCTTGTATGTTAAGCAGAGATCGCCTCTGAGTAGATGATAAGTGACAGAGTATAGCTGGAGTTTTTTTAGCTGGTCAGCATAGGGCATCTGCTTTATAACTGTGATTCTTTTAGTGAGGTATTTCTGTGGCCTTTCCAGCTGTTGCAGATGTCTTGTGATGTACATACCAAATGGGGCATTGTAGTCTATAATGGGTCTAATGAGGGATAGTACAGAGGGACAATGACCTACTTTTTCCTGGATGAAAAGCCCTTAGTAATGAGATGTGTCACATAGAAGGATTTCTTGATTGTTGTAGCAATGTGGTTATCGTAGGTGAGAACACTGTCCACCTGTGTCCCTAGGTCCCTTATCACACTTTCAGTCTTTAGTGTACTGCCACTTATGTGGTAATTCATGGTTACAAATTTTTTCTCAAAGGAGATAACTATACATTTCTTGGCATTGAGCTTGAGCCCATGGCTCTGGCACCAAGCATCTGTCTCTGAAAGGCCCTTTTATATAATGTCCACATCATTTGAGGATTCAATAATGGCTCCCAGTTTGCAGTCGTCTGCGAACTTTGTTAGGCAGGGTCCCTTGGTGTTGGCATGTACTTTGGAGAAGTAGATGCCAAACGAGAGCGGTCCCAGGACTGAACCTTGAGGTACTCCACTTGTCACTTGTCTGGAGCTGGATTTGGAGTCGGCTACTTTTACGGTGTGGGTTCTGTCAGTGCGCCAGTTGGCAACCCATTGAGTGAAGTAGGGATTAATGCCCAGCTTAGTAAGTTAATCTATGATTCCAGAGTGGGGGATGGTGTCAAAGGCCTTGGTGAGGTCCAGATAGGCTGTGTGGACCGTCTTACCCTCATCCATGGCTCTGGAGATTGATTCAAAGAAGTCAATCAGGTTGAGGAGACAAGATCAGCCCTTCATGAAACCAAACTGGATGGGGTCCAGTGTTTGAAGGTTGCCAATGTCCTTGTTTATAAGTTCCATGATAATGCTTTCCATGGAGTTGCAGATCAGGTGCATTAGGCTGATGGGATGATAGTTCCTGGGGTCCAAGGTGGACCCCCATTTATGGAGTGGGATAACTGTAGCCTTGCGCCACTCATTGGGCACAGATCCTGAGGTGAGGCTATGATTAAAAATGACACTTAGGTGATGTTCTAGTTCATTTTGTAGTTCATGCAGTACACTGCTCGGGATGTCGTCTGGTCCCATGGATGCTGTATTCTTAGCTTTGAAGAGTGCATTTTTCACCTGTGTGGCCATGATTACTGGCATTTGGCAATCTTTTAGTATTGAGATGGGCCCTTTAGGGGTGAGAGGGGGGTGAAATTGGCACTGAATCAATCTGCTAGGTTATTGGCAATATCCTTGGGATCAGTACATTTAGAGCCAATCTGTTATAGCTCAGAGCATATCTGAATATTGGCATTTAGATTCTTGATGTGATATAGAATGCCTTGTGATTGTCCTTAGAATCTTTGGAAATTTTATTTTCATAACTAGCTTTGCATGATTTTATGAGGGACCTCAGCTTCTTACTGAGGCTGGCAAGGGGTTTTGTATCATTGGATTTTCCTTTTTTCTGTAAAATTTTCTTTCTGTTGCATATCTTGTTTATGGCAGGAGAGCACCAGATTTGCTTCCTTTTTTGGAGGAGAGCATCTTTGTTCTATTTGGAATGGCATGATTTATGCATGAGTAGATATGCTCGTACAGTGCCTTAGTGTAGGATTCGGCAGTTGAAATTTCATTTCCCATCTGCATGGGTGGTGTGAAGTTTGTCACTTCTGACTTGAGTAGCATGAAGTTGGCTTTGAAGAAGCTTTTTTTTGGAGGTTTCCCTACTGGGGGGTGGGGGTGGTATGTGGACATCAAGGGTGATTAGCTTATGGTCAGACCTGACCAGCAAAGGGGTGACCGCTGGTGTGGAGCATCGATCTCCCATGTTGGTAATGACCAGGTCAAGGATATTTGAGCCCCTGGTTGGACTATGGATTAGTTAGTCCAGAGCACTGGAATTTATGAATTCCAAGAACTGTTGGGCAAAGGCGTTGGTACCCAAGTAGTTTTCCCAATTAATGGCAGGGTAATTCAAAGCACCCAGTATTAGGGTGTTAGGTTGTATCTTAATATTTTCCAGTATGTTTAAAAAGGTGTAGTGAGAATCTTGTGGCATGGTGGGAGATCTGTAGCAAGCTACAATCTGGATTGCAGTCTTATCTAATGTTAGTTGCACCTGTAATATTTCAGGTGCAATGTGTTGGGCAACTAGCCTGAAGGTGTGAATATCTTTGGTGAAAATGGACACTCCACCACCTTTAGTGTTTCAGTCCTGGTTTGGTGTCCAAAAGTGCGATAAGAGTTGTAGCCTGGTATTGCAGGGGTGCTCTCTGGGGCCTTGAACCAGGTCTCGGTTACTGCACAGATTTAGATGTTCTCCATTTTTAGGAGTGCCTTGAGAGAGTGTATTTTGAGATTTAGACTTCTAGCACTGAGTAGCATAACCTTCAGATTTTGTGTGTTTTTAACTGTTACAGTGATAGTTTTGGCATTTGAGCCTTGACTAAAAAGGCACTATGGTGTTAGCAAGAGCTTTAGCTAGTAACCTAAATCCCAAGGGCGACAGGTGTAGACCATCTCTGGCAAAGCATCTTGGTTTGTCGAGCATGTCATCCCAGGCAGACAGATACTGGATGCCCCTTGAATGACACCAGAAACTGAGCCAATTGCTGAAGTCAATCATTTTGTCTTTATACTGTGGTATCATTCTGGGCAAAGGCATGATGCTACTTAGGGCTAGGGTCATACCTGCCTGGGCCACATTATCCAAGAGCTCTTCCATGTCTCTTTTCATGTAGTCCAGGGAGGTACATCTCAAGTCATTCACATCAAAATGGACAATGACAGAGTCATATTTGTACTTGCTGTGGAGTGACGTGAGTGCGTGCATTATGTAGCAGGTCCTGGCTCCCAACAGGCAGCTGACGGTGATTTTCTCCTTGTCCAGCCTGGTGAGTGGGACATTAGTGTGCCTGACTATAGAGTCACCTATGACTAAGGTGTTGGGTACATTGTTTTACCTTAGGGACTGTTGTTGGGTTGCACACTGGTATTTTGAGCTATGTGTTACTTTGGTTGATAGGTGTTTGTGCATCAGCTTTGGAGGTCATTGTTGCTTGGGCAGGTTAATGTTAAGGGCCTCCACATATGTGGGTTTAGTGTGTCTATGTTTGGGTGTTTGTGATGTGGGTTTTGAAGGTCTATGTGTTGCCTGAGTTATACCTCAGGCAACGTGCAGGTGTTAACCTTCTCCTCTTGACTGTCTAGCACAATCTTGGCTGGAGAGAACTTCGCTTCTTGTTTGGCTATGTAAGTGCATCTATTGCAGGTTGTAGTGTTGAGTGGCAGGAGGAGAGGGTTGTCTGTGTACATGAGACAATTGCTGCATTGCCCCAGTATGCTCAGGTTCACCAGGTGGACTGGAGAAATCACCGGAAGCTGACCCTTAGACATGCCTGGTTCAGTGTTTGTTTTGTAGAGTACAAGAGCTATTTTCCCTTGCCTTGGCAAGGTACTTTGCAATTATAGGCTGTTTTGTGCCTACGATTATTTTCTCCTTATATACAAGGAGAGTTGAGTGCTTTTATCAGTTTAAGGCTTCCTAGTGCTTTACTGTAGGTTAAAGATCGAGTGCTAGTGACAGGGATTAAGATTTTAGTGCTATTACTGAGAAACTAGCTAGTTCTAAGGGAATATTAGTACTTCTCTTGCTGTCATTGGCAGCCTTGGATTTGGACAGTGGGAGATCTACACTGTATAGAATTACAGACTTCTTACAGCTCATTTATATCTTTTTTACCTGGCAGACCTGTGGAGGGAATTTCTGTTAACAATACCTGACTGCAGTGACCACTAGCTGTGACAGCATGATCCTTGAGGGACATTTCTTGGAGGGGACTACTTGGTGTACATACTTCTTTTGCTGTCATTTGCAGCCTTGGGGTTGGACAGTGGGTGTTGTACACAGTGTATAATCACAGGCTTCTTACATCTCATTTATACCTTTTCTTACTTGGCAGACCTGTGGAGGAAATGTCTGTTAAAAATACCTGACTGTTACACATATTCACATAGTCAAGTTTACATATGTGCAGTCATAACTGTGTGTGTGTGTGTGTGTGTGTGTGTGTGTGTGTGTGTGTGTGTGTGTGTGTGTGTGTGTGTGTGTGTGTGTGTGTGCTAGTGCCATAATCCACCATGATTTCTATTGGTCACCCTGGGTGTTGGCTGCTGTGATCACTAGCTGTGACAGCATGACCCTTGAGGGACATTTCTTGGAGGGGACTACTTGGTGTATGTACTTTTCTTGCTGTCATTTGCAGCCTTGGGGTTGGACAGTGGGTGTTGTACACAGTGTATAATTACAGGCTTCTTACAGCTCATTTATACCTTTTCTTACTTGGCAGACCTCTGGAGGAAATTTCTGTTAACAATACCTGACTGTTTCTACACATATTCACATATTCTTGGATGAGATTATGCATACAGCTTAATAGCACTCCCGGCATTCGAACCGTGTGGTTTGTGCAAAAATAAGACACCAGGTTGTGCTTTATCACATTGAGCTACTCAGGAGCTGCTGTTTCTTTCCTAACTCCCTTATAATTCTGATGTTCATGCATGGCAGATGCTTGTTATAATCTGTATTCAGACCTTGACATGTTACAGTATGGAAACAATGGGTAACACATCATTACTATTCAGGGACCAGAGCCTGGTGCATGGAACATTTCATATAGCTAATCTGTTAATGTCAACATTACACATCTACATTCAAGCTACCATATACCAAAGTACACACAACAATCTGTTGTTAGAGTTTTATTGACAGGTACTGCTACACGTTTACTGATATATATCCTGTACATCAGTATTACTCTGCTAATGTCTTGTTTATTCAGTACAAACAGTACACATTACTTACTACCTGCAGGTGACATTCTACTGCATTCTATTTATTTGCCCTGAATACTGCTGGCTAGACTAGTACTCACCAGTCTCACGACACAGCCTAAGCAGCCTGCTGGTGTGGGCTTACAAGTTTGCAGCCCTCTCTTCTGCAGCTGTACAGGAGATAGAGAAACATTTATGCATACTTTTCCATGTCATACTTAGGCTAGACTCTGATACATGAGAATTGATAGTGGTACTTACACACTGTTGGGACATTCCACGTCTGAGCATCTTGGACCCACTGCTCCAAGTGGTCTCTCTTCCTCTGCTTCAAGTCAGCATAGTGATGCCAGACCTGCTCACTAGTTTGAGCAATGCCAGTTGCACTGGTGAGGTCACAAGCAAGTCTGTCTCAGGCCTCTGCTTTGTACTGGGAACCCTAGTACTGGTCCTGCAGCAGTCGCCCTTCATGTTTTTTTACAAGGAGTCCAACCATGACCCTGGACTTCTGAATGCCCCAACCCTGTGCCCGAAAGTACATACCTTCTCCACCACTAGCCATAGTGCCTGCAGTGATCAGCTACAACTGTTTATGGTTGTATTCCCGCCTGTGGGGTTTAAGTAGGGCTGGCTTCCCACCTGTTGCTGTGATTAGTCTACTTTGAATATGCTGAGATGAGCTAAGTGATGGGCAAAGCCACTTAGCTGAGATAATCATTGCTTACAGAGGTAGATAATAAGCACTGTTTACCAGTGGGCAAATCTGCTTAGCTGCGCTAATTATTGGTAAACATAACAGTTTAAGTGTTACTTACTCCAGGTAAGCATAGCTGAACATCAGTAAGCAATGTTCAGCTTTCATTTTATGGACTATCAGGATTGTGGGATCAATTCCGTTTTAATGCCATCTTAGGATATGCATGTTTCCCTTCCATGATACCCCCTTATGTGCTTTCATTACATTACATTCTGTTGTGGGTATACTGTATGGGACACTTGTGTTTATATGTGGGTTTCACATCTGTATAAAACTGACATCTCACATGTGGACCTGCTACACTCCCCCGGTCATCAAATATATATTATTCACTACCTATTTATTGAAAAATATATTTTAGTCCTGTTTCACATATGAAAATGATTAGCTTGCACTGGGGCTCGAACCATGAGTTTCTGCATGTTAAGTGAAAGCTCTAACTACTACACTGTTCCACTTTGACTAATTTAGCTATATATTTCTATTTAGCTCCTTTAGATGTTTACACTCTGCTATGCATAGCTGCGTGGTGCACACACCCGCTCAGCTACACTTAAACTTTATTGAGAACAGAAAAAAAAGTTGAAATGGAGCTCTATATTTATTTTCCTTTGGGTATGCACATTGCTTTCTGCCTCTTAGGGCAGGACATCTAGACAAAGCATGACGTGATGGGGGGACAAATGGCAGTTTTTAGATATTGCTCTTGCCATCTGGGAAAGTTGATTGAATAACAGGCTTTGCATTGACTTTTCTGAAGGGTATAATGTCTGAGTCTCAAATGTCTCTCATTATTTTCCAGCTTTGGACTTTAATGATTTTGCACTAATTTACCAGAAAACCATTCTTTTATGGAGAGTGGACAAAATCTATGGGGCTAAAATGTGGCATTCTGCAAGAATATGTACGGTTGAAGGTATGTGTTTGCATTTGCACACATTTCCTGCTTCTGCAGGATGCAGTAGTGCCATACGGTGACACACCCCCTGTATTGCTTTCCCTTTTTCCGGTTTCATTTCAGTCCCCACGGACACTGAAATGATGTATTTTAAATTTCAGTGTTCACAGACACTGAAATACTGGCATAATATTAGAGCTATGCTCTAATATTATGTCAGTATGGCTTAGAAAGTGCTGTATAGCACTTTCTGAGTGCAGGGTGTGTGTTTATTGTCTGTGCACTGCACAGACACTCCCCCCTGCACTTGTACACGGATTGTGTCTGTGTAGGAATACAGAGCGTGCCCTCATTAATATGTAGGGTATGCTGCTGCTGTATTCCAGCACAGAACAGTCCGTGTAAGAATACACTATTCTTGCACAATGTTCATGAATCTGGGGGATTGTTTTTCTATTTTTCTGACATACTAGTTATATGTTTTTTATTTTGTTAAGACTTATTCTCTATTTTTTCTTCTCATTATTATATGCTTAGAACAATATTTTCTTTTAAATGAAACTCATTCCGAGTTTCAATTTCCTATAATCGTTTTTCCACATTGGTAAAGTCCATTAAATGTGCAATATTTTCTCAGCCAGATCTGTAAATATTTACTGATGTTAATTAAGATCAGTTATACCTACTGGTGCATCAGCTCATGATGAAGCCATTTCCACTGCAGACTTATTTAATAGCTGAGCCAGAGGTACAGGTTCCTCAAACAGACTTTAGCTGTTTAGACTGTAATTTGTAAAAAAGATCAACTACAGTTCCATAGCTGCTTCAGTGATTTCTTTTGGGAAGGTGTTTGGAAAGGCTTGTGGACTGTATTGCAATTTTATATTGTATTTTTTTTCTGTGCCACAATGTTTTCATTGTGCTTTTGTAAAGCATTTTTGTTATTTAAGTGCAGGTGGGCCAGGGCCTGATAGTGTTCAGTTTTGATGAATACCCGCCTCCCCAGTAAGCAGACAAACAAATACATTTATAATATCAAGTTGTTATTTAAAGATGTTCATCATGTATTTCACTGCTGCAGTATATACTTAGCTATCACCATCATTCATCATCATCATTACAAGTATGACTGCCTTTACAAAGCTTGATGACACTCAAGTGCATAACACTTCAGACTACATTGAATGTACTCATGAAATCAGTTATCATAAAATAAGTCATTGTGATTCCTGTGTTAATGTACACAACTTGAAATAAACATACAATACAAAACTCATTTGAAGATAAACAGATCATTAAGACATTTTCTACTCAGTAAAATTCAGTCTGCTATAATCAAATAGTAATTAAAAATGGCTTCTGAAAAACCTTCTTTTCCATCCCCAGGTCAGTCTCTGCCCTGAAATAGAGAAAAAAAAACCATGTAAACTGATTCAGAGGCACAGAAAGATAATGCCCTTACTATGGCTCAGTTGACAGTTTTGATTAGAGGCTCAGGCAACTGATGAAATGGCAGGGGGGGCATGGGTGTGCCCATCCTGGAGGGTGGGTGGTTATGTAGATGTTTATCCTACTAGGCCGCCTAGAATTTCCTACTTTTTGTCCTCTCTCTGCATGACCCATGTTTCACCCTGCACAGAAGTCAGAGTGGGGGAGACACAAAGAGAGTCATAGGTTCATAGGTTCATAGATTATTACTAAGCTAACTGCCCTTGCGAGCCATTTTAAGCCTAGCCAATTATCTCTTGTGAGATTCAAACCTTGCACCTTGTGTTTGTAAGGCAAACACCTTAACCATTAGGCCACCCTCCCAACTACAGTTGATCCTACTCACTGCCATAGCCTCCCTTGCCTTTCCTTTATAGCATTATATGCATTGGAGTGGGTCAGTTATTATCCACCTGCTGTCCTGTCATTTCAGAGGCTGAAATTCCACTGGGCCTGCCCATTTACATCCTGCCAGGGTCCAGCTAAGCAGATCACAGGGGCATGAGGGACAACGATCATTCATGCTGATATAAAAGGCATTATTTTGTCCCCTCACCAAGCCAGGGCACAATGACCACACTGTGGCTTGGAAGTCATAACCTTTTATTTCAGTTTCATCATAACCAAAGTACACACTATATTCACATCACTATCAACAGAAATACATGCTTTCAACAATGGCAAATCATACAATTCAACACACTCCCTGAAGACTAGCCAGAGACTGCTTCTAGCTTTTTTTAGCCTAACATTGAACCTGAGAGCCATTTGTCCTGGCAATGTGCATGTAGGTGATGTGAACTGTGTGCAGCCTGGAAATTCTACCTTGCTAGAGCTGACCTTGCTGGTTTTCTCACTTTGGCACCATTTGGTTCCCCTCATCCAATGAAAGTGATGTGAGTTCTAACAAGTCTCATAGAGGCTCCCCTCTTTTTCTGCCTTCCCCTGTACCCAGGTCCTACCTGCACAGAGGTTAGGGATGGGAGGGAGGTAGTGACTCCCCCTCACATGGGCCATGAGGCAGCCACCTTTGCCTGCCTGCTTGCCCTCCTGCTTTTAATTACTTTTCAGATGTACCCCCTATCCATCGTGCTTGCATAATCCTGCACTATGAAAGAAACATGTGAATTGAATTGGGCCAAACCCATGTAAGAATGGTGTACTTACTCCATCTGGCTTGTACCACACTGGGTCCCTGTCCTTCAAGTCCTTTTGCCTAATTACCAATAGGCCTAAACTTGGTGTGAATCTAGTTACCTTCCTAATAACTTACCTCCTTGTTCTTTTGATGACCCATACCAGTATTCCCAGCATTTCATACGACAGTGCACACCTCCCCACAAAAAATGGCTTTTACATTAAACACATCTCTAATCATCATGGCTGCCATTCTCCTTTTATTACTCAGTTCTGTAATCATTACTCACCATATTTGTCGCAATTATTTTGAAATGCCATACTATTCATACATCTTTGACATTGTAGGGATTATTTGATTCCAAACCATTCATCCGTGACCCTTGTCACTGGAATCTCCATGGCTTGGGTTTGAGTCCCAGCTGTGGTCCTTCTGGGTTGACTTGAGCTCTCTTGGCAGCCCAATGAATGTGGGAGTTTCTAATCAAGAATACTTGCCATATGCCTGCAAGAATGAAACAAAAAATGCATGTTAACAAACGGTGGCATGTGACTTGCCTACTCACTTATATCTCTTTATCTATTGCTTATTTACCAAACAAATTAATTCAGTTGAGCCGATATCTTTTCTATGTTGTTGTTTTTTTTAATATATTTCTGTTTACATATTTTGTATATAGTTATATGTTTATTATTATCAGTTGTTATTACTACAGGTGGCCTTGTGTTTTACACACACACACACACACACACACACACACACACACACACACACACACACACACACACACACACACACACACACACACACACACACACACACACACACACACACACACACACACACACACACACACACGTTATTATATATCTTTTTATATTTCTATTGTATGTAGACAATGAAGGCTATCAACCTCTATCAATCTACCATTTTGATGACCTATTCTGACCTGTTCTACCAATCTGAAACAAACGGCCAAAGAATCCCCACCATGTCACTTCCTTGCCTAGCCAAAGCTTTCCTTAGCATGGTGTTTGCCTGATACCCTGAAATGGCCAGTACATTGCCTGCATTAAGCACTGCATCACTGCGTTCCATGCTCTGCACCAGTTTCTGGACAGTTTTGATCTATGACATTGGGCATTTGTTAATAACTGCCTTAATCATCTCTTGTGTGGCTCTTTTAATTTTGCTCCATTTTTGATGACCTTAACTAGATACACATGCATGACTGCTGTGTCTCTCCAATGACGCTCCCTTTGTATTGGCTACCTTGGTTGCTATGTAATGAATTCCCCTATTCTGAATGCATTGCAGTAAAGCATTAAGAATAGACTGGTCCTGTTAGCAAAATCCTTCTAATTCTCTTTTGTCTTCATCTCCTTTAATAATCATATCATGCTTTGAGTGATGGGTTTCCTGGGGTCCTTGACACTGAACATGGGCCGTTCTTATCCTTTCATCATCCTTTCATCCCTCCAATATTGTGTTAAATCAGGCTGGCCAGCTCCTGTCAGGACCTGTCCAATGTCTGCAAGTTATCCCCTAACTATGGTTACTATGGTTACTACCTCTCCCTTTTCACTCCTAGAAACTAGATATTTCATTTTGAGCCATGGGGTCCACTGCCTCCCTGTATGTGACAGTCCAGTCAGGGATACCACAAAGTGACTTACTGCTCCAGCACAAGTCGCACTAGTCCAGGGTGACTGGGGCTTCTTTATTAACCACCGCACCATCATTCTTCAATGTTTCACACTTCTGTTTGAATGGTCTCCCCTGTGCTGAGTACTCCTGAGGGTCAAAGTTCTGAACTTGTGAAACTGCTTCTGAAAAAGAGAGTTATTAATGTAATTTCTATACCCCAGCAGGTGGACTGCTGTGAATGAAATGTTGTGTTAAAGTACATGTGGCACCAATGCTCTTATGACCCTGTGTACTTGCTGTGTTCTGACATATGAAATAGTCAATGCAGCCACTACTACTTGATTATCTGCATGGGAATCTATTCTCTCTTCTTACCTTACTACCCTAAAACTGTCAGAAATACATCTGAAAACCACTTACATGCTATGAACACCCCTCCCTCATTCATGTGGACCCAGTCACATCTGTGTGCAGCTCAAAGAAAACACTGGATACCCGAAAATTCTGCCAGAATGTCACATGTTTCAAACTATCCAAACATTCCTGCCACAAATCCAGGTCTGTCCTTGCTTCCTGTGTAATCCTTACCTGACGTTTTTTTTTATTATTATTCTTACCCTTTTGAGAAGCCTCAACACACACTTATCAAAATGTTTACTGGCAAATGAGCTGTTAGAGGGCCAGTGCAAGATTTCAACCCTGAAAAGGTAATTCACCGGGAAGAGCGCTCTTACTTGTCCCCTGCTAGGGTACCCCAAGCCTGCCTCTCAGTTTTTTAAAGACCTGTGCCCCTGCTTTTGTGATCTCCCAGGTAGTCGACTCCTGCACTACCACTGTCCATCTTATGCCTTGCCCAATAAATGTACAATGACTGTCCATTTTATGCCATGCCCAATAAATGTCTGTGGTAATTTCTCAAATGTGGCCTCACAGCTCATGGACATGTCCATCTCAAAATAAAAGCTATTATCCAGCATCATGTTCAACAAGTGGTAGTAATCCATATGCAACAGCAACAAACAGAAGTTGGACTCAATGTCAAGCTTTGCCTTCCAGCCAAAACCTTACCTTTTGAGTATGGAGAAAGCATCATGACATCTTTCTTCTCAAAGGAATGATTAACAGACTTCCCATCAGTGACAAACTTCCTATCAGTGAAAGTCAGATGGTATGTCAGGTGGAATGCTCACTCCTTTCTGAGCACCAGTCTGAAAGATGAGATTTTATAGGATGGAAATGGTAGGATTGTAAATGGCCTGACAGCCATGCTAAAGTCATTTCTTTGTTTAACAACTGCTGCACCAACTACTCTTTACCTTTTACTGTTGTTAAATTGGTACAAGATTTATTACATGTGTCAGTCATATTTTAATCTGAGGGCCTCATGAGAAACCTGACATTAGCTCCCTGGCCTCCACCTTTTCTAAGTAGCTAACCAGCATTAACACTACTACTTCAGTTCTGACTGGAGAGCTGGCCTGCCTATCTGCCATGGATGTTGGGAATACTCTCAAAGTTGCTGAACCTCTGGTGGTAACCCTGCCATATAGTCTAAATTTTCCACACGGCAATGGAGAAATCCCATCTTATCCCCATGGATGCATGGCCCCCTCTCTTCATGTCCTACAGCAAATGCTCAAGTGAGTCCCACTGCATTGCAAACACCAATGTGAGAAATGGCAGGTAGACCAGTGATATTTCCCTGCATTGAACACCCAGCAAGTTCAGCCAGTAGGCCTGTCATCTTACCGTGGAACCAATGACTATGCCAGTTTACCCACAGCCCCTAGCCAGGTGTCTATGTGCTTTATTTCCCATCACAGGGTGTTGTCTTCCATGTTTAGTTTATAAAATGCCTGGTTATACTCCAATCAGGCCACCTCTTCCATGTATGTTTGACATCCATTAATATTAAGAAGTTAGTTAACATGCACAACCCCAAATGAGGATCCTTCTTGAGCATGACCCTATCAAATACATAAAAATCAATCACTTTGTTCTCCAAGTTCCTCACTTTACATCTCAGAAGGTTGCTTTTCCTCAAGGCAGCAAGTGGTGCCATCAAGTCCTTGCTATCTTGTGTACTCATGTCTGTGATTCTGTACGTATCCACTGCATCTATTAGGACAAAGATGTCTACGCAGTTATTTCCTTCAAATCTTTTATTTTACTGCGATTGGTATGTGGGAAGTCACACATATATATATATATATATATATATATATATATATATATATATATATATATATATATATATATATATATATATATATATATATATATATATATATATATATATATATATATATATATATATATATATGGATATATGCATTCTTTCCCTTTGCCTTGTGCATCAGGATCACCAGGGGGGGGCACCTTATCAGCCACGCATCCTCCTTGCTTTTGCTATGGTTGAATTGTTTGTATTCTACACACTGGAATAAGAGATAGTAATCTGCAAGCCTGCTTGTCCTACTGTGGCCAAGGCTTAGCACACTATGCTCCTGCCTACTGCTTTGTGTCTAAGTCCTCAGAAAGTCCTGCTATGCTAACCTGCTTCACCAGGCAATAAAAATCATCCAAAACAGACAAGGAAGAAGTAAAAGTCCACAGTGTTTAACTATACCATACAAAATAAAAATTAAACCCATTGGAGCCACCATGACCAGTTAAAACTATAATTAACACACTGATAAGCACTTTCAAGTATTAGCTCTTCATCAGATCTAAAAAACAGATACATTTTTATTTTATTTTATTTTATTTGTTTTATTTTACATTTGTTGACCGGGCTAGTCTAACTGGATATATGTCCATTTTCAGTAGAGGCCCGAGGAGAAAAGCTCCAAATAAAAAAAACAAGAACAAACAAACCATTACAACTTCAGTTGCAGTTCACTTGTCAGACACAACAGGTGTTACATGGTAACTTAGCATTCATGATAGAAAGTTATAATTAAGGCACAGGAAATAGAATAGATATATACAAGACTGGGGAATTAGTTAAGGCAGTGACCAGTATTACAGGTATTCCAGTCTATATTAAAGTCGCCCCTGCAGTATGGCAGCTAAGGAGATTTTCAAGGGGGTAGTGTTATTACCTTACTGGTATGAAATGATGCCCTGATTTGTAAATTAAGGCTACACCCCCACCCTTCTTATTAAGGCAATCCATTCTTAAAATACTATATCCTGGAGGAGTGATGTTATTTACACTTTGGATATGCAGGTGAGCTATGAAGTGGGAGTTAGGACATCTTGTAGGGGTGTGAAAGGAAGAAGAATTAGTCTAAAGGATTGGGATGAATGTCACCATCCAGTAGGAGGGTTGGTGTAGTCTAAAAATGTGAATTAGGGAAAGATTCAGTATGTTATGAGTTCTCTTGACTTGGTAGTGTTTATAGGTAATATGGATGACTCTGTGATACTTTGGGAGGAGATAGTTGGTTATGGATGTTATGCTAATGTGTTTAAGGGTGGCTGATAAATCTGGTAGGGATGTTTGTTTAGAGGGTTGGTGGAAATTAGAATAGCTAAGATGTTCATATTCAGTTAGGATATAGGGAGGGAAAAGAAAAGGAAGAAGGTTTTAGGTATGCTGATATGGGAGAAAAGGCATTAATGTGAAGAAGTTGAAGGTAGAGTGTGAATAAGTGAGGTATGCTATAAAGAAAAAGGTAGGAATACCTTAAATGAGATGTGGGTTGGGAATGGACAAAGGAGATCTGGGAGTGGCTAGAGAGGTATATGGTTGGGACCACTGGGGGTGTGTGGGAATTGGGGGTAGGGTAGGGGACCGGAGTGAGCCCAAGCAGAGGAAAACCAGAGAGTGTATCAGTGAATCAAGAAAACAGAGCTGAGGAGATTAGACTATAGGGAAGGCACTCAGAATTTGAGTTGCAAAGAGGTTTGCTAGAGACTAGAGGTTGAACAGGGCAAAGAAGTGTTTAAAGGGAATGGTGGCTGGAAATTATTTAAACAAAAGTATTGCTATACATTAGGGTACAGAGAAACAGAATGAAATGCTGCCACCTAGAGGCAAAATCAGGTATGTTTGAGAATTAATGCTCTTATGGTGTTATAGGTGACATTGTACACAGTACTGAATTAGATGAGCTAAGATGGATAGCTGAATTGCAAGCTAACCATACACCTGGGTTAAATGTGTGTATGCCTTTAAAACCCTTATTGAAGGGGCAAAGGTTCTGCTATTGATTCTAATTGGGTGTTATTTGATTAAATATGGTTTTTTTAGATCTGATGAAATGTTAATGCTAATGCTTGAAAGTGCTTATCTGTGTGTTAATTAAAGTTTTAACCTATTGTGGCATTAATTTCTCTAAATGGAGATCACTGCATCTGCTCATCTTGCACTCAGTGTTCCATGCTGTCTCATTTGGTTGTTCCATCTTTACAGATACTCCTGTGCCATCCTCATCCTGTCAACAGAAAATCAGCATTCAACATCTTATGAATCTTTAGTCTACCTCCTAACACTATGAGTGCGCATAGCATATAGCTCCCCAGTATCAGTAGGGGGGGTCAATTTACTACCCTCTACCTTGTTATCCTAGTCTCTGTTCACTGTAGCCATTCTGGCAATAATCATTGTGCTGTATGCTCAACTTTCACACTCTCAAAATTTGTGCTCAAACAGACTTGCAGCTACTACATCTTGCAAAGTCAAAGAATTTATCTATGCGTCTATCAATTGATTTATTTGTTCATTTTTATAAACATCTTCATTCTTGTAATAACCACATTTTACAAATTATACTATGCAAAAACACAAACAGAAGAGAAAATACCTAGCAGGCCAAGAAAGCATTGCAGCCTAAGAAAATAACATTGTAGCTTGAGAACACTCATTACAGCCTGGTCAAAATGATTATAGCCTGATTGACAAATAGGTTCATAGGTTCATAGGTTCATAGGTTCATACTAGGCTATCTGCCCTAGTTGTGTGGCTTTCACCACCCCCTTTGGGTGAAATATACTATACCTAGTTTGCCTGTGCCCTCTCCAGCAGTGATACAGAGATCCATCCCTGTTAACTACATCGGATCTCCCATCCACTGGTCAAAATCTTGAACAGAGCCAGCCAGTGAGTCTGCTCTGTTCTGTTGGACCCTGATTCTGTTCCACAGCATAGGGAGTCTCCTGGGTGATGAATCTGTCCCTCCAGCATGTCCTATTTATATCCGTGGTTGCTCTTAAGTCTCTTGCTCTTGTGGCTCTCTTGGATTTTTGAGATTAATTCCGGGTTGACATGGCCTTTGTATGTCAGGCACAAGTCATCTTGAGCAGATGGTATGCACGACTGAATAGAGAGTTTCTTCAGTCGGGCAGCATATGGCATATTTTTGATCCCTTTATCCTTTTGGTGAGGAACTTTTTGGTTTTCCAATTGCTGCAGGTGTCGGGTAAGATACATTCGAATGGGGCATGTACTCAATCATTGGTATGATAAGTGAAGAGTACAGGGAACAATGACCTCCCTTGATCTGGATGAATCCCCCTTCAATCATCAGGTGGGCAAGAAGGTCCTCCCTCACACTTGAGTGTCAAAAGAAAGGTTACTGTCAACTTGGGTCGTGGGTCCTGTGATAACCTCTTCTGTGCTTAATGGATTGCCACCTATGTGGTAACTTGGGGTTACCTTGTCTTTACCAAAGGTATGACTATACATTTTTTAGCTTAAGGCCATGGCTCTGGCATGTGTCTGATGGATTTTCAACTATGCGCCCAGTTTGCAGTCATCTGCAAACTTTGTCAGCCACAATCCTCCATGCCGAACAAGAGGGGGCCCAGACTGAGCCCTGTGGTACACGCTGACTGGCCCTTGAGCAGTTTGCAACCCATTCTCTGACATGGGTTTTTACATTTTTCTATGATACCCAAGTGGGGGTATTGTCAAGCTTTTGCAAGGTCCTGTGTGAACTGCCTTACCCTCATCGCATGATCTGCTCTTGACAAAGCCGAATTGGTAGGATCCAATGTCTGTAGGGTCCCTATGTCAGAAGCACCGCCTTTTTGGGAGTGGGACCACAGTTGCCGCACCACTCTTCTTTGGGCACGTGATCCCGTGGTAAGGCCAAGATTAAAACAGCAGCTTATGTGTGTTTAGTTCCTCATTGAGTTTGTGTAGTACACACAGCACCGGACACTCGCCTGGTCCCATTGATTTTAGCTTTAGCTTAGAGCAGAGCAGCTCCACTGTCAAGATGATTGGGAGGCTACACCTGCTGGGAAAGATATTTCTCCTTTTTGGGGGGGGATTTCTGTCTGACTGCCAGTATGTTTGCAATGCCTGTGGGTTCAGTGATTTTTTATATCATTTTGGACTAATTCTGAGCATCTGGGAGTTTCCACCCAGATTTCTAAATAGCTAAAGAAGGCCTTATGATTTGTCCCAGATTTCTAACATAGCTAAAGAAGGCCTTATGATATGTTTTTGAGTCCTTGGCGATTTTTCGATGATTTTATGAGTGATCGTAGTTTTTTACTAGTATTGATCAGAGATGTCTCCTTTTTTAGATTTTGCTCTATCTTGTAGTAGCTTTCTCCTCTTGTTGTAAAGTTTGTTTATGGCTGGGGTCCACCAGATTGGCGCTTTTTGGGTGGAAAAGGTCTTGATTTTATTTGGGATTGCTTGATCCATGCAATCCTGGAGGTGCTCGTAAAAAGCATTTGTAAGGGATTCAGCAGCGTGGGTTGTGGTTTCCAATGGCTCAGGAGCCTTGAAGGATACCACACCAGTCTTAAGAAGTGTGAAGTTGGCTTTTGAGAAGTTCTCCTCTGTGGTTTTTTTTGCGGGGGGGGGGGGCGGGATGTGGATCTCCAGTGAGATTAGTTTATGGTCTGATCTTACCAATGAGGGATATACTTCCGGTGTGGAGCATTTTGTCCCCATGTTTGTGATGATCAGGTCTAGTATATTTTCACCTCTTGTGGGAACGGTGACAAGTTGTTCCATAGCATATGAGTTTATGAACTCCAGGAACCTTTGGGCTAGTGTATTGGGGCTTGAGTAATGTTCCCAGTCTATGTTTGGGTAGTTGAAGTCACCCAATATGATGGTGTTTGGAGAGACATGTATACTCTTCAGTGTCTTCAGGAAGGCTGTGTGGGTTTCCTGAGTTTGAGAGGGTGGCCTGTAATATGCTACAAGGTTAATTGCACCTGAATGGTCTCTGATGCTTCGTGAGTTGCCACCAGCCTGGAGGTGTGGGTATCCTTGATGAATATGGATACACCCCCTCTTTTTGTGGTACAGTCCGGGTTTTGGGGCCGGAATGCATGATATGAGGTAAAACCTGATAGTGCCGGGGTGCTGTCAGGAGCCTTGAACCAGGTTTCAGTCACAGCACAGACATCGATGTTCTCCATACTGAGGAGGGCTTTGAGGGTGTGCATCTTGAGATTTAGACTTCTGGCATTGAGCAGCATAACCCTTAGTTTTTTTCCATTATTGTTTTCTAGGGCGGTGTGGGTTTATTTGAGCCTTGTCTAAAAAGGCACTATAGGGGTGGCAGAGCCTTTGCCAAAATCCGGAAACAGGGGTGACAGGTGCAAGCCCCTCCTTGTGTGCAGCGTGGCTTGTCAAGCATGTCATTCCAGGCAGACAGACATTGGATCCCCTTAGAATGACACCAGAAATTAAGCCAATTATTAAAACTGATCATTTTGTCTCTGCAAAATATTGCAGAAAACAGCATACATACTGAGAAAACAGCATCATTCTCTGAGAAATACCATTGCAGTGTGAAATACCCTGTGGCCTAGAAACCCCACTGCAATCTGGGAATCTAGCGCCACCTGTTGGAGGAAAAAACTTGAAAAGAGCAGTTTGGGCCCATAGTCCTTAAACTCACACACCTATACACTGAAGTCCAGTGGTCAACCACTAGATTACACTGGTTCAAGCAAGGGCTCTTGCATGGTGCTGACAGTCCCAACGAACCGGTATCATTTTCAAAATCACATGTTTGCTTTCTTAAAGAAATGCATTATTACAACTGGCATATCTCTAAGCTACTATACATGGAGATGCGCTTGAATAACAAGGAAAGGTGCCCAATTTAAATGACATGTCTGTATTTCTGATAGATAAGTGTGCATTTGCTAACCATTATTCAAAACAAACTGCATCATAATGCTCAGCTACTATAAGTTATTGAAACTGATTCATGGTCTTGGTGTAATTATTTTATTTAAACTAAATTGCAGAATTCATCTCATCAGCCATACATTTTTATATATATATATATATATATATATATACACATATATGTTCATGGTGGTGGTGGTGCGGCGGCGTGTCGCCTCACAGTAAGAGACGTCCGTTCGGTTATTCATTCAGCATACCTTTCATGCGGAGACATGCGGATGCGAAATGGATTGACCTTCATTGAAGGTTGTCTGGGCTGGTAACTCTCAAAAAAAAAAACTAAATCCAATCATTAGCAGACCAGAGTCCTGCTGTGACGACCCCTAACGGAAAAAAGAGAACAAACATATATATATATATATATATATATATATATATATATATATATATATATAAACAAATATATATATTTATATATACATATGGGTCCACTTCTTAATTTCAAAAGTCCGCAATCCTGGCGTCCAATATTTCAAACTCAGAACCTTGAGATTGTGGAATCTCGAAATTAAAAAAAAAAAGACAAGCACCTCTGCACTCCCCACAACCTCTGAAACCTAAATATACTAATTCTGAAGAGAACAGTAATGTTCCTGTTCCTGTTCCACAGTGTAGAGTGATCTCCATTACCATTCTGTTCACTCTGGAGTGATCTCGGTGTTACTATATTTAAGATGTAGGGCATGTGAGGGGTGCATGGGGGGTTTGCCCCCTGCAAAAACATGTTTTTTGATGTCTCTTTTAGATTCCACAATCATGAGGTTCTGAGTTTGACATACTGAACTTTGGGATTGTAGACTTTTGAAATTAAGATGTATATATATATATATATATATATATGTATATATATGCACACACACGCATACACACCCACATACACGCATACACATGCACATACACGCAGACACACACACTCACACACACACACACACGCACACACACACACACACACACACACGCACACACACACACACACACACACACACACACACACACACACACACACACACACACACACACACACACAGATAGTTTCCAGATAAAGGCCTACCAGTATGTTGAAATTTGTTTTATACTGCATTATACTTTGTTACCATTTAGCGACTTTCTGACTTTGAAAACTCTTAGATGTGATTTTTGTTTTTTAATTTTGCAGTTTCCACTAAATTCTAACAACTAAACTCAACGGAGTTTTCTGGTAGCCCCTGAAAGTAGACATTCATACCTATTGGGTTTACCAAGATAAAACATAAAAGCATGTTTATTACTTTCCCTGCCTTCATATTCCATGAGTCCTCAACAATAAACTATATATATAGATATATATATATATATATATATATATATATATATATATATATATACATATCAAAGTCAAGTTGTTCCTTGTCTATTTGCAGCAGTATAGCCAATAATTAACTGGACACACACACTGCCTCTGTGACTCAGTCCAACTCTTAGTCACAAACTCACACACACACACACACACACACACACACACACACACACACACACACACACACAAACACACACACACACACACACACACCCACACACACACACACACACACACACACACACACACATCCAAATGCCCAATTTAGCAAACAAAGCAGGCATTGATTCAGTTAACTTTACAGCATCATTAACATAGTGAATTCAGCTTAATGTTTATGCTAAACTTCCAGAATCCTCCATCTTTACTGTATATCGTGATGTCAACATTTTCCTGATTTATTGAGCTTTTACATGTGGAAACAGAGAAGTATGTAAAAGTGGTACAAGATATGCACAGGGGCAGGTGACAGTGGTGAGCTCTGCGAATGACAGATAAGTTCAAAGTGGAGGTGAGTTTACATCAAGGATTAGCTCTAAGCTCTTTCTTATTTGCAATGGTGATGGACAGCTTGACAGACGAGCTCAAACAGGAGCCCCATGGACTATGATGTTTGCGGATGACATTGTGATCTGTAGTGAGAATACGGAAAAGATTGAGGAGACCCTGGAGAGATGAAAATATGCTCTACAATGGAGAGAAAAGAAGGTCAGCATGAGTAAAACAGAGTATATGGGTGTGAATAAGATGGAGGACAGAGGAATGGTGAGGATGCAGGAAGCAGAGCTGGCAAAGGTGGATGAGGTTAAATACTTGGGATCAACAGTTCAGAGTAATGGTGAGTGTGGAAGAGAGTTGAAAAAGAGAGTACAGGCAGAATGGATTGGGTGGAGAAGAGTGTCAGGATTGATTTGTGACAGATGAGTACCAGTAAGAGTGAAAGGGAAGGTCTACAAGATGGTAATGAGACCAGGTATGTTATATGGGTTGGAGAGGGTGGCACTGTTGAAAACACAGGAGTCAGAGTTGGAGGTGTCAGAAGATGTTAAGATTTGCATTGGGCTTGATGAGGATGGACAGGATTAAGAATCAGGATATTAGAGGGTCAGCTCAGGTTGGACTGTTTGGAGACAAAGCCAGAGAGGCAAGATTGAGTTGAGATGTACGTTCTGAGGAGGGATGTTTGGTATATTGTGAGAATGATGCTAAGAACGGAGCTGCCAGGTAAGAAGAAAAGAGGAAGGACTAAGATAAGGTTTATGGATTTAGTGAGAGAGGGCATGCAGGTAGTTGGTGTGGCAGAGCAAGATGTAGATGGCAGGAAGAAATGGAAACAGATGATCCACTGTGGTGACCCCTAATGGAGCAGCTGAAAGGAAAAGGAGACATATGGAGGTGCTTAAGGGGTTATAGCCAGCAACATTTCCCTACCAAAAGTTTTTCCCATCATATTTTGATTAGAAATCTCAGGGCTGACAATGCTACTAAATTTGTTCACAGGTACATTGGCAAGGCCAGCAGGGTTGGAATAGGTAGTTCCATTCTGAATAAATTCTGAGCAATGTAGGGTATTTTTTTAGTTTTCTAACACATCTAAAGAAGTATTTTTAATTATTTTTGGCATCAGAGGCCAGCCTAATTTAATGAGCTGATTTAGTGGCTCTGATGGTGCTTTTCAGTTTTTCTTTCTCTTTTACTATATTTTTAATATTATGCTTAAGAATATGGATTTTTAATTTACTAAATAAGTTAAAGACTTTCTTTTTTTGTTGTGTAGCTTCCACCAGTTTGGTTTGTTTTGAATTTCCCCTGATTCTTGGTACCAGTAGACACTGCTAGCTCTATGCATTTTTATAATCAATGTAGAATTTCTTTGTGAAGCTTTTTTACTGCATTACTTTGAGCTGAGGTGTAGTCATTAAGTGATTTGTGCTATTTTGTCACATGACAGGTTGGATCTGACATATTTGCAGTCCTTAAATTCAGTAGAGTTTGCTGTAGGAGCTATTGTGGGTTTGATGAAGGCCACAAGATTATGGTTAGACTTTCACGTGGAAAGAGATGAAAGAAGTGTAGTGCAAGAGATTGCTACATTTTTAAGAATCATATCAAGGATGCTATGGCCCCTAACAGGTTTATTTACTAGTTGCTAAAGGGAATTTTTGTTTATTAATTGTAAGGATTTTGGAGCTTGTCCTACAGTGGAGCTTTAAGTGTCCCCATTTATTGAGTGGTAAGTGAAGTCACTTAAATTAATGAAAGCTTTGTGAATAGATAGAACATTTAGAATACTGGGACAACGGTCATCTGGGAACAAGGATTGTGTTCTGTAACAAATAATTAACTAATAATTTATTCTACTAAGTGTGCTCTTGCATTGCTACCTGTTTTTTTCTGCACTATCCAGAAATCAAACTGATTGTCTAATAGTCTGGAAAACACTGTACAAATTACTATATTATGTTTCATAAAAAGAAACAGCTGATTGAAGTTTGTTGAATCGTCAGACTTACAGTTTTTTTTTATTTTACAGAAAAGCATAGTATGTCATCAGAAAAATATTCACAAATGGAAAAGAGGATCTTCCTGATCCCCTAATATGACTATCTGGTCTGGTTTTGGTCACAATGAAAGGTGGCAACCCTAGTGTTATCCCTAGTTAGAGGATTTCCTTTTGTTAGCCCCTAGAGATCTGCCTTGAGTTAATATGTTCATTGTCAAATAAGGAGACTCCACCACAGTTGCCATTGGGCTTGAAAGCATGAATAGTGCAAATTTCTGCTAAACAGGGAGTGCTGTCCTTACACTTTAACCAAATTTTTGTAACTATGCCAACAGGAATGTTTACAAATGCACAAGTGCTTCAAGATCAGATAAGTTATTATATAGAATTCTGGCATTAAAGAGAGCTACCTTAATGCAATCTGATTTTTGGGACTGATATCCCAGTTTTATGAAATTATATTAGATGGAGTTTTTCACTCAGGGCCTCAGCTGAAATAGCTCTCTTCCCAGACTTACTATCCTGATCAAACAATACAAACAAACAAAGAAATATATAGTTACTTTAGAATGTCCATTAACCTGACTCTTCTCAAAAAGGAACTATGGAGCAGCAAACATCTTAACCAGTATGCAAAAGCCCCAACATGAGAACTGCAGCACATCCATATGTTCATAGGTGATTACTAGGCTAGTGGCACAGGGGCCTTTACATGCCTAGCCAATAGTATCCAGGATATAACAATATTATGTCTTAATTCCCCATGTATGGGATGGGGTAGTATCAGGGTAGTGGGTATTTGGATGTTGGAGCCTTGAGTCATTTTACAGACTATTGCTACCCATAAGAAACATGGGCAGTACACTGGGAGTGAATTTATGGTTCCCCATCCATTTATCCATAGTCATTTTGATGAGAGTGAGTGACGGGCTTTGTTTTATAAATATGGGTAGTCTATTCCATAGATGAGGTACCCATAGGGTATAAATCCTTCTCAATAGCAATCTCTGTTAGCAGTCACAAATAGGGGTCAGGTCCATGGAACGTGTAACCCTTGTATAATTTTTCTTGTGAATATTTAGCATTTTTATCAGGCCTGGATCAAAGAATGCCTCGTAAGTCAGACATAAGTCACATCTCAACAAACGATATGAGATGGAGATAAAGATAGGGCCCTTAGTCGATCTGCATAAGACATGTGTGTTATACTTTACATTTTTTTAATGAGAAGCCTCTGGGGCCACTCCATTTGGTGTAAATGGCTAGTTAGATACACGCAGAAGGGAGCATTATACTCAATTATTGGCCTGATGAAGGCTGAGTACAATGGCACTATGTTTTAGATGCTATACCTTTACTTATAAGTTCAGCTTCACAGAAGGATTTCCTCACTACCGTAGCTATCTGGTGGTTAAAGTTAAAGTTACTATCTATCTGTGTTCCTAGTTCCCTCATCACTGGGCCAACATTTAGGGGTGTGGTATCAATGTTACCAAAGGGTAAGATTACACATTTTTTGGCATTTATTCTCAGGCCATGGTATTAGCTACAGCTGTTATTCATTTTTTAGGCCTGATTGTAGCATATCAATATCATTTGGGGATTTAATGATTGTTCCCAGCTTATAGTCATCAGTGAACTTGGTGACCCAGCCCCGCAACATTGGCCTTCACTTCAGAGAAGTAAACACCAAACAGAAGGGGTTGCAACACTGAGCACTGTGGGACTCCTCTAGTGTCCTGTCAGTGAGCCAGTCTGCTATCTATATGATTATGCAGCTGATAATGCCTACCCAGTAAGTTTATCTATGATCCCTGAGTTTGGGATTGTGTCAAAAGCTTAAGCCAGGTCAAGATAAAGAGTGTGTAGCATTTTACCCTTATCCATGGCCCTGGTGATTTTCTCAAAGTTCACCAGATCAAGCAGGCAACCCTCCTTTTGACAAAGCCACACTGGGTCTGGTCCAGTGTTCGGAGATTGAGTAGGTCTATGATAATTCTTTTCATGGCCATACAGACAACAGTGATCAAGCTTATGGGTTTGTAGGTCCTTGGGTCTGTTGGTGGACCCCCTTGTGCAGATGGAAGTCTGCTGTATTCTTCCATTCCTCTGGGACAAATCCTATCTGGAGTCTGTGGTTAAAGAAGGTTTCTATTGGCCCTGATAGATTCCATTTTAAGTTATTTAAGAAGCATCCTGGAATGTTGTTGGGACCCTTGCTAGTTGTGTGTTTGGCTTCAACAAGCACATTAAGGACCTGTTCCCTCATAATGATTGGTAGGGGGATGGTTGTGGATATTTCTTTGGGTGTGGTAGGAGGTGATGAGAGGGAGAAGTTTGAACTCAAATTGTCAGTCAGCAGGTTTGCTATAGTTTCAGGATGGGTGTAACTTGATACATTACTAAGCATTTCCCTTGAGGTTATGAGCATAATTACAAAAGCCTTGTGGTTATTTTTACCTGAGAGGCCATCTTTACCTCATAGTTTGGTTTGGAAGATTAGAGAAGCTCTCTAATTTGTTTGTTTAGACTGGTGAGTGCTTTTTGCACTGTCATGTGTTCCTTCTTGGTCCATAGTGAAGCAAGCTGGACTGTCTAACATCTCTTCCTATGCTGACACATACCAGACCCCTCTGGAATGATTCCAGTTATTTACCCAGTTATTAAACTGAATTATATTTTATATTTACCTAGGCATCATTTGAGGTAATTTTAAGGATTCTACTCATGACTAATGCCTTACATGCCACTTTCTGTTATGGGATTCAGAAAGGATTACTCCAAGTAGGAAGCTTTAAGACCAGCAGTTTCCCTCTCATAGTAACTCATTCTGATTTATAGACTACCATATCTCTGGAGTTTCCTGATAATGGGAAAATCTGCATTGATGAAGATCCTGCTGGCCAAGCAGCAACCTGGGGAGTGGGTAATGTTATTTAACCATGTACTGCCCCCCCACCAAGAAATGCAAGCAGCTCCAAATTTATGCTAATGAGTGATTTATAGAATCACTCTGATATAGAAATTGATGACAGGATCTGCTACTTGGGGAGCTTGCATTGACAGGAGATCCCAGTGTGTGTGGGTGCAATAGCTGGGATTGTGATAGCACTGTACACTACAGGGAATCATTTATTGAGTAATCTTTTTACCAGCAGACACTGTTTTTCTTTTAAGAAGGGAGGAGGAATGACATACAGAGGTAGTACACAACAGGTAGGTAGATGGTCCTGGTCCCTTAACTGACATAATTGGGACCAGCCAATACTACATTGACAAAGTACAACACATCTTAATCAGGTATGATGCTTGGCGATCATTAGCATGTGTGCTCTGTGTATGGAATGTTGTGGCTACATACTAAATCATAGTGCATAGTCTTACCCCGCTGGGTATCCATGTCTGTAAATTGTGTGGATCTTTGTTGTGTACACCTACTGATTATCAAGCCTGCATCAAGGTTACCATTGTTTCCGAATACCAGTTCTATGTGTTTTAATGTTATCACATGATTAAACTAAATCATGCTGCCTTAACTATATGCCAATCCTATATTATAAAGTATAAGGTTTATAAATAATTCCCATTTCCATTTTGAATTACCATAAGATTAAAGTAAAGCATACTCTTTATAAATCATGAACACGATTAAAAATCTGTTATATAATATGCCTTTTAATCATATCGAACTAACTTTTTAGATGGAATGGACAGAGAAAATCTCAAAAAAACAAGGTTTAGTAGAAATGATGTCTGGTCAATTGCAATGCAAAGCACAATTGTCTGGGAAATATTACTAGTACTCTGGAACCAAGCTATGCTAGGTATAGGTAAGTTTTTTTTTTACATATTTAATACAAATGTGTACTGTGCCATAATTTGTAAAAATTACTTGCATTATTTCTTAAGCTAATTCCTATTTTTTAAAAGTACATGCATGCTCTGAAAGAACATGGTTCAGTAAATCTGTAGCTAATAATCAAGGCATTTCTTATTGTACAAAAGTGACAGCAAATCCTTCTGTAACATACACATAAATTAAATGCAATAAGAATTTATAATGGAGCCAACTTTGTTTGCATAGTGGCATAAAGCTGGATGACCCAGCCAACCCATGTATGAAGAGCAGCTCATGTGCTTTTCAGGTTCTGGATGGAAGTAAGTAAGGAGTGAAGCAGCTTTGCTGGCTTATCTCTCTTTGAGGGGAGGGGGTTAGTGCAGGAATCTGGACATGTGATCCTATTTTAAAATCTCATGTAGAGACTGGACATCCCCTCTGGGGGCAGTGACTTTAAGGAAGCAGAATGATCCACTACAGAAGTGATTAACACATGCTCACTGTTGTCCATTTCAGACCAAATCCCTGACTACTTATGGGTAAACCCAGAGGAGAAAATTCCTTAGAGGTACAGACGCCAGTGAATTTGTAAGGGTAGACAGCTCCAATTTACACTCCATTGGTCTTGTCCCTCAGAGGAAGAACTGGGATGTAGGGCTCTCACCTCTTAGAGTAATGAATGAGCTTCCTGTGATAACAGAGATAAGGGCAATTGATGATCATCAGGGTCGGGAGGAAAAGTAAGGCAAAAGGTTATATGACTTTAGACAGACAACCAATAATGAAATCAGAGGTATTATTAAAAGTATAAAAATATAAAAGTAAAACATACCTCTCAACTGTACAGATTTTTGCAGAATGTCCAGACTTTTGCCTCATATATTTGGACTGTTCTTCATAAAATGTGTGGCTTTCTGGCAAAGCAATGAGGATTGAAGAGTAGCATAGCTAGAGTTTGTGCTGTCTGGGCTCTCTTTGAATTTGCTGCCCCTCCCCCTCACAAAATCATGGTCAAATGTCATCCCCCCTGCAGCCATTCCAGTGTCCCATTATTTGGCAATTTCTGCTCGCTTACCACAAACACTGTAATGTGCATATTGTTTTCTGCTTTACTTCACAAGGATTATTTGGATTTAATTTAAAACTTTTATTTTAAATTTTAAGGAACAAACACTGATAGACATCTGCTAAACAAAGCAATACACTCTCACAATGAAAACAGACTTAGCATTAAAACTCCTCTGCCCTTGAAACTCACATTCATTGAAACATCATTCAAACCCACATTCAAGGAAAATGCATCTGGCCAGTTGCAGATAAAGTTTACCTTTGGGCTGTTTTCAAATAATAGGCACCTTGCACACATATTTAGGACCATGCAAACATACATAGGTGCATAGATTAGTACTAGGCTAAGTGCCCTTGTGGGCCACTTTAAGCCTAGCCAATTACCCCATGTAAGAATCAAACCCTGCACCTTGTGTCTGTAAGGTAAACACCTTAACCATTATGCCAACCTCCCACATGTGTTCTTTGATTCATCTTCCTGATTGTATTAAATTATATTCCTTGTATAATACAGCACACTTGTTAGAGTGTGCTTTA
>NC_056729.1:1916932876-1917010376 GCF_019279795.1 Protopterus annectens
ATAGCACATACACTGGGACTGAGGACCTACTACATTAAAATGGATCTCTGTCTGACACACACACACACACACACATTGTATCACCAATGTACCACATCCATATGACATAGTCAGCCAGCATGTATTGCATGCATCTGACATAAGCAGCCCTCAAGCACCACCCTCACAACAGCTGCAGGCACAAGGTAATCCAGTCTTTGTAACAAAATAAATGAATGGGAGTGGAATTTTATGATAGCATATCTATGGTATTGACCAAGCATGTAAGGGAATGGGGTGGCTAACTGGGGATAGCAGCAGACATCTGACAGCTCTGTGGGACAGCAAGATGTGTATCCCCAGTACTGCCCTAACCACACCATGTGGTACCACTCTAGTTGACAAATAACACTGTAGTATATGTGGTGAGTCACATAACTGGGGGTGTCACAGGTCACATGCATGGATGTCAAAGTGGAGATCCCATACCCACCAACAAAACCATACAGAAATGCCTGGCAAAGGCCACCACGTGGCAACATCCGTGAAATTCCCACCCACAGACATTTACTTAGTGATATCACAGCAGGTCTGGCAGTGGCAGTATGTCTTTAAAAGGTAAGAAGTCTGAAACTACAAATGTCTGTGGCAGAACAATCTGACCTGTGGATGATACTGTTATGCATGTAGTCTGAAAGATATGGCACATCACTATGTTACATGGGACCAAAATATTAAGCAAATATCAGCACAGTCTGTGCAGATGTGTATCATGTACAGTGATGTCACCCCCCATAGTCCCATAGAAATGCAGTAGTATGTTCCTAGACTTAAGCAGCATCCTGCTGTCACCCAGAGTGATGGCACAATAGTAACAGAAAGCAATTGTCAGTAACACCCACATTCAACTTACTGGTGCCATCCCAAGAGTGTCTCCTGCCTGCAGCCTGGGAACATATGTCATCAGAATGCACTGACCTACTACAGATGGCCTTCGTCTGTCACACCTGGTCTACAGGCCTCTGGAAAATACCTATGCCTCACCCACAGTGTCCTTTAGAGAGTGTCATGGGGTTCATAACACTAACATAACACAGTCCACAAAATGCAAAGAAAGGCCATGCTGACAACTGCTCGGAGCAAACCTGCCAGCCTCAGGGAGCCAGAGATTGGAATAAAGCCATGAATAATGGGGTGATGAAGGTCCAAAGAGAAGGACACCTGTAAAATACTGCTCTAATAATGTTATAAAGTTGATGGAATGATTTGTAGTAGCATGGAATGTCTGATGGGTATGAAGTCTGAAACTGCACTGTCAACTGTCATTAATACCTGACTTCAACCCTGAGTGACTTGCAAAACACTTTTGCAGGAAAACCACACCTGTTTGGGTAACCAAAAAGATATACGAGTCATGGATGTGGACATTCTGTGATACTCTGTAAAGTTGACAGGCAGGGCTAGGAGTTTAAACATGGCAGTGCACTCACTGCATGCAGGCCTAACCCTGGAAGATGGTGACATGTCTGCACTCACAGAACCCAGGGCCACAGCCATGGGGAGTAACACACCACTCCCTGATCACTCATCCTATGCACCATTTGACCCCAACATGCGCCCACCCAAGCAAAATGAGGTGGGCCACACATATATGTGTGACAAACACACACCTCCAGGCTGGTCAAACAGTCTGACACACACAAGACCCTCCAGGCGCAGTCAAACATTGAGGAGAACTCAGTGCAAAGTGCTGTTAGCTATAGGCAAACATACCTGCCCAGGAACCCCTTCCCCACATATCCTATCCCCTAAAAATTTATCTGGAGTCTGCCTGTCACCCTGATCCTATCTGACTTATATTACCCAACTGTAGACTGGAAATCAGACCAGGCCAGAACATAAATGCACAAAGATTCCACCATTGTAATATATCACCAAGGTGTTGGACCATTTCCAGAGCACCAGCAGTCAATTGCTTGTAGGCACACCCCTCAACAGGCTGGATTGTAGAAGAATGCATAGCACTTGGTCCATAAACCTGATGTGTGCATCATCTATCTTGTATTCTTCAATTAAATGAAACAAAACAAACTGCCACCAAAGCCGAAGTTATACAATTGTAAAAATTATTAAATTATTTCACTTTATTACTTGTGTTAAAATCCTAAATGTCCAGCTGCTGAGTGGATAACCACTTTCAGTTGTTTTAACCTTTTTCAAATCCTGTGTAAAGAGCAGCTTTCATTTATTTAAATAATCCTTTCATCAGCTCTGTAGATTCAAGCAACCAATAGGAAGCTGCAATTCTGTCACACCCTTCTTTCAGTACATGCACTTCACTTCCTTATCTAGTTATAGATATGTACTGAAAGAAGGGTGTGACAGAATTGCAGCTTCCTATTGGTTGCTTGAATTTACAGAGCTGACAAAAGCATTATTTAAATAAATGAAAGCTGCTTTTTACACAGGATTTGAAAAAGGTTAAAACAACCGAAAGCGCTTATCCACTCAGCAGCTGGGCATTTAGGATTTTAATGTTGTTGTTGTTGTTGTTGTGTCTTTTGGCTTTTCCCGGTTAGGGGTCCCACAGCGGAACTCCAGTCCGCTAATGATTGACAGTGGATTTTTACGTGCCAAGTTGCCAGCCCTGATGCACAATCTTCAATGAAGGCACGCCCATTCATGCATGTCTCCACACAGAAGACGCTCTAACTGGGAATTGAACAGGACAACTTCTTACTGTGAGGCGACAATGCTACCGCGGCACCACTACCACATTTAGGATTTTAATACAAGTAGTAAAGTGAAATAATTTAATATTTTTTTTACAATTTTATAACTTTGGCTTTGGTGGCAGTTTGTTTTGTTTCATTTAAGCTAGTGACTTGGTTAGACAAACTGCCTTCAGTGGTGACATCAATGAGCTTGTTTGTATCCTGTATTCCCACAATACATGACAGTGTCAAATGGCATATATGACAGATGTCTGCTAAAACAAACCTTGTAACCCTAACAACCCATACATTACTGAGATAAATTGTCACAATCACTGTATGGCCTATTGTCCCCACATTTTGATAGGCTATCTCCAGATATCCTGCACCAACAGGGTGAGAGGTATGACTGTAGCACAAAACAAACTGGACTGGAGTACAAAAATCCCTGGAATGGAGTCCCACATGTACTATAGAAGGACACACTGGGCATGCTCATACACATAGAAAAATGTCAGTAGGATCTAGAAATGAACAGGTCTTACCAATGTCAGTAGGATCTAGGAATGAACAGGCCTTACCCACCCAGTGCATTTCCCATTGCCCCACCTTAGGTTTATAGATTCATAGGTAGGTACTAGGCTATCTGCCTGACGGCATTTATAAGCCTAGCTTGAATGTGTTGGCTTTTGCCACCCCCTTAGATTAGTTCCCTGTGCCACTTAGAGCAGTCCTGAAGATGCCTTTCACCATAGAACTCACTTTTGTTAAATCCAGTCCCACAAGCTCTGTGGCATGTGTGAAAACTGCCTAACATGGTAATGCAAATAGCTAATTAGGTAGGAGTTCTAATCTCAGTCCTGGCAAATATAAAATTGTGTGTGTGTGTGTGTGTGTGTGTGTGTGTGTGTGTGTGTGTGTGTGTGTGTGCGTGTGTGTGTGCGTGTGTGTGTGTGTGTGTGTGTGTGTGTGTGTGTGTGTGTGTGTGTGTGTGCATGTGTGTGCGTGTGTGTGTGTGTGTGTGTGTGTGTGTGTGTGTGTGTGTGTGTGTGTGTGTGTGTGTGTGTGTGTGTGTGTGTGTGCTCATAACTAAAAGCTTTTGGGTCCATTCAAACCCAATACACTTCCCCTTTCCCTACTTTAGCAGTCCTGCAGATATTAGTCATCTTAGAAGTGCCTTCCATCAGGCCTCAACACCTTCAGCTCTGTGGCACGTGTGATAACTGAATAACACTATAGTACAAATAACTAGTTAGGTAGGAGTTTTATACTCAGTCCTGGCAAATGTTGAAGTGTTTCTGTGCAAGACTGAAGGAGTTGTGTTTGTTTGTTTATAGGTGAAACAGTGTTATGCCATTCCCACCCACAACACTTCACACTGCCCCACCTTATCAGTCCAGATGATGTCAGTCCCTTATCAGAAACTTTGGCCAGTTGTCAGCCCTGTGAGCTTATTAGTATGTGTGATAAATGCCTACACTATAATAAAAATGACTACTTTGGCAGGGGTTCTGCTCTTGTATCAGGCAAATGTGTGTGTGGGCATGTATGTTAGTAAATATAAGCATTTTGATACATTTCCCACCCACTGCCCTACTTTATCAGTCCTGCTGATGTCATTCCTATCAGCACCGTTGGCCAGCTCTCATCCCAGTAAACTCTGTAGTGTGTGTGGTAACTACATAACAGTATGATACAAATCACTACTTAGGTAGAGGTTCTACTCTCACACCAGGCAAGTGTGTGTCTGTTTGTAGGACAAAGTATTTTGATAGGTCTAACACCCACTGCACTACTTTATCAGTCCTGATGATGTCATTCCCTTTATAGGTTCACAAGTGTGTAGTAGGTAATGGCCCAAAAGCCTTAACAAGCCTTGCACATAGAAGGGCCCTGCTATTGTGCCACCAGATGTTACTTCCCAGTGCCTATATAGCCACTGCAGTGATCCTTGAGTTGAATTGTCTATTACTCATCCACTCATCAAGATTTCTCTGAAACAGGGTCAGCTAGGTGTTCTGCATGACATGTAGAGGAAGTGTATTCCAGGGCATGTGCCATCTCTTGGTGAGGGACCTGTCCCATCAGCATGTTGTGGTGATTGTGGTACTGAGGTAGAGGTCTCCACAGTGTGTGATGTGGCTGGATTTATATGTAGCATTTCTAAACCAGCTGGGTCAGACATGGCTTTGTAAGTCAAGCACAGATAGCTGCTAATTAGGTGATATGACACAGAGGATAGAAAGGGTCTTCTGAGTCTGTCTGTGTAGGATGTGTGTTTAATGCCTAGGAACCCTTTGTGAAATGCTTCTGTGGCTTCTCCACTGTAGCAGATATCTAGTCAGGTGCATGGCAAATGGGGCATAATACCTGAGGAGTGGTCAAATGAGGGAATAGTAGACAGGGATCATTACCTCTGTCTTCCTGGATGCAAAACCCTTGGTAATGCAATGTGCCATATAGAAGGACTTCCTGACCACAGTGGCAATGTGGTGCATGAAGGACAAGTTGCTGTCAACCTGTGTCTTCAGATTGCTTATAATGCCTACAGTGTTCATTAGGCTCCCATTGATGTGGAACTTACTGGGAACTGAGTAGTTTACCAAAGGGGATGATGATGCATTTCATGGTATTAAGCTTCTGGTCATGGTTTCCACATCACTCATTGGTCTCAGTGAGGCCTTTCTGTAGCATGTCTGCATCACCTGTGGAGTTCATGATAGCTCCCAGATTGCAGTCCTCTGTGAAATTGATCAGCCAGAATTCCTCTGTGTTGTGCTGGACTCCTGAGAAGTAGATGCTGAATAGGACACTATCCAGTACTTATCCCTGTGGGACTCCACTTGTGACTGCTTGCCAGTCTGACTTGGAGTTTGTCACTGTCACACTGTGTGCTCTGTGAACCAATTTGCAAACCACCCACTGATATAGGGGTTGATGCCTAGTTTGTTGGGTTTATCAATAATCCCTGACTGAGGAATGGCATCAGAAGCCTTGGCCAGATCGAAGTAGGCTGTATGCAGTGCCTTACTGTCATACACAGCCCTGGTGACTCACTGAAAGACATCGACCATGTTGAGCAGGCATGATCTGCCATTCACAAAGCCAAACTGTGTGGGGTCCGGAGTTAGGAGATCACCCATATCTTGGTCAATCTGGTCCCTGATGATGTGCCCATACCTGTATGTAGTAGACTTGTCAGGCTAAGGGCCCAATAATTCCCAGGGTCTGTAGATGCTACCCCTTTATGGAGAGGGATGACTGTGGTAGTGTGCCATTTTGGAAGGACAAGCCTGTGGTGAGGCTGTGACTGACAGGAGCACACATATGTGGTGCCAGGTCTCTTTGTATGTCATGTAGAACACAGCCACAGATATGTTGGGGTCCCATGGAAGCTGTATCCTTGACTGTGGACAATGCAGGCCTAACCTGGCCTGCAGTAATGTTGGGTGCCTGGCATTCATAAGCCATTGTGATTGTCACCTTGGGGGGAGAGGTAAAGTTGGCACTGAATGTGTTGGCAAGACTGTGGCCAATATATGTTGTCTCAGGATAGGAATTAGCATTGTGCAGTAACTCACAGCACTTGTGGTTATTGCTGGGGAGGTTGTTGCTATAACTATCAATGGCTTTTGTGATTCTTGTCAGTATCTGCTGCAGTTCTGCCTTCATAGCTGCCTGTAGATGATTCCATGAGGGATCCCAATTTGTGTTTGAGGCTAAAAAGGGGGTCCACCAGTACTGGGACACCACCTTTTTCTGCAGCACTGTCCTCCTTTTGTTGTACACTTTAGTAATGGCAGGGGACCACCATACTGGCTACCAGTATTTGGATGGCAATGTCTGTGTTCTGTTTGCTATGGCTAGTACCATATATCCATGTACATGTTTATGCAGTGCATATGTGTATGATGTGACAGTCATGCAGGTATTTCCCATTGGCATGGGTGCAGTGAAGTCATCCACCCCTGTTTCTATGATAGCAATGTCAGCATTGGAGAGGTTTTGCAAGGTGGGGAGTGTGGGTGAGATGATGAGCTCATGTTTGGATCTGACCAGGTAGGGGTTGACAACTGTGGCTCAGCAACAGTCAAATATGTAAGTAATCAACAGAGGTCAAGGTTGTTTCATCCTCTACTGGGGGACAGTATGAGCCAGTCCAGGGCATTGGAACTGATGAATTCCATGAAGTGTCAGGCCAGTGTACTGGAGCTTGACTACTTTCTCCAGGTGATGTAGGGCTAGTTGCAAACTTCTACTATGTCAGTGTTGGGTTGGACCTTCATAGATGCCAAGCTATTGAGGAATGTGCATTGACAGTCTATGGACATAGCTGGGACTGATAGCAGGCTATGATGTGGATTGCACTATTCCCCAAAATCAGTTATACCAGAAGTACCTCTGATGCATTATGCTGGGATACTAGTCTGGAGGTGTGCATATCCATTATGAATATGGAAACAACACCACCTGTGGATGTGTGGTCCATGTTTTGGCACTGACAGCTGTGAAATACATCATAGCCTGTTAGTGCAGGGCTGCTGTCTGCTGCTGTGAACCACTTCTCCATTGCAGCACAAATGTCAATGTCCTCACTCTGAGGAGTGCTTTGAGATAGATGTCTACTTCTGAACAGCATGGCACTCAGATTGCATACATGTCTAGCTGTTACAGTGGTTATTTGATTTGGAATACTGCTTAATAATATACTATAGGGGAGGCAAGTCACCTACCCTGTACATGGAAACCCAGGGCCGACAGATTTAGGAGATCTCTGGCAAGGCTTTGAGGTCTGTCAATCATGTCATCCCAGTCAGAGAGATACTGGATCTACTAAGAATGGCACACAACACGTAAGACAATGTTGCAGTCAATTATCTGTTGATAGTACTGCAGCATCATTTTGGGTGATGGCAGTATACTGTTCAGGGCTACTGGCACATCTGCCTAGACCACATAATCCAAGTGTTCAACCATGTCTCTTGTCATGTAGTCCAGGGAGGTATGTCTCAGGTGATTCACACACACATTGATGATGACAGTGTGATACTTGTAGTTATTGTAGATGGGCCTGACTGGGTGTGTCATATGTTGGATGCTGGAACGTGATAGACAGTTGGCTGTTACTTCCTCCATAATCAACTTAGCGAATGGGACATCTGTATGCCACAGTACTGAGTCATCCATGATCACTGTATTATGCAAGTTGGTCAGCCTTAGGAACATAGGTTGAGGAGCATACCGTGTAGGCGACATATGTGTCCTTTGACATGTGCTATGAAATGGTGACTGAGTGGGTGTCTGTCTTGTTTGTCTGTGTTGTTTGTGTAAATGTCCATTGAGTGCCTCTGCGAAGGTGAGTGTATGGCTTTTCAGGGTATGTCAAGGCTGTCATAGTGGATGTTGTGCCAAGCTATGTAGCCCACATTGTGTGGTGCAGGTGTTGATCTTATCCTCTAGATCAGCTAGCCAAGTCTTTGCTGGAGAGTGCATATTTTCACATTTGGTGATGTAGGGGTAACTCCCACTTGTCTGAATGTCTGGAGTTTAGAGGAGAGGGCTGTCTGCGTACATGAGGCAGTTGCAACAGTGCCTCAGATTGGACAAGTGCACCTCGTTAATGGGTGAAAGCCAAGACAACCACACTTTAATCATGCCAGGAGGGTTGGTCAAAAGAAGTGAGTACTGGGACTTATTCCATGATGAACGAGTACAGCTGATGGCTCTCGGGTGTGATACACTTGTTGATACAATAACCTGTTGAAGTACAAAGCTATCATGTTATTTGAAGAGCAAGACAGAAAGAACTAGCAAGATGTAAGGGAGAAACTGAAGTCAGACTTCCTGCCACCTGTAATACTTTACCTCAGCTGTGCAGTTATCAGCATCTTTGGTCAGTTGTAAGTCCAGTAAGCTCTGTAGCACATGCAGTAACTGTGTAACACTAGTACAAACAACTGGATATTGTTCTAATCTCAATATTGGCAAGTCTGTGTGTGATAATCATGCACTGTGTGGGTATACCATTTTTGACTTGTGTACCACCCTTTACACTTCCCTTCACTCCAGTTTAGTAGTCCTATTGATGTCATTCACCTTTGAAGTACCTTTGGACAATGTGAAATTGTATATGCTCTGAGTAGCATCTAATAACCATGTAACACTGTAGTGGACATAACTAGATAGGCAGGAGCTCTATTTCCAATACTAGCAATTGTGTGTTTGTGTGAATCAGATATTTGTGTGGCTTATACCATTTTGAATTGTGTACCACCCTTTACACTTCCCCCACCCTACTTTACTAGTGGTGTTGTTGTCATTCACTTAGAAGTACCTTTGGACAAGGTGAAATTGTGTCAGCTGCGTGGCATGTCCGCAAACTGCATAATACCATAATACAAATAAATAGATAGGCAGGAGTTCTAATCTCAATACTGGCAACTGTTTGTGTGTGTGTGTGTGTTTGTGTGAGAATCATGTAATGTGAAGGTTATGTCATTTTGAGTTGTGTACCACCATACTCATCCTAATTTAGTATTCCTGTTGATGTCATTCACCTTACAAGTACCTTTGGAGGAGGTGAAGTTGTGTAAGTTCTGTGGCACATCTAATAACTATGTAACACTTTAGTAGACATAAATAAATAAGTAGGAGTTCTAATCTCAACACTGGTGTATGTGTGTGGATCATATCTTGTGTGGCTGATACCATTTTTATCTGTATACTATACATGGCAGGTGACCACCTCCTGATGACATTACTTTATATAGTGTGGTAATGGCATCTGCCTCACATGGAGCATGTGAAGCCATTGTACAGACCATACCAGTCCTCTGTAGAGATGTGTGTGGAACATCCAGATGTTTGAAACCTATTAGTGCTCTGTCTGCCTTAACAATGCCCATGTATGTGATATTGTTTGAAATAGGCCACAGTGAGTGTATTGACACACATGGCAGCATCAGGTATCATACCTGACTGAAACAGCATACTGATACAACCTCTGCTACCCTCATACTTGTCCACACTTGTAGGTGCAATACATGAGTCCAGATGCTTGGTTTTACAAGTGAATTGTTCATGTCATGGGTCAAATTAAAGGTTGGGAAAGATGTGGACTGACATACTGTGGTCTCAGACAGTATATATCAGAAACAAATGGAATCTTAACATGTGTGTGTATACATTTTATAACCTCTGCATAGCAGTAATGTTTCACACATATCTACCTTATTCAGTTTGTCCAACACATTTTGCTGGTGCCTGTCCAAATGTCTTGCACTGACAGGTCATGAGGTATGCTGCAAGAATGTTATATTTTCTTCATATAGGCCCCTGTGGTGACCACTGTGATGCAATACAATTAACCCCCACCACAGGTGAACATGCACATAAAGCAATATGACTATTAGTCATAGTGGTGTGCATGGTAACTTGCATTCCCTCCATGTGCCTGGGTATTGCCAAAGCACAAGTGAACAATTCCATACTCACCAGCTTCAGGCTGCTGTCCCATATACAGACCAGAGTGACCTATGTAGTTTTGGGAGAAAGGTATTGCAGCTGACTCACATGTGCCTTTGGTAAGTGATGGATACAGCATATCTGCACATTTACAGTACAACACCCAATACTAAACAATTTGCTGCCCTTCACCATAAATTTGTACTTCTGCGCATTAGACTCCCCATCCACAACTGCAATCTGACCTGGCACATGCATGTAGATACTGTATAGACACAAGTATGTCTAATACAGCAGTCTGCTAATCCCTGCTGGGACCTTACCTGCATGCTCCTTGTCCATTGCGTGGACGCTGAACTTCAGCAAGTAGGGATTTGTACCCCAGTGTTGTACTGTGATGGGTGGCCCAAGCTTGGCAAGGAGATCCTCATTTGGTGTCAGTGGGGTGTGCAAGGCTGGGCCCCCACCTGTGCATGTGGGTTTCCTGGCCATGGCAGCAGCCCGTTGCCAGGCATGGCATATGAGGTTGGTGGCATGATGCCACATCTGCTCATATATACATGTGTGCAGGCCCACTTAATTTGCCCTGTGGACAGGGTCATCCCACAGGGTGGTCCTCTCCTGCAGATGTTGCTGACCTTGGCCCAGCAGTACTGTGTGGTTCTGTATTATGGCTTCCATTATCAGATTGCATTCCGCTGGTGAAAACGTTTCCCGCCGGTGATGTAACATTGCACCTGGTAAACACTAACAGGGAAACAAATCACAGGACCCCATACATTTGGCAACAGTATTTCCAGTACCTGCACATGTACTTTGAGTACCTGTGGCCAACACTCACAACTATACCAGTAGCCACCACTCACAACCACACAATATCCCTGTAGTCTATCAGCACAGTATCAGCTTGCATTGCACTATTGGTCTTGATGTGTCATATTGCCCACAGTTTGGGCACGTTGTTTGCATAATCCATCAATCCTCATTCAGGTCTGAGTAAATGAATGACGTTAGCCATCTTCTTTGACTGTGTGTGGATGGTGCTGTGGCTTGGTGTGACTGCAGTGTGTAATGCAGCTGCAAGCACATGCCTGAGTTAATGTAGACGGGTGCTTGGGGTGACATGAATGGAGGAAGCAGTACAAGGACACCTGTTGGTGGATTGAGGAAGTACTAGACTGCATACAGAGACAGAGGTTGAGGAAGAAGGAGTGGGAATGTCATAGAGATGAGGAAAGTAGGCAGCAGTATGAGGAGATGAGGTGCATGGCAAAGAAAGAGGTGGCAAAGACTGAGGTTGGGCATATGAAGAGTTCAATGACAGGTTGGAAACCAAGGAGGGATGAAAGGAATTGCATCGATTGGTTGGACAGATGCACTGAGCTAGGAAAGATGTGCATCAGATAAGGGTGATAAAGCATGATGAGGCATATGTACTCACATGCAAGGAGAGTGTGTTGAGCACATGGACAGTGTACTCTGAGAGGCTGATGAATGAAGAGAATGAGACAGAGAAGGTTGGATGATATGGATATGGTGAATCAGGAAGTGCAATGGCTTAACAATGAGGATGTAAGGATATCTATGAAGAGGATGAATACTGGCAAGCCTGTTGGTCCACATTACACACCTGTGGAAACATGGGGTTGTTTAGGGGAAATGGCAGTGGTGTGTTAGCCAGACCGTTTACTGATATCTTGGAAAGTGTGAGATTGCATGAGGAGTAGAGAGAAAGTGCTTGAGTATGGTGCTAAGAATGAGGTTGATGTTCATAGGTTCATAAGTTCATAGGTTGGCACTAGGCTATCAGCCCTAGGGCCTATACAAGCCTAGCCATAACAATTCCCTGGCTATTTCTTCCCACATTATTTACTTCCCTGCACCCCTGTCTAGCAGGGTGACTGACGTGATCCCTGGGGTGAATTTCTTTTTTCCCATTCAATCGTCAAGTTTCCTTTTGAATGTGCAGAGCTGTTATAACAACAGAGGGATAACATTGACCAGTCATAGCATGAAGTTATGGGCAAGAGTAGTGGAAGCTTGGTTACACAGGGGAGATGAGGGGTACTGGTCAGCAGTATGGTTTCATGTGTGGAAAAGGCACTAACAATGTGATGTTTGCTCTGAGAGGGCTACTGGTGGAATATAGAGAATGTCAGCAGTTGCTCTGTGTCTCTCTAGAATTACAGAAGACATATGACAGGGTGCCTAGACAGGGGTTGTAGTATTTTATGATGACGTCATGAGTGGAAGAGATATATGTAAGAGTGGTACAGGATATGTACAAGGGTGGTGTGACAGCATTGAGGTCTGCATTGGGATTGATGGATGTGTTTAAGGTGGAGGTGGGATGACATCAGGGATCAGCTGTCAGCCCTTTCTGATTTGCAATGGTGATGGACAGGTTGACAGACAAGATCATAAGGGTGTCCCCGTTGACTATGTTGTTTGCAGACAACATTGTGATCTGTATTGAGAGTAGGGAACAGCATTTGGAGACCTTGGAGAGGTGGACATACGCTCTAGAGAGGAGAGGAATGAAGGTGAGCAACACTAGGACAGAATATCTGTGTGTGAATGAGAGGGAGGATATCGGAATGTTCAGGATGCATGGAGTACAGTTGTCAAAGGTGGATGTGTTCAAATGATTGGGATCAACATTTTAGAGTAATGAGGACTACAGAGGACAGGTGAAGAAGAGGGTACATGCAGGTTGGAGAGGGTGCAGAATAGTGTCAGAAGTGATATGTGACAGACTAGTACCAGTAAAAGTGATATGTAATGTCTACAAGAGGGTAGTGACACCACCTATGTTATATGGGTTGGAGACAGTGGCATTGACAAAAAGGCAGGGGTCAGAGCTGCACATGGTAGAGTTACATTGGGTGTGACATGGGTGCACAGGTTTAGCAATGTATATATGACAGGATCTTTCCATGTTGGATGGATAATAGACAGTGTTGGAGAGGCAAAATTAAATTAGTTTGGACATGTGCTGAGGAGGGTGCTGAGTATTTTGTGAAAAGGATGGTAAGGATGTAGCTGCCAGGTAAGAGGAAGAGAGGAAGACTCAGATAAGGTTTCTGGATGTGGTTATAGAGGACATGCAGGTGGTTGGTGTGAGAGATCAAGATTCAGAGGACAGGCAGAAATGGCAACAGATGATACACTGTGGCAATCCTGAATGGGAAAAGCCATAGGACAATGAAGGGGGATGTTGTAATGTCAGTCTTCACAGATGTAGCAAGGATTTGACTGACATAACACAACTCTGTGGGTAAATGACTACAAATATGAGGCACACATATGGTCAGTGTGCAGAACACTGGACAGTTGAATGGTATGAGCTCAGTATATAACATGCAGTTCAACACACACGTCTGCAGCAGTACTTTAGTCTGCACATGCTCTGTATAGTTGTCTTATATTTACAAGACAAAATGTGTATCATAGTTATATGTACAGGTAACATATGGATATGTACAACATCCCAGTAGCTGGGGTCTATATCATGTCATGAAACGATGAAAACAGCGAACAATGAATGATCGACCCCATTTCACTGAATGCTGAACATATCAACAGCTCAGAACAGCGATTTCTCTCCGAGGGAAAGAAATCGATGTTCCAAAAAAAAAAAAAAGTAAACAGTTAAACACATACACACCTACCTTTACCCTAACCGAAAATAAAAAAGTAAACAGTTTAAAACATATATCCACTTAACTTAACCCTACTTCTAACCCCCCAAAAAAGTAAACATATATACACTTAACTAAACCCTACTTCTAACCCTAAGGTGTACGCTAAATATATTACTAGATATGCACTTACCTTAACCCGCACCCTAACCCTAAGGTCAGTAACTATTGCACATTTACATTCGGGAGCCATACCGGATAATGAAATTTCTGCAACTGCACTCCGAGACTGCACTACAGTGCAAAACACAGCAAACTAACAAAGTGGCCAAGCGACTTCTTTCCCAGGGAAAGAATTTGCTGAAAAGCCGCTTCGCTATTTTGCCTGTTCGCTATTTACAGTTCGGTTAAAACGCATTCAATAGAATGCCTTTTTGATGACATGATAGGCGACCAGTAGCTGGCCTAGTCACTACAGACAGAGCCACATGCTATGGCCATCAGTGCTGTTCAGCAGTACATCAGTACAGCAAGTCTTGTTGAGACATATGCTTTCAAACCCCTATTTTCCATTATTACAGACCATCTACAGCATTCAATTACATGCTTCCTTGTTTCACATACATTTTTTTCTGGATATTTCACATATCTATCCTTTTTTATTTCTATTTCTCACACTACTTCAGCTTTGCACTGATGGACTGTCTATGACAGAGGTGGCTTGAATAGATGGCAGTTTGTCTTTTATTGGTAATGCTCATGACCATGTTATGGCCTGAGCACCAATTGTTGTTCCCCAGTTGCTGATTGCATGCAGAGCAGCTGTGTAGTTATTCCAATAGTCAATGCCATAGCAACACACTCCTATAATTGAGTACACTATGTGGGCTTTGGCCCTTTCTCATTACATGTGAGGAAGAGATCCTGGAGGTGTGTGAACTAATGCCTCTTAGAACAAGGCCTGTGGAGACAAGCCAACTAAATGGTGGAGAAGATTCAAGACTTAGGGGCAGAATGTGAGTATTGCTGTTATATGTCTTGAATACTACTTGTTCAACGGGGTTTGTCTGAACATGCTATTTCTGCATGGGATTCAGTCTGACAAAGTTCTGTGTCTGCATAACTATCAACTGTAGGGCTATCCACATAATGGCCAGATGTTTGCCTGTTATCTTTAGTCTGTTCTCCAGACAGGTGTTGTCCTTGGAAAATCAGTAGCATGCTCTGGTGATTACAATCAGTACATGCCAACATCCATTTGTGTTTCAGACTTTATATCCCTCAGAAAAGATATGTTACAACAAATCCTGTAAGATCAGCACGTTTTCTCATTTTATAACAGCAATATTTCAAGTATGGCCATGTTTTTGGGCCTCTGTCCCACATTATGTCAGGCTTTATACAGACACAATACAGTAGGAGATTGATAGATAGGTCAATGTATGGAGAATGCTCTTAAATGCCTTTGTAACATATTTTATGTGGGAAGAGTAACAAGTATTTTAAAACTAGGCTGTTAGAACATGAGACATATTACTGATGAGGAAGAAGATAGTTCTATAGCTGTACCTTTCAATAATGCTCACCATGAGGGTAGTAGTCATGATAGAACATTTGTTGTCTACAGATTCGGTTTGAAATCACAGATGTGATCCTTTATCCCCTGGGTGCTTAAATGAGTAGTGTAATTGGAGACTGTGTATATACATGTAATTAAGTGTAGTGGGTTACAAGGTACTGCTTTGGAAAATGTCTGTTTCTCAGTTTGGTCAACCAGTCATAACAGAACAAGTGTTATGTACAGAATCAATGTATGTTTTTAAATATTATAATTTATCTCCTAGGGGGTTGAATAATGCCGCGGTGGTACGTCGGTAGCGTTGTTACCACACAGCAAGAGGTTCTCCCGTTCAATTCTCGGCATGGCTTGGGAGTGCCTTCTGTGTGGAATCTGCATGTCTTCCCCGTGGTTGGGTAGCGTTCGAAAGACATGCGTGCGTAAATGGGCATGCCTTCATTGAAGGTTGGGCGTTGAGCTGGCACCTCGGCATTTTGTAAAAATCTATTGCCAATCATTATTGGACCGGAGTTCCACAGTGGCGACCCCTTATTGGGAAAAAGCCGAAAAGACAAACAAACAAACATCCCCTAGGGGGTTGAATGAGGAGTGTAATTGGAGGCAGTGTATTTAAATGTACTTAAGTTTTAATTGCTTCTTCTAATTAAGACAAGTATTTCTTGTAATGTATTACTCATTGAAGGCTTTGGCAAAGACATCAGATTGAAATGAACTTGTGTGAATTATAGGCTGTTTGTATTTTTGTTTACTGTCTTCACTCATTGTAGTTGTTTTGCTGAAAGGTCACTATATATGTCTGGCCATTGTTTATGGTCTATCATGGTTTTGTAGTAGCGTACTGTTCACTTATTATTTGGACTGTGGTGGGCAGATGTTAGTGTCATGGGTCCTTTGCATCCAGCTGTGCATGCTGCCCCAGTTATGGGTGGTCTATCAGCAGGTTATGTTTGTATGGGCATTTAGAGATATGTAAGAATATATAATATATATATATATATATATATATATATATATATATATATATATATATATATATATATATATATATATATATATATATAGACACACACACACACACACACACACACACACACACTTCAGTATTTCTTGATAATATATCTATATATTGTTATGCATATATATGTATCTCTACACATATCTGTCTATCTCTCTATATATGCAAATATATTTTTCATGTATATATTTGTAGATAATTATTCCTCATTGCACAGTGTGTCTTTCCTATTGTAAACTGACTGTACTGCATGATAAGTTGTAAAAAACATTCTAACATCTCACAACTAAGATGCCCTAGTGGTAAATTGCTGAGACTATGGTGTATAACATCCTGGGCTCATTATTTTGTTGCTGGCCAAAAGAAGGGTTGCTGGATACAGAATGATTAAAGCAATTTTAAGCAGTTGTAAGTTGGTGTGCATGAGTTTGTGCGCAGTTAAGCAATGCTAACTTACGGTTAACTATGCTTACACACAGTTTGCCCTAAAAGTGATTAATCTGAGTTAGCTTTGCTTAGCACCATGCAAACATGCTTACTCCTGTTTACTACTGCTTACACCCACTTACCCCATGCTAATTTCTTTAAAAGAAAAGAAAAAAGGAAGGATAGGAAAGTGGTGAAAAAAGGGGACATGCAGAGGGAAAAACATTATGAAAGATCGCTAGGGATGTGCAGGACGGGTGTAGGAAAGGTCCATAGCTGTCCATTTCTTCTACAGCAACAGTTGTGCACATATACAGAATTTGGAGGTAAATGTGGACACTCAAACCCCTGAGAGAGGGGTGAGGATAACAATAAGGTGCTGTGAAGCCAATTAGACCAGATTACATGTGTTCAGTGGACACATGTGTGAAATGAACAACTATGCATGGGGTGAAATTTTTTTGTGGAAACAGATTGCCCTTTTTTTAAGGTGAGAGTGGGATATAGGGAAAGAATAGTTGGCATATTTGGGGAGGGAGGTTGAGTAGGTACACAGATAAGACAGACAAGACAGCAGACACATGTTGGGGGTAAACACCTTGGACTGGGTGGGGTGGTTGGTAATCAGATGCCCACAAACCCCCAAATGAATGCAATGGGACTGAGGTCCCTACCCATGGGCAGTCAACACTGCACCTTCATGGTCCCAAAGGTGGCTGTGCCAGGGGGTGAGCAGGAGGGGCAGGCTGACCCTCTATATGTGCCATGCAGCCCTCAAGCTGGTTTAGCACCTCTCCAAATTCCTTGTGGAGCTTGCTACACACCAGACCTGGCTTCAGGTGACAGTATCCTGTCTGCGCCCACGCCACGGAGGGGTCAAGCCCCATCCCCTTAGGCAGTTCCACCCGAAGGTGGTGCAGGACCAGCAGATTCAGAGTTCCCTGGCCAGATGAGGTGGGAGAGGTGGATCCGCTGGGATCGGCCTTCCCAGATGTGCTATGTGGTTGCAGTTGTAGAACATATGTTGGTTAGTCATGCAGATCACATTCTAGGATTAGTTATAACAGCATGCATGAGTATTCCCATTAACCCATAACAGCAGATTTGGAGCAATTCCATAGCAAACAGAACACCTGAATATATGGAACCACAGTGAGCATTAAAGGCATGCAGGTTACATTGATACTAACAGGCCACTAATGATAGTATTTAAACAGGGGACATTGATAGAAAAACATTTCAGTATAGATTATTGGTGTAGATTAGGAGGGGGAGAGAGAGAGAGATATCAATTAACAGCTATATATGCTTGAAATGCTCACAACTTTAAAGATCATTGCTCTAATCATATTCTACAGGCATTACCTCACTTTACATCGACTTATGGCCTTGGGTTGGGCAGTGGTATGTTTGTACACAGTATATAATTACAGGCTTCTTACAGCTCATTTATACCTTTCCTTACCTGGCATACCTGTGGAGGAAATATCTGTTAAAACTACCTGATTGTTACACATATTCACATAGTCAAGTTTACATATGTACAGTCATAATTGTGTGTGTGTGTGTGTGTGTGTGTGTGTGTGTGTGTGTGTGTGTGTGTGTGTGTGTGTGTGTGTGTGTGTGTGTGTGTGTGTGTGTGTGTGTGTGTGTGTGTGTGTGTGTGTGTGTGTGTACATGTGTGTGTGTGTGTGTGTGTGTGTGTGTGTGTGTGTGTGTGTGTGTGTGTGTGTGTGTGTGTGTGTGTGTGTGTGTGTGTGTGCTAGTGCCATAATTCACCATGATTTCTATCGGTCACCCTGAGTGTTTGGCTGCTGTGACCACTAGCTGTGACAACATGACCCTTGAGGGACATTTCTTGGAGGGGGAATACTTGGTGTATGTACTTTTCTTGTTGTCATTTGCAGCCTTGGGGTTGGACAGTGGGTGTTGTGCACAGTGTATAATTACAGGCTTCTTACAGCTCATTTATAAATTTTCTTACCTGGCAGACCTGTGGAGGGGATTTTTTTAACAATACCTGATGTGTTCTACACATATTCACATATTCTTGTATGAGATTATGCATACAGCTTAATAGCACTCCCAGGATTCGAACGTACCAGTTTGTGCAAAAATAGGAGACAAGGTTGTGTTTCATCACATTGAGCTACTGAGGAACTGCTGCTTCTTTTTTTGACTGTTTTCAGTATAATAGTGTGTTCTTTTGACAGTCTCCATTATAATTCTGGTATTCATGCATGGCAGTTGCTTGTTATAATCTGCATTCAGACCTTGACATATTACACTATTGAAACTATGGTTAACACAGCATTACTATTCAGGGACCAGAGCCTGGTGCATGGAACATTTCGTATAGCTAATCTGTTAATGTCAACATTACACATCTACATTCAAACTACCATATACCAAAGTACACACAACAATCTGTTGTTTAGAGTTTTATTGACAGGTACTGCTACACGTTTACTGATATATATCCTGTACATCAGTATTACTCTGATAATGTCTTGTTTATTCAATACAAACAGTATACATTACTTACTACTGGCAGGTGACATTCTACTGCATTCTATTTATTTGCCCTGACTACTACTAGCTAGATTAGTACTCACCACCCTCACAACACCTTAGAAGCCTGCTGGTGTGGGCTTCCAAGTTCACAGCCCTCTCTTCTGCTGTAGAGGAGATAGAGAAATATTTATGCAAACCTTTCCATGTCATACTTAGCTGGACTCTGATACATGAGAATTGATAGTGGTACTTACACACTGTTGGGACATATCATATCTGAGCATCTTGGACCCCCTGCTCCAAGAGGTCCCTCTTCCTTCACTTCAATTCAGGCTAGTGATGCTAGACCTGCTCACCAGTTCCAGAGATGCCAGTTGCACTGGTGAGGTCATGAGCGAGACTGTCCCAGGTCTCTGTTTTATATTGGGAGTCCTGGTACTGGCGCCGCAGCAGTCACCCTTCATTTTTTTTTACAAGGAGTCTGACAATTACCCTGGACTCCTGAATGCCCCAACACTGCACCTGAAAGTGCACACCTTCTCCAACACCAGCCATAGTGCCTGCAGTGATCAGCTACAACTGGTTATGGTTGTATTCACACCTGTGGAGTTTAAGTAGGGCTGGATTCCCATCCTTTGCCGTGATTGGTCTACTTTGAATATGCTAAGCTGAGCTAAGCGATGGGCAAACCCAATTAGCTGAGGTAAGCATTGTTTACAGAAGTAGATAGTAAGCACTGTTTACTAGAGTGCAAATCTGCTTAGCTATGCTAATTATTGGTAAACATAACAGTTTAAGTGCTGATTACTCTGTGTAAACATAGCTGAACATCATTAAGTGATGTTCAGCTTTCATTTTATGGACTATCAAGATTGTGTGATCAATTTCTTCTTAATGCCGTCTTAGGATATGCATGTTTCCCTTCCATGACATCCCCCTATGTACTTTCACTGCATTGCATTCTTTTGTGTTTATATGTGGGTTTCACATCTGTACAACACTGACACCTCACATTTGGACCTGCTATGCTACCCTGGTCAACAAATAATTATTATTCACTACCTATTTATAAAAAATATATATTTTAGTCCTGTTTCACATTTGAAAATGAATAGATTGCATTGGTGATCAAACCATAAATGCTTGCATTTTAATTGAAAGCTCTAAACACTACACTATTATACTTTTGACTACTTTGGCTGTATATTTCTATTTAGCTCCTTTAGATGTTTACACTCTGCTATGCATAGCTTGGTGGTGTGCACACCTGCTCAGCTATGCTTAAACTTTGTTGGGAATAGAAAATAAAAGTTGAAATGGTGTTCTATTTTTATTTTCCTTTTGGTATGCACATTGCTTTCTGCCTCTTAGGGCAGGACATCTGGACAAAGCGTGACATGATGGGGAGGACAAATAGGGACAGATTTTAGATATTGCTTTTGCCAACTTAGCATGTTGATTGAATAACAGGCTTTGCATTGGCATGACGTTTCTGAAGGGTATGATGTCTGAGACTCAAATGTCCCTCATTATTTTCCTCCTTCGGACTTTAATGATTTTTTACACTAATTTGCCAGTAAACCATTCTTTTATGGAGAGTAGACTACATATAATGGGATAACACCTGGCATTCTGCGAAAATCTGTATGATTGAAGGTATGTGTGTGCATTTGCACACATTTCCTGCTTCTGCAGGATGCTGTAGTGCCATACAGCACTTTAGCAATACAAGAGGTGTGTCATAGAAGGTGTGACACACCCCCTGTATTGCTTTCCTCTTAGCCGGTTTCATTTCAGTGTCCTCGGACACTGACGTGATTTATTTTACATTTCAGTGTCCGCAGTCACTGAAATACTGGCATAATATTAGAGATACGCTCTAATATTATGCCAGTATGACTTAGAAAGTGAGCACAGGGGGCATGTTTAGTGTCCATGCACTGCATGCACATGCCCCCTGTGCTCGTACATAGATCGTGTCTGTGTAGGAATACAGCACTGTGCCTTCATTAATATGCAAGGCACGCTGCTGCTCTATACAGACATGGAACACTCCATGCAAGAATAACACTATTCTTGAACGGTGCTTCCTGAATCCCGGGGGTTGAAAATTGACAAAAAACATAGTTTGGAAACAGACAATGAAAATATGTAGGTGCTGGGGTTTGGATAAAAGATGCCAGATGGTAGCAGGAGAAAAGGCAAGTTGTTAGAACAAAGAGATGTTTTGGAAAGACTAACTAGCCCTCGGGATTAAAAATAAATATTAATTGATCATGGTCTAGTTATTTAAGTTATTGAATTGTAAGTCTACAGCATGAGCCCTTCTGTCCATTCACTATTACTTCATAGTTTTAATTGACTTTGGTCTCCACAACCGCTTATTCACCATCTTCCTTCCCAGGGCAGAGACTGTGGTCACTACATTGGTCCCTGATTCTGACATAGCAGGAGCTCTGTCACAAGATGCACCTCAGTGAAAGACTGAGAATATTGACATTATGCAATAGCCTGTGTTCATTACATTGGCCCCTGATCCTAAAATAACAAAAGGTCTGATACAAGGCACACCTCTGCAAAAGATTTCACTGAGAATATTGTAATTGTGCGATGCAAGCAAGTTTAATATGCGGACCCTTTCTGTGTATTAACTTTAGCTAATCATAAACTTTCCCTGTGCTAGAAAGTGGCTGTGACATTTCCCTCTCTTCAAGAGAGTAGTCCTTGCACTCTGAGGACCACTTACTAAGCTGCCTACTATCATTTTTCTTGACCAGTAGATTACACGATATATGCCAGTTACTCCATCTCCCTAACTTCTTGGTGTCTGCATTTAGTACATGAAAGAAAACATGTTCTACTTTGTGCTTCCTTGTTAATTACTCTCTACCAGCTATAAGTTGATTGCTGTCTGTAATAATTGGCCTCAGTGCACTCAACATTGCATTGCTCAGCTTTGCTTTGATCCCCTATCCTACCTCCAATTCTCACCCACCCCACTCTATTCTACCATTAGACTTCCCACATGCACCTATCACTTGTGACACGCACTCCCTATACCTCCCAAACTTTACTGATGTCAAAAAATAAATACTCGTGTCTCTGTTCTCCATTTCCCTACATTCACCAAACATTTAGTATCACTTCCAACTGCCATTGTTCCACCATTATTGCTTTACCCTATATCTTCTCCTATGCAGACCCCTCCCCAGCTATACATGTAGTTTGTTCCTGAGCAAAACTCCGTCTTCCTTTCATCCCTGCAATCTTTTGTCATATACTACAATTGGATTAATATTTATCTCCCATTCCTTCCTCTATAATATCTCTCAGCCTCCCCCGTATCTCTCTGTACTGTGTACATCCCTCTATCCTCAATCTCGCTACATTCCACACTCAGTTAAATCAGTCATTTTTGTTTACTGACATGCCTTACCATACCTATTCTTTAGTGTTAACAGACTCATCACCATACACACCATTATTATTCATATCAATATTTCCATATACCCATCTATCAATCTTTATTCCTATCAATTCCTATACTTTCTTATTGATCCTGCCCGTCATCCCACTCTACTTTACTCTTCCCACTAATCTCTATTACTTAAAACCGCATCCCTTCACACTCCTCCCACCACACACTATCATGTATACATACATCCTTCAAAATTCCTAATATGCCACTATTTCACCTTCTATCAGTAGTAACTCACTGAAATATGATAAACACGCAGCCCTTTGCATCAATAAGTTCCACTTCAGACTTGGCTCACTTTGTAGAGCCCAGTCATTCCTCACTCCCACCAGTCTATTGTAAGAACACATCTTCTATCCACTATACTATATGCCTGTCCTATTTTCACTAACATTAGAAAATCTGACCTAACCAAATTAGATGTCTGCTACCACAAAATAGCTAGATTTGCTGCAAACTTTCCCAACAGATCACACTACAGCTCAGCTCTACAGCAATTAAAATGCCTTGAATTACCAAATCTTACAATTGCCCATATCGTTATATACCAACCTGATGACTGCCCACCCCTTAACAATCTAGTCCAACTGTACTCAATCAAATGAACTCTCACTCTGTGGTCATCTGACAAGCTTCTGCTAAAAATCACTAAAATCAACATCTTTGATGACTCTCTGTTCTCCAACCAAATAGCAACAATCTGGAACTCCATACCCCAACATTTACTCAGCACTACTAACATTTCCAAATTCAAACTTCTTCTTAAGGAGCACCTAAATAATGTGTTTGTGCTCCTGCACTTCTCCTGGATGAAAAGGATTTGCTCACCCCACCCATCCCAACTGTTTTCTTACTGTTATCCATATCGCTGTCTATCCAAACACATGTCCACTAAGATCCCCTATACACCATTCAGTTGTGGCATTTACTCACAATGAAAAAGCTTACCTATATTGCAGCCCAAGATGCTATGTGTGACAATATCAACCTATGTTGAAACAATGTGATATGTATGCAATATTATGTAGTTATGCTTGTAACTTATGCTTCATAAGTACTACAAATACTTCAAACTAGTTTCAAAATAGTGTAGTTATTTCTGAAATTATCAAGCTGCATAAGTAGAATTTTTCTTCTTGTTTATCTGGTAAACTGTAATTGACCTTTTCTCTCCAGGTTTTCATTGAAAATGGGCTACTAGGCCAGCCCCCCCCCTCAGTAAACAAATGTAAAATAAAATAAATAAATATATACTTCTCACTATATCACACTCTCAACCAGCTGTCATATATTTCTGTTCCACTGATACCTATGCTTACCACACAATATGTAAACCAGACAACCACAACACATTTCTCTAATATTTCTAACAGCATACCCAACTTTATTTACATTAGCACCATGAAATACAAGTAAGCAAGCAGCACATGCTCCACCATTATCAAAAATCTTGTATAAGAGCAAGCCAAAATATTTTAGTCTTCAATTGCCACACTGCTAACTGGATAATAACAATGGACAATAACAATGAAAGGGTATGTACTTCCAAATGCTGGACCTACTCATCTAATCCCAGATCTCACCGAACCAACCCTCACACATACTGAAACAACATGAGGCTACCTCTACAACTATCTAGGACATAAAATGCTACACAGTTACCTAAGAAGTCTCTAGAACAAAATCACAGATTTTTATGCCTTGTATAGTCCATTAGTCCCATGCCCTCTTCAAAGATAAAGAACCCTAGTTAAAGCAAATTACCAAAGACAGAGAAATTCTCTCACAAGGTTATAATATATTCAGACAAGGTATACTGAACAAAAATTAGGTGGGGTTGCTGTTTTGTACTGAATTGTTTTAGATTGCTCCACTTACCATGATACTATATGCACTTTCACCAATGGTGGACTTCTCATCTCACTACTCAAACTAAATACTCACAAATCTCTAGCCATCATAGGTTCATATATACCACCTGGTAACAACATTCTCTTCCTGGAAGAAATACCCTCCTGGATCTTGGTCAGTATAAGGCTGGAAACCATCATACAGGGACTCATTAACACATACTGGTAAAATACAGCCCAAGAAAACCCAACAATTTCAATTCAACTATACAGATGTTCTCAACAGATCAAGACACCAACTTGAATTAACAAGGCCACATCTAAAGAATCCATCTTAGAATGCATTCTAACATTAAACCCAAACAATGTCGTCACAAGCAGCACCATATCTGATAGCTTAAATGACTACTAGCTAACCTACATAATCAGATATCCCAAACAGCCCCTCAAGATTTATCATCATTATAACACAGTCTGATGGGAAAGAGTAGTGGAAGCTAGGTTAAGAAGGGAAGTGATGATTAGTGATCATCAGTTTGGTTCCATGCCAGGAAAGAGCATTACAGATGCGAGGCTTGCTCTGAGAGTGTTGATGAAGAAGTACAGAGAAGGTCAGAAGGAGTTGCATTGTGTCTTTGTGGACTTAGAGGAAGCATATGACAGGGTGCCTAGAGAGGAGTTATGGTATTGTATGAGGAAGTCAGGAGTGTCAGAGAAGTATGTAAGAGTGTTACAGGATATGTACGAGGGTAGTGTGATGGCAGTGAGGTCTGCGGTGGAAGTGACGGATGCATTTAAGGTGGAGGTGGGATTACATCGAGGATCAGCTCTGCGCCCTTTCTTATTTGCAATGGTGATGGACAGGTTGACAGATGAGATCAGACAGGAGTCCCTGTGGACTATGATGTTTGCAAATGACATTGTGATCTGTAGTGAGAGTAAGGACCAGGTGGAAGAGACCCTGGAGAGGTGAAGATATGCTCTAGAGAGAAGAGGAATGAAGGTCAGCAGGACTAAGACAGAATACATGTGTGTGAATGATAGGGAGGATAGAGGAATGGTGAGGATGCAAGGAGTAGAGGTGGCGAAGGTGGATGAGTTTAAATACTTGGGGTCAATAGTTCAGAGTAACGGTGAGTGTGGAAGAGAGGTGAAGAAGAGAGTACAGGCAGTATGGTGTGTGTGTGGAGAAGAGTGTCAGGAGTGACTTGTGACAGATGAGTACCAGTAAGAGTGAAAGGGAAGGTCTACAAGAGGGTATGAGACCAGCTATGTTATATGGGTTGGAGACAGTGGCATTGACAAAAAGGCAGGAGTCAGAGCTGGACGTGGCAGAGTTAAAGATGTTAAGATTTGCACTGGGTGTGACGAGGGTGGACAGGATTAGGAATCAGTATATTTGAGCGTCAGCCCAGGTGTGAAGGTTTGGAGACAAAGCCAGAGAGGCAAGATTATGTTGGTTTGGATGTGCTGAGGAGGGATGCAGAGTATATTGGGAAAAAGATGTTAAGGATGAAGCTGCCAGGTAACAGGAAAAGAGGAAGGCCTAAGATAAGCTTTATGGATGTGGTGAGAGAGGACATGCAGGTGATTGGTGTGACAAAGCAAGATGCAGAGGACAGGAAGAAATGGAAACAGTTGATCTGCTGTGGTGACCTCTAATGGAAGCAGCCGAAAGAAGAAGAAGATAACAGTCAGACCCTTCAGTAACTTCAGTAAAGAAACTTTTACATCCAACGTGCTAAAGATCAACTGGGTTCCACTTAAAACTCTTCTCTTGATAAAGCAATAGACACAGCTATTACAATATTTCTAAATATCCTGGTAGAGCAAGCACCATTTAGAACCAAAACAGTTAAAAACAAACAAGCCTCTTGATTAGCTGAAAAAATCTTGATTAATTGGAAAAAAACAAAGCATATATTGCAATTTAAAGAAATAAAGCCTGTAAGTCACAGCTACAAACCAAATCTCAAACATCCCCACAGCAATATATGCAGTTATAGAACCATAGCAAACAATTCATTAAACAGGACAACAAGTTTATTATAGCAGCACCCAAAAGTCATCACAAACAATCAAAAAAAACTTACAAAAAATCAAAGAAATGCATTTCTCAGTCATTGAAAATTAATCTGACCAAGCCATCCCCATCATACACTTCAAAAGCATTGCTTCTCAGTTTAATTTGCATTTTAGAAATACAATACCTCCCTCCTACAAAATAAAATGACTACAAATCCAGCAATCCCACTCCAATCATTGAAGCTAAAATAGACCTTTACACTCACTACAGAGCTAACACCTACTTTTAAAAAGTATGTAAACACCTTTAAGACAACTCCCCCAATCAACTTCCATTTGAATACCTCAAACTCACTGCAGACAGCTTTGCATATCCTGACTTAATTCTAATAAACTGAAGTATCCAAGAAAAAAATCTTACATAATGCCCCTCCTTCGAGGTGACTCAACAGTTGAGTTCTCGAATTATTGACAATTGACATTCCCTGACCCATCTTCAAAATCTTGAAAAGATGCATTTACGCTCAACTTACTACAAATATTACTCCTCCTTACCTCTGGTTTCAGATACAATCCCAGAACAACGACTTCCCGTATAAGGTTCCCAGATATGACAAATCACAATACAAATTGAGGACTTCTAACCTCAGTCTTATTTCTGGGTCTGTCCAAGGCATTCAATGCAGTCAGTGATCAAATTCTCCTAACTAAACTCTATTCATATGTGCTATCACCTTTGTCACTTAACTGGTTTCTTAGTTGCCTCACTAGTAGGTCCAAAGAAAGAAAATGACAAGACGACTTTTCCTCTTTATTTCCTAGATCCATAAGATTCCGACAAGGCTCATGGCAAAGAAGCCACCATAGTACAATACACCAATGACTCCACTCTTGCACACTCCAAACACTCACCAGATATACTTCTCTTCTGTAGAAGCTTAGCTCCACAAGTCACAACTCTTCATGACCCCCCCCCCAAAACAAAGAAACAAAAAACCCAAATTACTATTGTTCACCTCTGCCTCTTCATCATCCTAAAAAATAGCTTTAATACACTGTCATCCAACATGCCCACTATAGAACTTGTATTCCATGCCAGACTATTAGGTATGGTTATATGCAAACACCTGAAATCTCCACCTTCAGCAAGCCATAAAGAAGATACACATGAATCTAGACTGTCTCTATAAAGTAAAACACTACCTTATTGACAAAACATAGCAACTTCTTTTCTACTCGACACCCAAATACATACCTCTCTTATAACAATGCTACAGTAAAGTATCCAGATTTGCAACCAACCATTTAGACTGGCATCACTGCATCTCTCTAAAACAACTCAACTGGTTCAAACTAATTGTTTGTTGTACTGACAATTAAATACAACCTTCAAACTACTGTAAAAGCCAAAAGAATGTTGATCTCTTCACTCCATCATTCACCCTAAAACATCTGTGCTCCAGTGACAAATCATTACACTCAACTACTAAACCTAACAACAATGCAGGATACTCCCTGTACTCACACTTCATTGCTAATAGCTGGATTACTGCCCTACTCCACTTAAGAACAGTCTGCAACCTGAAAGACTGAAACACTTTAGCTGCCAGAAGGAGAAGCTGCATACTTCTTGTAAAAACTAAAGAAAATTGAGAAAGACAGGATCACCTATGCCAAAGTTACTGTGTAACATAACTCCCAGCATTCCAAATTTGGGGTAAAGGGGGGTGCTGGCAACATGTTGAATCTAACAGTAACAACACTATTCATCAGAATGAACACATGACTAATGGTGGCAATGCTTAAGAGTACAAAGAACCTGCTATCCCTTTATCTGATCTCACAGAATTTCTACCCTTGAGATGCTCAGAAAGGATAAGGGAAAGAAACTATGATAACCACAATTGACACTAATGTAGTGACCAGTGGAATAATCAGGGTTTTCAGATGCCCTCAGGAGAAACCAATGGTGACCAAGCAATCAGTTCCAGCCCCAACAGCTGAACCAACCACAGTGGACACATTGAGGATGAGGAACTAACAGAAGTGACTATTTCAACAAATGTGGTCCCACTACGTACTTTTGAAATAATGCATAGCCAGGAAGGAGACTTTAAAATTAGGAATTTTTCCAGCATGTCCTTCGATCAGGATCTACCAGATTTACTGTCAAAAGGACTTACTTTTATTCCATCTAAGTAAACCAATGTGGCTAAGAGTTTGTTCAATTTAAAAATGTATTCAAGAAAACTAAACTTTAAACTGATTTTTGATGGTGATAATATCCCTATTGATGATTTGCATATTTCAAACACATTCAACCCACCTCTGCATCTGGTATTGGAACTTTTCAAAAAGGTATGTGAATTTAGATATCAGAAATTTGTTAAAACAAAATAACAGGCATTGTAAACTCAACTTAAATAAGTAAGCACAGAGTTTATTTATTGCATTTTTTAACACAACAAAATGTTAGAATTACGAAACTGGATATGGGGGTGGCTTGTTATCATGGATTGCATGAATATAATAATAAAATGCTTGAAATTTTAAATCATGACACCTATGAACTTGTTTCAAAAAATTAGTTGAATGGAGCATATAGAAGTATCGGTGCACAGATCAGGGTCATGTTCATTGATAGACACATAGACCTAGATACTTTCAGCTATTTTAATAAGACCTCCACACTCACACCAGCTATATTTGGGGACCCAAAAATGCATAAAAATATTGATAACCCTCCAATGTGTCCCATAGTTGATGGCTGAATTCAATTACATCAGATTGTGCTAAATATCTAGACAGCAAAGTGAAAATTCTTTTAACAAATCAAACACACATTTGTAGAGATTATTGGCATTTTTAGAGCTGATTAGCAAAGCTGAATATGACCACAAAGATGTTTTTATTACAATAGACATAAATGATTTCTATACATTCATCCCCCAGAATATAGTTGCATGGGTTACTGAATTCTAGCTCCAGAAAGCTGCTTCACCTGGTTTTGGATAACAATTATAATGTTAAGTTGTCTATCTTGCCTTCATTCTTGCTGGATGGGTTCGAGCCGACCTCGGCCCGACTCGCCACTCTAAAAGCTCGAGAGTTGGTTTCATCGGCACGTGGCTCCCCTCATATCCCACAATGCTAGCCGTGACTTACCTCAGATCACGCTTGCCGCTACAGCGATCGAGGTGTTGGTTTTCTACCGCTTCTTGGTAAGTGATTTTCAAGTAAAGTTAGTGTATTTAAACCGCTTTAGTTTTAATTTTAATACTTCTTTCCCTTAGTTTAGTCGAATTCTCTCACTTTTTTCTCTGAAATCTCATTTTTCTCCACAAGAACTTATAAGTTCATCCCTCGGGCCTTCAGGCCTTCTTTTCCCATTCCCTAGTGGTGTGTGTGTGTTGTTTTATTTTTTGAGTTAAATAAGATAGGGTGTAATCAGGGTGTTTCACTGTGTATGTGTGATTACACTTTCTAAAATGTCTAAAGAATCAAAGGTCTCAGGCTTCAAGAAGTGTGATTCGTGCTGTCAGAAAATGTCTCTGACAGACGGTCACACTTCTTGTGTCTACTGCCTGGGACCTTTGCACCTGCAGGACTCCTGTGCTGTTTGCCATGGCTTCAGTCCCAGGGTCCTGCAGGAAAGAAAAAACAAATTGATCCTAAGAGGTTTACTTAAGCCTGAGGATTCCCTTACTGTCTCTTCGGGGAAGCCCTCCAAGGCTTCTAGGTCCTCGGCTCCAGCTACTGAGCCGAGACCTAAGGCTTCTAAACCTCCATCTACATCGGCTCCGGCTGGAGCCGATGAGTCTCAGTCTACAGTTGCTGTGGTTCCCTCGGCTCCGGCTGGAGCCGAGGTGTTAGAAAGTCCCGTGTCGGCTCCGACCAGACCTTCGGAGCCGACATCTAGGAAGAGGTCTAGGTCACCATCCCTTGGCTCCGTTCATTCGGCTCCAGCATCTCCTCTGCTGTCTGAACGGAGCCATAGATCTCACTCCTCTAGGTCATCGAGGCTGTCGGATCATGACCTTCAGAGGGTAGTGAGTCGACTTCTTAAGTCCGAGGCACTAGCCCAAATGCTTCAGAGCCCGACTCATCAGTTGATGCCTGCCCCTGTCCATCAATATGTTCCTCCGACTCAGTTGAGCTCGGAGCCGGGTCGTTTCGGAACCGAGACTGTGGTAACGTCGGAGCCGATACAATTGTCTTTGGCTCCATCGTCGGCTCCGATTTCTTCCTTGGAAGAATCTCGGCACCGGACTTCCATCGTCGGCTCCGAGGGGGTGAGTGGCATCGGACCATTGTCCGACCCCCCTCTCGGGCTTCGGGCGCTGGTAAGTTCGGCTCCGACATCGGCCTCGGAGCCATCACTGTCTGTGCCGAGGGAGGTTTTTAGCTTTTCGGAGTGGGGACCTCTGGCTCTGCCTGACAGAGGTGCGTTCGAGGTCATGCGGAGTGTGTTAGAACCTGGTTCTACCCCACAGTCGGCTCCGGCCCCCTTCAGTGCCTCAGGTCAAGTCGACTCACTCCCTCATCCGGGACCGCAGAGAGCCAGCTCCTCAGGAATCCCCGTGGGATCTCATCCTCTTCCGAGGCCTCTCCTGTTTTGGCAGAAGAGCCCCTCGAAGAGAAAGTGTAAGAGGAAACACATAGACTCACCTGAGTCCGTCACCTCTGACACAGATTTAGAGGATTCGAGGGTTCCCCGTTCCCCTTCTGAAGATGACTCTTTTGCAGACATTCTGGAAATCCTTAAGCAGAGGGGAAATTGGCCAGCCCTCAACCCTTCGGAGGATGAATCTGTGTACCTTGAGGCGTTTGGCTCTCGTCCTTCCACCTCCTGGGTGTCACGCACCCTTGACCCCCTCATGCAGGTGGTAGCAAAGGCATGGACGGCTCCTGATTCGGTGGACCCCACTCCCAGGAGACCCTCAAAATTCATAACGGCACCAGCAGATAAACAGTTTTGACAAAAGGAGTTTCTGTGGATGCTATGGTGGTTGCTGCTGCCACTAAGAAGGAACTAGCTGATCCTTCAGTGCCTGTCCATCCACCTAACAAGGAATCTAGGTCCATGGACAGGTACGGAAGCGGATGTTCTCCAGCGACATTTGCAATGCGCTCGCTGAACTACCTATGCCATTTTACTCGTCTTCAAAGGGACTTGATCAAAGAAGCGAGTGACATGTTGAAGGATCCTACGGCTTCGGGTTTTCAAGACAAGATGAACACTCAGCTGGCTACCCTGAACTCCATAGCCAACTCCTCCATGCGCCTCCTTTCTTATGCGGCTGATGGAGCGAGCAGGGCCGCAGGGACAGGTGTGGCCTTACGTAGGCATGCCTGGATGCGGCTATGCAATTTTGGACCCTTTAAAATGTCTTTCACTAATTCCCCATTCGATGGATCATCTCTTTGGTCCTCAAGTGAAAGAAACCTTGACTAGGTGCGAGACTGATGGCAAGACTCTTTCTGCCGTCGGAGTCCGTTTTTCTACTCCTTCTAGGCCTTACCCCAAATGTCAGAAAAGTGGAAAAATGTGGTTCCTAAACAATCTCAAGGGTCTTCGCCTGACGCACAGAGTCGGTTCCCCGCCAGAGGCAGAGGCGGGAATAACAATGGTAGACATCGCCCTAGAGGCAGGGGGGGTCTGCAGAACCAGGGCAATCGAGAAACCTTCTGATAAGCCCTTTCAGCATCCCTGAGGTGTTGCCCGACTGCCCACCTTCGGAGGCAGTCGGGGGAAGATTGTCACTGTACCCAGAAGCCTGGCTATCCCTGACTCAAGACAAATGGGTACAGTCCATCATTTCCGAAGGCTATTCCATTCCCTTTGTTCGCATTCCAAACCAATCAAAAAAATCCCTTCCAGATGTTCCACCCGCTCAAAGGGATCTAGCGGCTTTGGAAATTTCAAAGCTGCTTGCAAAAAGAGCAATTCAGCCAGTTCCAGCAGACCAGCAAGGATCCGGAATCTACTCAAGGTTCTTTTTAGTTCCAAAGAAAACAGGGGACTGGAGACCAATTTTGGATCTCACTATCTTGAACAGGTCAGTCAAGAAAACAAGATTTAGGATGGTCACGCTGCAGTCCATCCTTCCCCTATTGGGAAAAGGAAACTGGATGTGCTCTATAGACCTTCAGGATGCGTACTATCACATAAAAATGAACAGACTCTCCAGAAGATTCCTCCGCTTCAGGCTGGGAACCAGTCATTTTCAATTCAGGGCCCTGCATTTTGGTCTCACCACTGCCCCCCGGGTGTTTACCAAATGCATGGCAGTGGTAGCTTCTCACCTGAGATGACAAGGATTCCAGGTGTTTCCATATTTGGACAACTGGCTCCTCACAGCTCCCACCAAGCATCTTCTTCTAGTAGCCAGAGATTACACCTTTCGCATTTGTCAAAAGTTAGGCATTTCAATAAATTGCGAAAAGTCTGTTTTGTCGCCTTGTCATACTATTACCTTCATAGGTGCAAATCTAGACACAGTCAACATGTCTGCGAGGCTAACAGGTCAGAGAATAACAGACATACACAAACTGGTCTCACTTCTCTTCAACAACAACAGAATCAAAGCCAGGTTAGTTCTGAAAGTGTTGGGAATTATGGCGGCTGCCATACCTCTGCTTCCATTAGCCAGATTCCACATGAGAATCCTTCAATGGATGCTCTTTGCACAATGGTCATACCAGCAACTTCCAACGTCCCACACCATTATGATTACGCAGGCATGCAGAAATCATCTTCTGTGGTGGATGTCTTCCCCTCAGCTCTTATTGGGAAGACCCTTTGTTCCTTCCTCCGGTTGCTACTCTGACAACGGACGCCTCCTGATCGGGTGGGGGGGGCATTATCAGGGCAGAACTGTCCAGGGCACATGGCAACCAGACGAATGCCACTTGCACATAAATGTTCTAGAGATGGGAGCAGTGCTTTTAGCGTTGCAAGCCCTTCAAGACTCTCTTCCCTTGGGAACGATAGCAATCCAGACGGACAATATGTCTGTAGTGTGGTATATCAACAAACAAGGCGGAACCAGGTCCTACCCCGTGTGTCGAGAAGCACTCAGACTGTGGCAATGGGCGATTTCTTCTCAGCGTTTTCTGATAGCAACGCACATCCCCGGAAGTCCAATCAAATCGCGGACAAGTTGAGCAGAGCTATCCTCATGCCTCACGAGTGGTCTCTGAAAGACTCTGTTGTGAGAGAAATTTTTCTCAAGTGGGGCCAGCCTTGCTGCGACCTTTTTGCTACTCCCCAAAACAGCAAGTGCAGAGATTATTTCACCCTATTCCCATTACCAGGCAACCCAGCAGAGACGCTCTAGTCCAAGTTTGGCCCCGGGGACTTCTGTATGCATTTCCTCCCTTCCCACTAATCTCTCAAGTGATACAGAAAGCTATCGCTCAGAAGGCCTCATTGATCCTCATTGCTCCGTACTGGCCTCGACAGGTTTGGTTCCCCTTTCTACATCATTTTCTGTTGGAGCGACCTTGGCATCTGGACCTAGTTCCAGATCTTTTGATCCATCAATCGGGTCAGTTTCATCACTCCCTTCCCTCTCTGAACCTCACTGCTTGGTTCCTCCAATTCCAACCTCAGCCAGGCTTCCTCAATTATCTCACTCTGTTCGAGATATTTTGATAGCTTCCCATAAATCTTCCACTCGAAAGATTTATTTGAGTAAGTGGAAACGCTTCACATATTGGGCACAAGGGATGAACATAGATCCTTTCACTGCCTCATTCAAATGGTCCTTGACTTTTTTGCTGAACTCTTCCATGCAGGTTCATCTCCTTCTACTCTTAAAGTTCAATTGGCAGCTATTTCTAACTTTCATGTGGGTATTTCAGAGTCTGCCATCATGTCCCACAAGCTTTGCAAAGCCTTTCTGAAAGGAGTTTTTCTACTTAGACCTCCTATAAGAAATCCTCCTCCTCCTTGGGACCTAAATTTAGTTCTTAGTTCTTTGATTCTTCCCCCTTTCGAACCTGCAGCCTCCTGTTCTTTAAAATTGCTATCATGGAAGACTCTCTTTCTGGTGGCTGTTACGTCAGCTAGAAGAGTTTCAGAGCTTCATGCACTCAGCTGTCGACCTCCTTATCTGTTGTTCCATAAGGACAGGGTATCCTTACGAACCAACCCGTCCTTTTTGCCTAAGGTAGCCTCGACGTCTAACCTAAATCAATGCATTGACCTCCCTGTGTTTTTTCCAGAATATTCCAATAGGTCTGAACAAAAATTACACTGGCTAGATGTTCATTGTCAGTTAAGGTACTATTTGGATAGAACAAAACAATTCAGAAAATCTGACCAGCTGTTTGTCTCCTATGCAGAAGGCAGAAAGGGACTTTCAGTTTCAAAGGTATCATTATCCAGATGGCTAACATCTCTGATTTCCCTTGTGTATGAAATTAGACACCAAAAGCTGCCTAATAAACCTAAAGCCCATTCCACCAGAGCTTTAGCTACTTCTATAGCTTTCCAAGACAGACTGCCTATTGACACCATTTGTGCAGCGGCTACTTGGGCTACTCCTCACACGTTCATTTCTCATTATAAGTTGGATTTAGCTTCTAGGCATAGAGTTAACTTTGGTTCCACTGTTCTCAGGAGTCTGTTCCGTTAGGCCACCCGGGACTAGGTGCTAGGGACGCGGTCCCATCCAGCAAGAATGAAGGCGAGATAGACAACTTAACATATAGAAGTTATGTTCTTACCATAACGTTCCATGTTAGTTGTCTTCTTCTCGCCTTCTTTCTTGCGTCCCACCCTCCTTCCCCCTGGCCTGGACAGACCTAGAGGAGTTGTGATTGTGAGCTCTCTTTCTACCACCTCTTTATTTAGGTATATGCTGCTGTGCATATTTCCTGGATCAGGATGTAGGTCACCCTTCTTTTCTCCCTGTTTTAGAGGTGGACTTTGTTTATATTTATTCTGTTACTTTTATAAGCTGGGGTTAGCTTACAAACGAGATCTGAGGTAACTCACGCCTAGCATTGTGGGATATAAGGGGAGCCTCGAGCCAGTGGAACCAACTCTCGAGCTTTTAGAGTGGCCGAGTCGGAGCCGAGGTCGGCTCCGAACCCATCCAGCAAGAAAGAAGGCGAGAAGAAGACAACTAACATGGAACGTTATGGTAAGAACATACCTTCTATTTTTATTTGACGGAAAATATTATTTACAGAAGTGTGACCTAGCCACGGTGTCACGTTGTGGATTGATATTTGCAAACCTAGTCATGGCCCAATGGGAGCATAAGTTTCTTTTTGAAAATGATATGAAAACATCCTTCCAGCTTTATGTTTGCTACCTGGATGATATCTTTATCCTCTGGAAGGGCAAATTTGAGAATATTGAGTACTTTATGAAATACATCAGTTCTACAATTAACTTTTCAAATTTTACACATGAATGCACCAACTCACACCCCAACCATCAAAAAGGTCAATAGTAAAGGGGAAGCTCGTGAGGGCTGTGAGGATGGTTACTTTAGACTCACAGTTTGAAGAAGAGTGCAATAACTTGTTGGGAATGTTTGTCAGGAGACAAAATGGGATTCTAACACTTAAGTGGGTTGTAAACAAAAACTGTTACTATGTGCGATGACTTTCTAGTTATAAACATAGCAGGTGAAAGACCCACTTTAGTATACCGTAGAGGCTCTAATTAACTAACTATCCTGCAGAAAATGACAAGCAACAATACCAGCAATAAACATCATAACAATCTCATCCCTACTATGAAAAAATGTGGGCATTGCCCATATTGTAAATATACTTTTACTGGTGACTAACATCTGTGGTAAGGAGTATCAGATAAAGGGTAGATACAACTGTGAGTCCACGGGAGTTGTATATGTAGGAGTGTGCCAGTTCTGCTCATGTTTTTATATAGGCAAAATGGAATGTAGATTATGGGACCGGATTGATGAACATGAATATAATATAAAAAGAACACATATGAATAATGCATTAGCAAAACATGTTCACATGTACCCTAACCACCATTCCAAATACTTGATTATAGAGAAGGTCAATATCATATGGACACTGGTTTTAGAAGAAAAATAATTATTTTGGCAGCTACTTTAAATGCTTGTTAACTGGCCAGGCTTGAATGATTATTGCTCAGCCTTTTGTATTTTAAAGCATAAAACCTGAACCAGATAAATAGGTTCATAGGCAGGTACTAGGCTATCTGCCTGAAGGCATTTATAAGCCTAGCTGGAATTGTGTTGGCTTTCGCCGCCCCCTTAGATTAGTTCCCTGTGCCTCTGTCAAGCAGAGCCATTGAAGTGATCCCCAGGGTAAACTTTCTATTTCCCATCCACTAGTCAAGGATTCTCTTGAAGAGTGTTTGCGAGGAGCTCTGCCTAATGGAGATTGGAATCTTGTTCCAGAGCATGGGAAGTCTCTGGGACAGGAATCTATCCCTCCAGCATGTCATATTATTATTCCTTAAGAGTATCAGTCTGTTTTTGAGAATTTAATTTGAGGTTTTCTAAGTAATTTTTAAAGCTATCCATCTTCAAATATAGTTCCTGTAAGGTAGATAGCATCATTTGCGGTTCTTTTTTCAAACCAGCATCTGGATGAGAATTCCTTGAGTTGTTCATGTTCAGTGACTCAATATATCTCCAAGTTACTTGACAGGAAAATTTTTGTATATCTCCACCAAAATTGATATTTATGTAGTTTAGTAGTTTATCTATGGATTTCTGACATTTTAAACTTCAAAATAATAACAGTTTCCTATATTATTATACTAGTTTATGGAGCTCTCAAAATTTACTGCTCTCAGTTAGCCATCTAGGCTCTGACCCATTGTCCCAGTCTTCTTAATGTAAAATCATACTTTAATTAGCCAAAAGTGAAAAGGTATCACAAACAAATCAAATAACTACCTACAGCAGGTAATTCTCATATAAGCCTCCCTGTGTGTTTTCCAACTTGGACAGACCAGGCTACCTTTCTACTCTCACTAGAAATGCAGTCTCCGTCTTCTTAACATAAAAACACACTTTAGTTAGCCAAAGGTGAAAATGTATCAGGAACAAATTAAACAACTATCTACAACAAATAATTCTCAGTTAAGCCTTCCTTTGTGTATCCCAACTCAGACAGACCAGGCTAACTTTCTACTGCCACTAGAATTGCATTCCCAGTCTTCTTATTGTAAAAACACATTTTAGTCAGCCAAAAGTTAAGAGGTATAAGAAACATTCATAACAACTAGCTACAAGTAATTTAAGACTGTGGTCCCATATAATTATATATTATATTCCTGCCCTCCCATATACATAATATTGCATGTAGGAATATCCTCTCACTGAATGATACACACACACACATATCTCTAGACAGACAGTTAAACAGATATGTAGATATATAGGTGTATATTTATTTATAGATACAAAGACACATAAAGATCTGACAGTATACTAGTGAAGTACAGATATACACCTCACTGGTTATATTGCACCCCTTGTTGTAGTGGTGTAACTTTACAGTATAATAAGGACCCTGTTTTACATTCTAACTTTGTTGATTGGGATTAATGTTACTGTTTTGCTCCTGATGAGAGAAGGAGCAGAGGATCTTTGCTTCCTGATTATCTCTAACTGGACAGAGTCAGTGCCACTTCCCTGATAGGCTGGCTTGCCATTTTGGTGAAACTTACTTCAGTTTTAGTTTTGAATTGCTGTGCAGCGTATCTTGTGCTTGTGCTGAGCTGTTGAACCCAATAGTCAAAGCATCCACCAGAAGAAGGCTACAGCAATCCAATAGAGCTCTGCAACATCTGAGACAAAACAGTTGATCAGCAAAGAGCCTGTGATCCTCTTCTCAGAAACCAGCTTGAGATAAGTGTTACTACTGTGCTTCTGGTGAGAGAAGTACAAAAGAAGTTGTGGTGAGACCAGCACTAGTAATAGCTAGGAACAACAATAGGCAAGTTATGTCCTTATTGATGGATAAGCTATCTTCTAAACTAAATACAAATTATCAGCCTAAGTACTTCATCCATAAATCCTTAGGGTCTGCCTTAGTCTCTCTCCAGTCCCCAAGTACTATACAAGACTTAGTTCTCCACCATCTGGCAGCACGGCTCAGCAGTCTGCTCGTATGATATCTATGTCAAGTCTGATTGCACCAGGTGTTCTAAGGCAGTGTAGAAAGTGCTTTAAACTTATTGAATGTTCATTGCTGCTATCAATTGATAGTACAACCTTTTGAAGATGTAAATATTTAAGAATCAAAGAGGCAATCTTCTCACATCAGTCCAGTATCAGTAAAAATCATACCTCTGCAACTCCACATCAGTCACTGCAGATGAGTAGGCTTATAACATATGTTAAGGTTTATAAAGCAAATTTTGTCAAAACCTCCTAGAACAAACTCTAAAATATACTAGCCTCCAGCACAGAAGGAAACTCCTACTACTTCTCCATTCAAGCAACTCCTTATGGCTCACTCAAGAGTGACCATATAAGCAGACTTAAGCCTATAAGGCCCACTAAGTCTAATTCCACATAAGGAAATGTTTTAGTCATAGGCAACTCTAAACAAGGCATACAGACTCCACTCTCACCAGTCTAGAAAGGAACAGGGAGACTAAGCTTCTTGTCCATTACCATGCTCTGTGATGTTGCAGGACCCTTAATTCAGACAAAAGTGATTATGACCTAGAGTTGTCCCATGCGGGAGTGAATAACCTGAGGGACACCACTCAGAGAGATAAACAGAGACATGTCGGGACTTAATTTTCATGTTTTAGTAGCAGGAAAGACACTGGTCCTGAGTAGTAAATTGCCTTCACCAGTAATGATGCCTAGATACTAAGATAAGATAATTGGATTTAACAATTGGCTACATAACTGGTGCCATTCTAAGGGGATCCGTTATGTGTCAGTCTGAGATGTGATGGTAGATAGGACTTCCTCTCTTGCCAAAGATGGATTGCACTTCTCATACATGGGTTTAGTCATACTGGCTAAAATCTTTGCTGTCCCCAAAGTGCTTTTTTATGCACCCCCCACTGCTGAACATTCCTACAAAACAGACTCCAATTTAGATAACATCAAAGTGGCACTACTTAATGACAAGAGTCTACATAGAAAGATTTAAGAACTTGAGGCTCTCCTCCAACTCAGACATATTCATATTTGTGTAGCTACTGAGACGTGGTTTTAATGCAATGACAGCATTCCATCTGTAATAGCGTTTAGCACCTATCATGTCTGCAGACTCTTGGGTAATTGTTGGAGAGTGTCTGTATTTGTAAGAAGCACCATTATCTAACATCAGATTACGCACTACCTGAAGATTCAAATCACCATTAACAAATCCAACTATTACTTCAATGAAAGCTACATATCTTCATCAGCTCAAAAATCATGGAAATTAACTTAACACCATTAAGGGATTAAAAATCAAACCCAGTACCAATACTCTCTTGTTAGGTGACTTCAATTACCCAAGTACTGATTGGCATTCTTACAAATCTAAAAATTCTTCTCAGCATTTCTTAGACTTTGTTAAACCAGGGCACTGGAGAAAATTGTAGAACTACCCATTAGTGGCTCTAACATCCTTGACTTTATCTTACATATCTAGCCTCCACCTGTACTCCATCCTGCATCTCCTCATCCCTAGTTAGAGCTGACCAGAAATGTGTTATCTTCTCTGTTGATCCAAGACATAGTACCCCATCAGCAAACCTACAGCTGGTAAAACATATATGCAAAATATCCAACAATCTATTGCAAGTAGACCCACCTGAGAAAACAGCAGCATTGACTTCCAACTTTTACCAGAACCTAAATAGCCACATAGAAGAGTCAGTACTCATCAGCCCCAAATATAATGATAAATTTAGAAATAAACCTCTCTGGTGGAACTCCACTATAAATAAATTGTAAAACAAAGGGAAAATCATTAAAATCATTAAAACTTGCAAGAAATTTCCATCTCCTACCACAAGACCACACTGAAACATGTCAGCAAGGAAGTTAAGAGCACTATTTGAAAATGTAAAGAAGAATATGAATGTTTTAAAGTTGCCAGTGATAACAAAGGAAACTATAAATCTTTTTTCAGCTATGTCAGAAAATTAAAGAATAGTTTCCAAAAATGCACTGAGTTCATGCATAAAAAGAATTCACAGTCTGAACCCAAGGATATAGCCAATATATTAGCAAAGAAATTTAGTGCTAACTTTGTCCCACCTACCTACATTTTTTGCCACCATTATTGATGGAATTTTAGTTTACCCTGAAATCACCTTTGAATAAATGTTACAATCCCTACCAAAGGTTGAAGATAATACTTCCATAAGACCCGGCAACACACCAGGTTGCATGTTAATCAGTGCCAAGTATGCATAATCTGAACATCTGCCTAAATCATTCAGCTTCAGGCTGTTTGCAGGATTTGTTCTAATGCCTGGAAACTACCTTCTGTGACTCGCCTACACAAACATGACATCTCAACAGACCCAAGTAATTATAGGCCCATCAGTCTGACCAGGTTTAAAGCAAAATCATGGAAGGTATCATAGCAGAGCTCATTTATGCACAGATAAGAAACTTATCAGATCTAGGCCCTATATAGTTTGGTTTTGTGAAATCCAGGTCCTGCCTCCTGAATCCTCCTGAACTTATTAGGATTCGTTGAAAAGTTATCGATGCTGTGAGCAGTATTCACTCTGTGGACAATTGTTTATCTTGACTTGGTCAAGGCTTTTGATATTATTCACCAAACTAAAATTACTGAAAAATTAGACAAACTTAAAGTAAACCCCTGTATTGTCTACTGGATTCCAAATAGGCTGTCTAATAAATCCCAGGTTGTGAATGTTGCTGGTATAGTCTCAGAATGTAAAACTGAAATATTTGTTATGCCACAGTAATCTATGCTGAGCTCTCTCCTGTTTCGCATTTATTTTGCAGACATCCAAGCCAATATCTCAGAAGTGTGACTGACCATGTTTGCTGATGACTGTAAGCTGGGAACAGTTATCTGCTGATACTAAACAGCTCAAGCAAGAGCTGAAATGTGTACATACCTGATGTAGTCAAAATGGTCTAAAGATAAATGCAAACAAGTGCAGATTAGCAGTGTTTGGCAAAAAAGCTTCTCCCACTTCATGTTATAAATAGTACTACTCTTTAGACAGAGACAGTCATTGCAGACATGGGCACTTATGTGGGCTACTCTTAGATTATGTCATCATATTTCCACAACACTCAAGAAATCCTTCCATGTGGCCCAGTTAATTACCAAAGGAATATATTCAAGTACCAAGGAACTCATCCTACCCCTGTATTCTTCCCTTACCATAGCCATCATTCAATATAATGATCCCTTTGATTTTTACAAATGCAAGCCTATCACTCAGCTGGAAAGACCCCAAAAATGTATAACCAAGAAAATTAAGAGTCGTATGTGTCTCCTTAAACTCAGTAGCCTACTGTCTACTTTGAGGTGTCTTGTGTTCAGTTTTTTGAGCCATGAATGACCCAGCCCTATTTGACCTCCCATTTCTTTGCAAAACCAGTCCCTGTTTAGACTAGAGACCTAAGCCTACACAAAAACATAAACAAGACCAGCTAAAGGAATAAGTTCCAGACATATCATATTCCCGCCTATGGTAAAAGTTGCCACTGTAGGTCAAACAAACTCCTGCTCTGGCTACCATTGATAGGCAGGCACAAATTTACACCTGGCTTATTATGAAAATCGAGTTCCTGCATATTCGCTCATGTGAGAGTTCGATATTTATCCTTCTCAGTGATCTAATATAGACCCTAAAGAACGGGCCTTGACAGTGAAGTACATAAGAGAGTGATAAGATCTGGCATCAGTAAATAAATGACTTGACATTCCTGCACCAGGTACAATGGGGACAACAACCTTTGTGTGGAATAACTGATAATGGAGTTGGAAAGCAAACTATTAGAATTTAAAACCATACAGATAACCAGTACAGAATAAAATATTTTTACCAGTTTCAACAATTTATTTTTTTTCCATTACTTCTCTGGATTACTTAAGTTTTCCATGGGCTTTTTCCTTTGGGTTCTTGGAATAGTAAAAACACTCAACCTGTCATCCAGAAACATATTGGCTTAATATGTTACTTTAGTTCATATTTAGGACCTTTTGGAATCCATCCAATGATGTATATGCAAACATCAGCCATATTTAGCACATTTTGGTGATTTCCTATCTAAATTTCCATCTGCTTGAATTGGTGGTAGCTCGGGTGGATGTAAAAGATCCCATAGCACCTACTGAAAAAAGTAAAGAAAGTTATTCAGTGCCTTGGCCAAATTTTCCCTTGTAGTTCATAGGTTCATAGGTTTATAGGTGTGTACTAGACTGGGAAGCACTAGGGTCATTTTAAGTATAGCCATGCATCCCAAATCCCTGACAAGTTCTGGTGCCCTTGATAAGTGTAAGTATGGGCTTGGGCGATAAAACATTTACAGGCTGCCTGTGTCTATTACAGAAATAGGTGCCAAACCAGGAATGAATTTTCCTGTTCCCTATCCAATTATCCAAGTTACACTTGAAATGAGTTAGGGAGGAACTCTGCTTAACATGGATAGGGAGCCTATTCCAGAGAAGGGGTAGTCTCTGGGATACATACCTGTCTCTCCAGCAGATCCTATTTATAACAAAGGCAAGGTTTTAATATTTTGAATGGATAATTCTGGTGCTGTTAGTTTTCCAGATATGTAGGAGGTCCATCAGGGTGGGGTCCAACAATTCCTTTTATGCCAGGCATAGATCTCCCCTCAACAGGCTACAGTAGACAGAATACAGGGATAGGGCTTTGAGGCAGTCTGCTTAGGACATGTCACTTACCCCCCTGTATTGTTTTACTGAGGAACTCATATGGTTGTTTCATTTGCTGGAAGTGTCTAGTTAAGTACATACCAATGAGACACACTGCACTCAACGATGCTTCTGATGAATGCCAGATATGGTGGAACAATGACCACCATGGACATATATGCCATACCTTTTTTTAGAAGTTGCACAACATAGAATGATTTCCTCACTACTGTAGACATGTGATGGTCAAAGGCTAGATTACTGTCTGTCTGTCTCCAAGTCCCTGACTACTGGGTCGAGCCTTAGGGGTATGTTGTCAATATGATAGATACCAGGGGTAGATGACTTGTCAAAGGATACTATTATGCATTTCTTGGCATTTAGTTTTAGTCTATGGTTTTAACACATGTTATTTGTCTGTTTCAGCTCTTCCTGAAGAACATTAATGACAGTGGAGGCTTCTATGGCTACTCCTAATTTGCAATCATCTACAAATATGGTCAAGTCAGAGGCCCTTGACAATGGCATTGACTTCAGAGAAATAAATGCCAAAAAGCAGCAGTCCTAAGATTAATCCCTGGGGGCCTCTGCTTGTGGTTGTCCTCTTTGTCGAGGTAGATTCCCCAAATTCTAATTTCCTGGGCCTTACTGTGAGCCAGCTGGCTATTCACCAAGTGACATACGGCCTTATACCTAATCTCTTAAGCTTATCAACACCTGAGTGGGGTACTGTGTAAATGCCTTTATAAGGTCAAGATAGGCAGTGTGAACTATTTTGCCTTCATCTATCTCCTTGGTAACCTTCTGAAAAAGTCCACCCGGTTAAGAAGGCATGATCTGCCCTTGATAAAACCAAACTGGGTTGGGTACAGTGTCTTGACGTTTCCTATGTCATTATTGATCATTTCCATAATTCTTTCCATGCTTTGCATATGATACTAGTGAGACGTATGGGTCTGTAGTTTCTAGGGTCTGTATATGGCCTACGATTGTGCAGAAGGACTAATGTCACTTTTCTCTATTTGTGAGGCATGATGTCTGGTTGTTGGCTACAGCTAGGTAGTGATTCCAGAGGGCCTACACTAGGTCATGTTTTGTACTATTTAAAAGGTATCATGGGGTATTGTCTGGGCCCATAAATGCAGTATTCTTGGCCTTAGAGCACTGAGGACCCATTTAGTATGGGAAGATATATATGATGGTATTTCCTGGGGGGAAGAGAGGTAAAGTTAGAGCTGCATTTGTCTGCCAGCATTTTTGCCCTATCTTCTTGCACAGTATAGGTGGCTCCATTAACAATGAGCTCTGCACACAATTTTGCATTGCCTTCGAGGTTGTGGACATAGCTAAAGAATGCCTTATGGTTGTCCTTTTTTTGGGAGGCCAAATTTACCGCTGATTGGGCTTTGGTAGACTTTACTGGTCCTCTGAGATGTTTGTTTAGTTTGATGAGAATGTCTTTATCCTGCTGGGTGCTACACCCTAATTTTTGCCATGATTTTCCTCCCTCTGTTATACAGTCTATTTATGTTCTGATTCCACCAGGATGGCTTGCTTTTTTAGAGAGTTCTGTACTTATTCCTGGTGGGTACAGCTGCCTCTATGCAGCTATTTAACATGCTTGTATAGAGTTCTGTGAACAATTCTGCATTGGCATCGGTGTTCTCAGGGTTTGTGGGGCTTAACATTTTGCCAGATTATCATTTAATAGTAGGAAGTTAGCCTTGAAGTAGTTCCTGGACATTCCAGGGTTAGATGGGTTCTGGGTTTTATTTTTACTACAAAAGAGAGGACAATACACTAGTGGATTATTAGTGAGGACCAGATCCAGTATGTTTTTGCCCCTGGTCAGCATATTGACAATCTGGTCCAAAGAGTTTGTATTTACAAAACCCAGGAATCTATGTGCCTGCACATTTCGTTTCATATATGATTCCCAGTTAATAGTTGGGTAATTAAAATTTTCCATGAATACGGTATTGGGTTTGATAATGAGTGCTTCCAGTAAGCTTAAATAATTATAGGTTCCCTGGGTCATAGAAGGGGACTTATAGCTGGCAAAGAAATGGTATGGGATTTTGCCTATGGTGATTTTAACATGGAGAGGCTTGAGTGCATCATCCTGTTTGACTAGCCTTAAAGTATATATTTTTTATGTAATTTGAGGCACCTCTACCTTTAGTCCCTGTCTTTACAGTAGCTGGTCTAAATATGTGGAAGGCATTATAGCCTTGCACTGCCAATGTGCTCTCCGCATCTTTAAACCATGTCTCAGTGATTGTACAGACATCAGTATTCTTTAGGGTGAGGAGAGCTTGTAGGGAGTAGAGTTTCTTGTTTAGACTCCTAGCATTGAGCAGTAACACTTTTAGATGTTTTGGTTAGGATTTACTATGTCAGAAGTACTTTCAGTTTGACATTGCCTAAAAAAGGCAATATGGGGAGGGCAATGTTTTAGCTAATATTCAAAAACCTAGAGGGGAGAGGTGCAGACCATCCCTGGCAAAGTAGCGAGGTCTGTTGACCATTCATGCTGACAAATATTGTGCCCCCTTAGAATGACACCAGAAACTAAGCTAATTATTGAAGCCAGTCATCCTCTGTTCATACTCTGGTATCATCCTTGGAGAAGGTAAAATGCTCCTCAGTGCTGGGATCATACCTGCCTGGGATACGCATTCAGAGAGCTCCATGATGTCTATCTTCATACAGTCTAGGGAGGTACATCTCAGGTCTTTTACACCAAAAGGGACTATGACTGACTTATACTGGTATCATTTCAGTCTTCCCTTAAGAGGCCACTAGCCTAATAGGACTAACACAGTCAACAAAGGGTAAATAAATAAATAATTGAATGAATAAATAAAATCTGCAACTTGCATTGTCAGATTGTGCACTTCTGGGTTATTTTTGGTTCCCTGCCTGGTAACCATATTGTATTTATATTCTAATGGTGTATTTATTTATATTAAAAGTTTTACTAATGCTGTCTTTCCATTAGCCATATATATATATATATATATATATATATATATATATATATATATATATATATATATATATATGGGGCTCACAGGTCCTCCACTGTATTTAATTATTTTGTTTGTTTGTTCATTTCTTTGCTAACTGGGGCAGTACACTGATCAATCATGACCATTTGCATGCACAGTCTGGGTGAAAAACCTTGAGAAAAATACTTATTAATCACTGGTGATACAATTGGAAAATATAAAAATATGGTATATACAGTGAACGATTAATAAGACAAGAATCTATAAAGTTATATTAGAACATGACTGTGATGTGGAGATTGTAGAGAGTATTCAGTATATAAATAAGAGGATAGCACAGAGCTGAGGGGTTATGGTGTAGGGAATGGGAAATAGATTATGTGATAGATCTATTTAGGGAGCAGGTGCATTTGGCTGGCTGAAATAGCTGAGATTTTAAGTCCTTTCTGCAACTGAGAAGGTTGAGGTAATCTCTGGGGGGGGGGGGTGTTGACAGAGGCTGGCAGCCAGTATGGAGTAGGAGGATTAGTGTACTATGGAGTAGGAGGATTAGTGTACTGGAGGTTTGATGTTGATGTTGCAAGTGGGGAAGCAGATTGGGAATATTAACACAGTTTGTATGTGGAGAATTTCCATGAAGTTTATCTGAGAAAGGGAGAAACTGTAGAGGTATTACAGTTTAAAGAATAGTGCTCTCAGTAGGAGTCTGTTTTTTCAGTTAATGGGGAGGCATTTGGCTTTGTTTAGCATGCAGCAGTGTTTTTCTTGTGAAAGAGAATCAGTGATGAAATAGCAAAATGAGTTTTTAGCAGAGGCTGAGGTGATGACATGCATATTCAAGTTGGGAAAGGAAATCTCCTTCCCCTGTAACAGTTCTGGCTGAGGAGTCAGAAATGGAGAGATCTTTTTTGGACCAGAAGAGTATGAAGCTTAAATATGAAGTGAGCTAAGCAGTAATCATTTTATGCATTTGTTTAGCTACAATGTACAGTTTTGGGTATCTTTCTATGTGTGTTTGTGTATGTTGGAGAGAGGGCATACTAAACTTATTATAAAGTCCAAGACTAGCTTCTATGCTTCTCCAAACTTCAGAATCATTTGGACTTCCCTGGAGCTGAAATGTTTACAGCCTGTACAGTCACAGTTATTCTTGCTCAAGTTTTTATAGGTTCATAGGTTCATAGGTTCATACTAGGCTATCTGCCCGAGGGCATTTACAAGCCTAGCCCATAGTTTTGTGGCTTACGCCACCCCTTTAGTATGGGGAACTATACCCATTATTTTGCTGTGCCTCTGTTGAGCAGTGACACTGAGGTAATCCCTGGGGTATATCTGCGATCTCCCATCCATTGGTCAAGATTTCTCTTGAACAAGGCCAGCGAGGTGCTCTGCCTCACATATACCGGGATTTTATTCCACAGCATAGGGAGTCTTTGGGTGATGAATCTATCCCTCCAGCACGTCCTATTAATAGCCGTGTCGAGGTTTAAGTCTCCGCCTTGTGACTCTGACGGATCTAGATTTTTGAGGTGAAGCATATTCATCAAATCTGGGTTTGACATGGCCTTGTATGTTAGGCAAAGGTCACCTCTGAGCAAGCGGTGCGACTGAATAGAGCTGGAGTTCTTTCAGTCGGGCAGCATAGGACAGATGTTTGAGACCCTTTATCCTTTTGGTGAGGAACTTTGTGGCCTCTCCAGCTGCTGCAAGTGTCGGGTCAGATACATTCGAATGGGGCATTGTACTCAATCATTGGTCTGATGAGTGATGAGTATAGGAGACTATGACCTCCCTTGATCTAGATGAGAATCCCTTCATGATAAGGTGGGCAATGTAGAAGGTCTTCCTAACTACTTTAGCTACATGGGTGTTGAATGACAGACTACTATCAACCTGGGTCCCCAGGTTCCTGATAACTTCTTCTGTGCTCAGTGGATTGCCACCTATTTGGTAGCTAGGGGTAACCTTGTTTTTCGAAGGGTATGACTATGCATTTTTGGCATTTAACTTTAGGCCATGGCTCTGGCACCAGTTATCCGTTTCTGTGAGACCCTTCTGAAGGATATCTGTGTCAGATGTGTTTTCTACTATGGCCCAGTTTGCAGTCATCTGCAAACTTTGTCAGCCATAACCCTCCTGTGTTTGCTTGTACTTCAGAAAAGTAGATGCCAAACAAGAGTGGACCCAGGACTGAGCCCTGTGGTACACCACTTGTGACAGGCTTTGAGTCTGACATGGCGCCAGCAACTCTGACCCTGTGGGTTCTGTCACTCAGCCAGTTTGCAACCCATCTTGTGATGTATGGGTTAACATTTAAGCTGATGAGTTTTTCAATGATACCCGAGTGGGGTATTGTATCGAAGGCCTTCGCCAGATCGAGGTAGGCTGTATGGACTGCCTTTCCTCATCAATGGCTTTGGTGACTGTTTCAAAAAGTCAACCAAGTTTAGAAGGCATGATCTGCCTTTGACAAAGCCAAACTGGGATGGATCCAAAGTCTGCAAATTCCCTATGTCTTTATTTATGAGGTCCATTATGATCCTCTCCATGGCTTTGCAGATAAGGCTTGTCAAGCTAATGGGCCGGTAATTTCCAGGGTCGGTGGAGGCACCGCCTTTGTGAAGTGGGACCACAGTTGCAGTGCCACCCCTGGCAATGTATCCAGAGGTAAGACTATGATTAAACAGCTGTCCTAGCTGTGGGTTTAATTCCTCGTTGAGTTCGTGGAGCACACAGCCGGGGACACCATCAGGTCCCATGGATGCTGTGTTTCTTGCTTTGGAGAGAGCAGTTCTCACTTGGGCATTGGAGATGTTTGGGGGGCTGCAATCGCTTGGTATAGATATCTCTCCTTTTGGGGGGGAGGGGGGGAGAAGTTTGCACTGAACCTGTCAGCCAGTATGTTGGCAATGTCTGCAGGATCAGTAATCTTCACATCATTTTGAACTAGTTCTGAGCATATCTGGGAGTTTTCCAGTTTTACAAGTTGCAGCAGGATTATTAATGTTTATCCTGTTGTTGCTTAGATTCAGTTACTATTCATTGTAAGTGGAGGTGAATGCCTTTGTATATCCTTTAGAATTGCTCAACATCTTTTGTATTTTTATGGATCTCTCTTTGTATGTATTGTATGAATGCTTATATTCTTCTATTAATAACTGGTCAAACCCTCACAGAGTTGTGTTTTACTTAAGTTTGCATTCTCGAGACCATAAATACAGTTTCATACCTTCTTTGTTGTAGGGTACTTCAAAATTATGCTATAACAAAGTGATATATCATAACATCTCTACATCACTCAGAGCTCCCTTCCAGGAATACATGACCCTTGTTTGTGATTCCCACAGCAGTTTTGGAAAATAAACTGAAATTTCTAAGGAAATACAACAAATGCCAAAAGAAATACAGCAAATGTAAACCATCCCTATACAAGTGCTAAAGTAGTTTGTTCTCTTTATGTTTATGCTGCTTCTATGTATGTATGTATGTGTATATATATATATATATATATATATATATATATATATATATATATATATATATATATAAGGATTCACTTGTAAAGGTCGAAATCTCAAAACATCAAACCTTTGAATAACAATGACCAGAGGATCAAAGTTTTGAAATCTCAAGCCTTTTCAATGGAGATCACCATACAGTGCAGAATGGGAACTTTACCATTCTCTTCACTGTACTGCAATCTCGGAGTTGGCATATTTAAGTAGCAGGGGATGTGGGTGCACAAAATCATTGCAATTCTGAATGTATGGAACACTCCAAGATATTACAGCCTCATAGTTAGTGTGTATTCCTTATTTATGCATATACAGACTTGTTGTTCCAGGAACATAGGCCATAGAGACTCTTTGTTGCACAACAGTGTCCAGTGTTATTATGCTGCATTGTAGCATACTTTGCACTTACTTATATTTTATTTTTATTTCATTTACATTTGCTACATGGAAACTTTTCCATCTGCCTGATATCATATGTAATGGCTGCAATGCCAGATTGTGTCAGTAACACAGAAAGATGGGAAAATAACTGCAAGAAGTGGCTAAGGTACTTGGGCAAAAATGGGTACGACACTAGTACCATATGATATCTCAGTCCAAGAATTGAAGGAGCTAGTCAATCTGTTAAGAGCACTCATTTCTTTAACCTATAACAGCCTTCTTGTGTGATTCATGCAGGACTGCAAAAAGTCATTAACTTATCCTATACACAATGGAGCATCCTATGGGAATCCCAATAATTTTAGACCAGTAAGTTTATCCTCCATGCAAGAAAGACATACTGAAAAACTTTGCATGGAATACTTGTACAATTCAACAGACAGAATTTACTCATATAATATTAACATGACTTCAATGATACAAAAAGAAAGTCAAAAAAGCTAAAAGTTTTATGATTTTGAAATATCATGGATTTTTAGGTGATCTGGGAGTGTTATAAGGTTATCAATAGTCTTTCGTAACAGTTTCCTACTTTATAACTGATTTCTTTAAAAATGTTACCAGATTTCATTTTATTTTACTCAAATTGAACAAAATAATTGACTCTAAATGAGTTTGGGATACTGTGCTCTGACAGATTAATACAATCATTCTTTTTCAGTACAACAATATACTCTTGTATTTTGCTCAGAATCAGACAGTGTAATTACTAGCAGAATAGCAATACACAACCATTCAAAAGTAACAATTTCTGAAGTCAAAGTCATAATTTGATTGATTTGTGCCGTCATTCTTGCAGTCTCTTACTTAAAAAGCAGAAAATGTTCATGCTTCACCTGTTTCTATACAGACATTACCACTGTCTCCTTGCACAACAATCGGGCAAAAATCACAACACAGAAAAGTTAGTTTTAGACTTAACTATAAAATTATATGTTAGAATTGCAGACATTCTTTAGTCTCTGTCAATCCTCAACATTTCTTTAAGTGGCTGAAATAGCAGGAAAAGATGATCCCTCAGAAACAACCTGAGCATTTATGTGTTCTTAAAGGGATGGATGGAAAGTATAAAGCAGCATTACTATTATTTCCATTTGAGTATGTTTATATGTCAATAATCTCAATAAGAATTTGTATTTTTAATAATTTTATTTTTACTCTTTTGGTTGTGTTTTATTTTTAATATATATATATATATATATATATATATATATATATATATATATATATATATATATATATATATATTAACAGATATTTTTAATAAGTTTATTTAGAGCAAATGAATAAACTCACACTTTTAGATTACTGTGTTAATGCACCTTAAATACTTCTTTTTACAGCACTATGGCACTTGAAGAAGTGTGAATAGGAGGATTTAATGACATCATCCTTAGATCAGATGATCATTGTGGGCCTTATTTTAAAACCTGCCTTATTTTTTTTATTTTTTTTAACTTTTTTTTTTAAATTTATCTGATGACGTTCATTACTGTTACATGAATGAAAGTGCTGAAATGTGGATAATAAAAGTTTTTACAAGAATTCCGTGGCTTCTCCTTCTGGCAGCTAACTTAGTTTATGTTTTACAAGTTTGCCTTTTGTCTCTGCTGAGTTGGACTGTCCATTTTGATAATATTGCACTGCATATACCTCCCTGTACTTAAAAAAGATTGATATGCAACTCGTGTAATTGTTATTTTTAATCAAAATTGTTTGTAAATAATGTAATTGGTATCAAGGATATCTGAATAACGTAACTGTTACTCGTGGATGAAACTGACTAGAGATGATGAAACAAGGCAAACAGTGAAATGTTGTTGTGGGACAGACTCCCCTTCTACATAAAACAAGGTTCATCTCTGTCCGTATTCAGGTGCAGCTTAGATCTATGGTTGGGAAACAGAAAATGTACCCTAAATGCTTTATCCAGTGCATGGGAGAGTCCTCTCAAACTATCTTTGGTATGATCCCACTTATTCTCATGAGTGGTAATATATAATTATCAACCAGGGATGGGTAAGACCAATGTATAACCAACTGGTAAAGGTTGTTTTGAGCACAAAAGGACATTAGCTAGTTGTAAAATGGCCTGCAAGGGCAGCTAGCCTAGTACTTACCTATGAACGCAGGAACCTATATCCATGATATCTGTATAATGGAGCTTTTTTCCTCAGACCTTGACTGAAAAATGGCACTGCTCAGTCAGACTTTCCTGGTAAACGAATGACAGTAAATATATATATATATATATATATATATATATATATATATATATATATATATATATATATATACACACACACACACACACACACACACACACAAAACAAACTTTGTCAACAAGTACGAGAAATGACACCGTGAAGCAGCAGTTTTAGCACTTTCATTCCTTTATTCAGTATCATGGAACTTCTTCAGAAAATAAAAAACTTATAAAGAATGCCTGTACTAAATAGGTAAAATGCCCTCACATTAGACAATGTCATCCAGTCAAAAAGCTGATAATGCTATGTTGTCATGTACAAAATATAACTAATCATTCAGTGCTGACATCATAAATAACAAAATAACGTAGCCAATCCATTGGTTTCCAAATGTAAGAGTTTAACCAGGTGTAATCATGTGGTAATCGAATAATGAATTATACTCATCTAAAAGTGTACTGTGGTGGTGATGCTGCGGTAGCGTTGTTGCCTCACAGTAAGATGTTGTCCTGTTCGATTCTCAGCGAAAGCGTCTTCTGTGTGGAGACATGCGTGAATGGGCGTACTTTCATTGACGGTTGTGCGTCAGAGCTGGCAACTCAGCACATAAAAATCTACTGCCAATCATTAGCAGACCAGAGTTCTGCTGTGGCAACCCCTAACCGGGAAAAGCCGAAAGACACAACACCAGGCACCTGTCGCCCCTGGGATTCAGGTTACACCTCTATAGTGCCTTTTTTAGGCAAACTTCAAAGGACAAAACCACCACCGTAACAGGTACAAGCATGCAAAATCTGAAGGTAATGCTACTCAATGCTAGAAGTCTAAACCTCAAAATGCACTCTCTCGAGGCACTCCTAAAAATGGAGAACATCGATATCTGTGCAGTAACTGAGACCTGGTTCAAGGCTTCAGAGAGCACCCCTGCAATACCAGGCTACAACTCTTACCACACTTTTTGGCCACCAAACCAGGACCGAAACTCTAAAGGTGGAGGAGTGTCAATATTCACCAAGGATATTCACACCACCAGGCTAGTTGGCCAACATAATGTGTCTGAAATTCTCCAAGTGCAACTAACACTAGGTAAGACTGCAATCCAAACTGTAGCTTGCTACAGATCCCCCACCATACTCCAAGATTCTCACTGCACCTTTCTAAACATACTGGAAAATATTAAGATAGAACCAAACACCCTAATACTGGGTGATTTTAACTACCCTGCCATTAACTGGGAAAACTACTCATGTCCCAACACCTTTGCGCAACGGTTCTTGGAATTCATGAATTCCAACGCCCTGGCTCAATTAATCCATAGTCCCACCAGGGGCTCCAATATCCTAGACCTGGTCATTACCAACATTGGAAATCAATGCTCCATACCTATGGTCACCCCCTCGTTAGTCAGGTCTGACCATAAGCTAATCACCCTTAACATCCACATCCCAACCCCACCCCCCAGTAAAAAAAAACACCATAAAAAACTTCTCCAAAGCCAACTTCATGCTACTCAAGTCAGAAGTGACAAACTTCATATCACCCATGCAGACGGGAACTGAAAGTTCAACTGCTGAATCCTACACTAAGGCACTGTACGAGCACATCCACTCATGCATGAATCGTGCCATGCCAAATAGAACCAAAATGCTCTCATCCAAAAAAAGGAAGACAATCTGGTGGTCCCCTGCCATAAACAAACTTTACAACAAAAGGAAGAAACTTTTGCAGAAAAGAGGAAAATCCCAGGATGCAAAAAACTCCCCTAGTAGCCTCAGTAAGAAACTGAGATGCCTCATAAAATCCTCCAAAGCTAGTTACGAAAATAAAATTGCCAAAGATTCCAAAGACAACCACAAAGCATTCTATAACTATGTCAAGAATCTAAATGGCAATGCTCAGATCTGCTCTGAGCTAAAACAGAATGGCATTAAATATACTGATCCGAAGGATATTGCCAATATCCTAGCAGATCGATTCAGTGCCAACTTCACCCCCCTCTCACCCCCTAAATGGCCCATCTCAATACCGGAAGATTGCCAAATTCCAGTAATAACGACCACACAGGTACAAAACGCACTCTCTAAAGCCAATAATACAGCATCCATGGGACCAGATGACATCCTGGGCTGTGTACTACATGAACTACAATATGAACTGGCACCTCACCTAAGTGTCATGTTTAATCATAGCCTCACCTCAGGTTTCATGCCCACTGAGTGGTGCAGAGCTACAGTTATCCCAATCCACAAGGGGGATCCACCTTGGATCCCAGAAACTACCATCCCATCAGTCTGACAAGCCTTATCTGCAAGGCCATGGAGCGTATTAGCATGGAACTTATAAACAAAAACATTGGCAACCTTCAAACACTGGACCCCACCCAGTTTGGGTTTGTGAAGGGCCGATCTTGTCTCCTGAACCTGATTGACTTCTTTGAATCAGTCTCCAGAGCCACGGACAAGGGTAAGGTGGTCCACACAGCCTAGCTAGATCTTGCCAAGGCCTTTGACACCATCCCCTACTCTGGAATCATAGATAAACTTACTAAGTTGGGCATTAATCCCTATGTCACCCAATGGGTTGCTAAATGGCTTATTGATAGAACCCACACTGTAAAAGTAGCTGACTCCAAATCCAGCTCCAGACAAATGACAAGTGGAGTACCTCAGGGTTCAGTCCTGGGGCCGCTCTTGTTTGGCATCTACTTCTCTGAAGTACAGGTCAACACTAAGGGACTCTGGCTAACAAAGTTTGCAGATGGCTGCAAACTGGGAGCCATTATTGAATCCCCAAATGATGTGGATACTCTACAAAAGGGCCTTACAGAAACAGATGCTTGGTTCCAGAGCCATGGGCTCAAGCTCAATGCCAAGAAATGTATTGTTATCCCCTTTGGGAAAAAACATGTATCCATGAATTACCATGTAGGTGGCAGTACACTAAACACAGAAAGTGTGATAAGAGACTTAGGGACACAGGTGGACAGTGGTCTCACCTTCGATAACCACATCGCCACAACAGTCAGGAAATCCTTCTATGTGGCACACCTCATCACAAAGGGCTTTTTATCCAGAAAAAAGGAGGTCATTGTCCCACTGTACTCATCCCTCATTAGACCCATTATAGAATACAACGCCCCATTTGGTATGTACCTCTCAAGACATCTGCAACAACTGGAAAGGCCTCAGAAATATCTCACTAAAAGAATCACAGGCCTAAAGCAGATGCCCTACGCTGACTGCCTTAAAAAACTCCAGCTATACTCTGTCGCATATTGTCTACTCAGAGGTGATCTCTGCTTAACATACAAGGCCATGTCAAACCCAGAGCTGTTAGACATGCTACACTTAAAGAAATCCCAACCCCTCAGAGCTACATGCTCCAGGGATCTAAACCTTGTCATCACAATAAACAAAACATGCTGGAGAGATAGGTTCCTGACCCAGAGACTCCCCAGACTCTAGAATAGATTGCCCATACATGTCAAGCAGAGTGCCTCTTTGGACCTCTTCAAGAGGAACCTTGACGATTGGATGGGAGAAAGGAAATTCACCCCAGGGATCACGTCAGTCGCCCTGCTAGACAGGGGTCCAGGAAAGTAAATAATGTGGGAAGAAATAGCCAGGGAATTGTTATGGCTAGGCTTGTATAGGCCCTAGGGCTGATAGCCTAGTACCAACCTATGAACCTATGAACAACAACTCATCTAAAAGTGTGACATACTGAAAAAAAAAACATGTAAAATTATATTCAAAGCAAGATTTCCCTAGTAGTATTAAAGGTATCAGTAAAACATTGTATCTTAATGCAATATTCAAACAATAAGATACCCTATAAAGGATAAGATGCCCAATAATGGATAAAACAAGTATAAATAATCAGTGTTCATTGGTCATTGTACTGTGCATATTGTACAACTAGCAGAGAAACTGGGACGTGTTCCACATTAATTTATGTGTATTATAGCTAATAGTAGCAGAAACATGTCTATTCAGTCTAGAGGTAAACCCATATTGAACAAATATGAAGTTAGTAACTGGAAAAAAATAAAAATAACACATAAGCAATATAGGTTATATAAAAGAAGTAAGATAATTAATTTTTAGTAACGTAACCATTTCAAAGCACATTTTAAATTAACACTGTCATTAAGTCCTGAGTAGGATTCTGCATTAAGTTCTAGTTGGACATTACCTCACGGAACTCCAAGAGTACATCCATATCTCCAAAATATAACTGAACCTGTTCCAATATGAACAACTTAACACCAGTGAAATTTCTGCAAAAAACGCTGTGTTTGCCTATATATATATATATATATATATAGGTTCATAGGTTCATAGGTTGGTACTAGGCTATCGGCCCTAGGGCCTATACAAGCCTAGCCATAACAATTCCCTGGCTATTTCTTCACACAATATTTACTTCCCTGAACACCTGTCTAGCAGGTTGACTGATGTGATCCCTGGGGTGAATTTCAGTTCAAGCTGACATTATTCAGAAGGTCATATAACTGTGTTATAACTTTGAAAACTGTATGCATTATCACTAACAACTTTTTAGATATAAACTTAAACCTCTACAAACTGTTTTCATGCCCTTATTCAGACTTTTGTGTCACTAGCGATATGTTGAAAACTCCAGTATAAATGCTTTTCTTTTAGCCCATAAGAGATTCACCTAATAGTTTAGATAGCAATGAAGGTTTGAAAGGATTTCAGCATTTAATTGCCTACATTTTCAGATTGACATCTTCAAATAAATTGTAGAACAAATGTATGTATTTAAAGGTTTGTGAAATAACTGTATAGAGGGTCGTGGAGTGCAACCTTATTAAATTAATTACCAGAGAATTGTTGTGGGTAGTATTAAAAAAATGTAGCTCCTTAATTCTAATAATACTACATTGTTTACTCTAACATTGCTACAGAGCTAATTAGTGATTCAGAGACAGACAAGAACCACACAGAGCAAACTCTGCATAGCAACTCCACCACGTCTCTGAATCAAACACCTAGCACTGCTGGAACAAAAGTAATAGTTTCCAACCAAATGACCCATAATTTTGATATATATTTATACAACTTGTCCAGAACAAATTGATGTTCAAGGCTCCATGCTTTCTCTTCTTAATAACTGTACTAGTCAGTATATAAGAAACTTGTTCAAAGATCCAACATTTATGAATATTAAAATATTGTTAAACCAAATCAGCAACAGAAGCTCCACCGGAAGAACAGCGTTCCGTAATTGAAATAAAGGCTCCAAACAGTCACGAAAGGAACGCTGCGGCTTGCAGGCAGTGGAAGTCTGCCTTATACTAAAACAGTTCAAAGAAATTGCACTTGGAACAAACGAACCACAGATACGACATAAATTAAGCACCAATTCTGGCACAATAGGTAACCTGCTGGTTACAAGAATGAACTTCAAAACCAAGAAAAGTCACCAACGCAAAAGGTGGATAGAAGCTTCCTTTATTCAGTGAGCTTTCACCCCAGACGGGTTTCTTCAGACTGTACAAAAAACTAATGGCAGCACAGCCCATATATACCTTAAGTAATCAGCTGACTAATAATTCAATTAAAAACATTTTTCTTAAAAACAAGTCTAAAACCTAACAAATTATAGCAGCTTTTATACAATAAATATAATAAATATGAAACATCAAAATGTGCAAAGAAGCTTAAAGATGTATAAATATATAATCCATTCAAACAATTCAATTCATCATAAACGTTTACCACATAACCACTAGATGGTACTGTATTACACAAAATGCATGAATGTGTATATGTATGAGCACGATGAATATAAACATTACTAAAATTAGAAAAAAAAGGCTGTTGAACTAATATACAACATTTTTATTTTATTTTTATGGAACAGCATTACTAAACAATGTACTACCTCACAAAGGGCCATCTTATTTCATCACCTTTCTCAGCCTTCTCTTCTTGAGAAAAGGTTGTAGGCTAATTTTATCATTGAGCCCAGGCAAAATCTGCCTTACATCTGATAATCCACTTAGTTTCCATTTCCAGGGTAAGATTCTCTAGATCACCACCTCTAGAATTGGGATCTATTGCCTGTATAACAAGAAAACTAAAGGTATGTGCAGGACCTTTAGCTTTATGGTGTTTGGCTAAGCGTTCTTTTCATCACCTACCCTCATGCAATAAACATGCTCCCTAATCCTTTCTCTCAGCGTTCTGTTGGTTTTTCCAATATAGAACGCTGAGCAGAGCAACATAGGGCTAAATATACAACATTGGCCGTTCTGCAGTTTGTCCCAGTGCAAAATTTGAATGTTCTATCTAACAATGGTGGTTTAAAGGTTATTTCTGTGTTGATAAATGTGCATTGATTGCAACCACTGCATGGAATGGTGTTATAAGATTGTGTGTGTGCATCCTTAATATTCTTATGACATAGCATCCTCCTTAGGTTCAAACTATTCTTATAGCTGAATCTAGGTCTGACCCCAACTAAATTGCTGATGGAATCTTAGACCGTAGAACATGCCAATGTTTGTCTATAATGGCTCTAATATCAAAGATGTCACTGGTGTAATAGAGAGGTATTTTGACATAATCAGACCCATGCTTAATGTCTATATGTTCATTTTCACTCATATTTTCTACGGTGTTTGAGAAATACGGTTTAGCTCTATTATTTCTCATAGACAGTACTTCCATTTCAGTTTCATCAATTTGTGTAGCATTATAGTCTCTCTCTAATAACCTGTCTCTGAGTCCCTCCAATTCATCTCTATATCCAGACTCTGTGGGATTAAGTCTAGAGGCCCTCATAATTTGTCCCTTAACAACGTTCTCAAAGATGTGCTTAGGGTGCATACTACTTCTGTGTAATAAAGTGTTTCTGAAACATTCTTTCCTATGGACAGACGTATTGACTATTCCATTAGGTAGCCTCATGACATTAACATCTAGATAGGGGATGAAATCTTGAGAATAGTTCATGGTAAATTTCAGATAGTCAGTGAACCCATTAATCTCTTTCTCAAACTCCAATAGAAGACTCACTACCTGCCCAAATCATAAAGAGGTCATCCACAAATCTTTTATAGAAAAGTACATATTGTTTGTAATTCTTGGAAGGGAATAGTGTCTCTTTCTCCCATTCAGCCATAACAATGTTGGCGTAGCTATTGGCACAAGATGTGTCCATAGCTACGCCATCATTTTGTAAGTACATTTCTTCATTAAAAAAGAATATATTGTTCTCCAGAATGATCTCTAAAAATAAAGCCAATAACTCAATGAACTGCATGTCCATCTCTGTGTGCTTTTTAAGGTAATTCTATACACACTCCACACCTATCTTGTTAGGAATGACTGTGAACAAACTTTTCACATCAAATGTGACCATAAGATAATCTACTCCATCACTTAAACTTGACATAAAATCATATAGATCTATCAAGAAATGCTTGCTATCTCTCAATACATATGGGTTTTCATTAACTACAGTCCTTAAATGATGTTCTACAAAGAGAGAGAACGGTTCGTTTAACCAACCTCGACCTGATACAATAGGTCTCATGGGCGGGTTTTCCAGACCCTTATGCACTTTGGGTAGCCCTTTTAGTATGGGTATAAACGGATGATTCACCTTTAGGAATTTATGAAAATCTTTCCTAATCAACCTACTTCTAAGTAGGTCATCTATTGTGTCATACACTCTAAATATTTTCATCATCACTTCATTGATGTCAACCTTTGTGTAAGATTCATCAGTTCTCAATAAAATGTTCATATTGTTTATATAATGTTGAGAGTCCATAACTACAATAGGACCACCTTTATCAGCAGGTGTGATGATAATATTCATATCCGTTTTTAAAGCTTGGAGGGCTTCCCTTTCTAAGTGTGTCAAGTTTGTTTTCTTATGTCTCTTAGTTCTATTATCTCGATTGGAGTAATAAGAATATAAATCACTCTCTACAAGTTTTGTGAATGTTTCTATTACAGGGTGTAACACGGGAGTGTAAGTGCTTACTGGTTTAAAATGTCCGTTGCTCTATCCTTATCATAGAGGCCAAAATCTAATCTCAACTGTAGATTCCTGGCAAACAGCTTCATGTCAATAATGGAGTCAGTAATATCACTTGTTTTACAGGGTATAAAGGATAGACCTTTGTTAAGGACTTGTTCCTCATACCCAGTTAACTCTCTCCTAGAAAGGTTGAGAACTAAGGATTCCTTTCTTTCCCCACATCTTTTTTAGGGTCGGTCCTGCTTGTTCCATATCTGTTACCTTCCTTTTCTGTCTCCCCCTGCTCATGGAGCGGGATCTCCCTCTGAACCGGGGGGACTGAATGGGGAAAGGAACCTCATGCCTGGGGACCATGTGGTCAGTAGCTTTACCACTATCTACAGAGATAATCTTTTTCTTTGTTCCTGTCAAGTCACCATTCATGGTATTAATCGAGTTAACTATGCCCCTAACAGTGGTGGGGACATTGTTCTCTATACAAACCGACTTCCCTTTGGTTTGAATTACCATGGGATACAAATTCACATTATTCACATTCCTATTCAAACCTTCCTCTATGCCAGTGGAAGCACTATCAGAGGTTAAAATATTACTTGTAGAAACATCATCAGTTAATACATTAGTAATATTTGCATCATTATTGCTACTACTTTTACTTTTTGTACTACATACTTCAACCTCTCTTGGAACAGTATTGTGTAATTTCACATTAGGTGTAACAGTTCTCGGCCAAGTGAAGACATGACCATTTTTGAAATCAGTAACGTCCCTCTCAATTTTTGTTTTCTTTTGATTAGTTAACCTCCTCTCATATAACAAAACATTGTCCATCAATCTATCCAATCCCAAAGTCTTTTTGGAGGTTTGGTACTTTACATTAATTTGTCTATACATCTCAGTCACTTTTTCTTTAATTAACTCCTCCTCAGGTCTGTGATAATCAATGAGGAGTCTCATGTAATTAAAACTCAGTTCCATATTTAACTTCTGCCATTTTAATAATAGTTCAGGGTAATGGTTACCTGTGGTATGCATCTTAAGGACTCGAAGCCCTCTCGGTATAATCCGTTTTTGCAGACACGCTTCAAAATGCTGCCGTTGCAGCTGTAATTTCTTTAATTTTAAAAGATCCATCTCGAGCTGTTCCAAGTCATCCGCCAGCCTTAACAAATCATCAGCGTTGTCTATCTCAGATTCACGCTCCTCATTTGGCTCAAAAAACAACAGGGCATTTTCAGTACCTGATATGCAGTCAGTAAATCTCCACAGCATCCGTTCGGTAATACCAGTGGCATCCGGAACATACGCTAGCTCTATTTCATCACCTCCGTTCGTGCAAGCCATATCCTCCGTGTGGAAACAATAAATGTAAAACCAAATCAGCAACAGAAGCTCCACCGGAAGAACAGCGTTCTGTAATTGAAATAAAGGCTCCAAACAGTCACGAAAGGAACGCTGCGGCTTGCAGGCAGTGGAAGTCTGCCTTATACTAAAACAGTTCAAAGAAATTGCACTCGGAACAAACGAACCACAGATACGACATAAATTAAGCACCAATTCTGGCACAATAGGTAACCTGCTGGTTACAAGAATGAACTTCAAAACCAAGAAAAGTCACCAACTCAAAAGGTGGATAGAAGCTTCCTTTATTCAGTGAGCGCTTTCACCCCAGACGGGTTTCTTCAGACTGTACAAAAAACTAATGGCAGCACAGCCCATATATACCTTAAGTAATCAGCTGACTAATAATTCAATTAAAAACATTTTTCTTAAAAACAAGTCTAAAACCTAACAAATTATAGCAGCTTTTATACAATAAATATAATAAATATGAAACATCAAAATGTGCAAAGAAGCTTAAAAATGTATAAATATATAATCCATTCAAACAATTCAATTCATCATAAACGTTTACCACATAACCACTAGATGGTGCTGTATTACACAGAAGGCTGAGAAAGGTGATGAAATAAGATGGCCCTTTGTGAGGTAGTACATTGTTTAGTAATGCTGTTCCATAAAAATAAAATAAAAATGTTGTATATTAGTAGAACAGCCTTTTATTTCTAATTTTTAGTAATGTTTATATTCATCGTGCTCATACATATACACATTCATGCATTTTTTGTGTAATACAGCATTATTATTTATTAAAATAACATTCACAATAAATGTATTTAAAATAATATGCACAACTGGTATTAAGAGTAGAAGTATGAACACAAGGTTTTATATAATGATATAGTATCAGTATTAGCATATTTTTATATGAGGCAGTATTTATGTAATTAGGTTAGGAGGTCAATGGAGGCATTAGGATGGTTTTACTTGAATGAGCACACTGGCACTTTAAATGTTGATTATATAAAAAATGACGTTTTTTAAAAAAAGTATTTAAGGAATGGATTATTGTTTTAGAATTGTTCTGATGAAGTCTATTATAATTAGATGAAAGCGCTTAACCACTGGAATTTTATCTGAATAAAGAAGTGTTCTTAAAGGTGTTGGTGTGGAACTGTTTATGGGTCAAGGAACTAGATACCGTTGATTTCATTATGTAGTACAAAAAGTAAAAGTAGTAGCAATAATGATGCAAATATTACTAATGTATTAACTGATGATGTTTCTACAAGTAATATTTTAACCTCTGATAGTGCTTCCACTGGCATAGAGGAAGGTTTGAATAGGAATGTGAATAATGTGAATTTGTATCCCATGGTAATTCAAACCAAAGGGAAGTCGGTTTGTATAGAGAACAATGTCCCCACCACTGTTAGGGGCATAGTTAACTCGATTAATACCATGAATGGTGACTTGACAGGAACAAAGAAAAAGATTATCTCTGTAGATAGTGGTAAAGCTACTGACCACATGGTCCCCAGGCATGAGGTTCCTTTCCCCATTCAGTCCCCCCGGTTCAGAGGGAGATCCCGCTCCATGAGCAGGGGGAGACAGAAAAGGAAGGTAACAGATATGGAACAAGCAGGACCGACCCTAAAAAAGATGTGGGGAAAGAAAGGGAATCCTTAGTTCTCAACCTTTCTAGGAGAGAGTTAACTGGGTATGAGGAACAAGTCCTTAACAAAGGTCTATCCTTTATACCCTGTAAAACAAGTGATATTGCTGACTCCATTATTGACATGAAGCTGTTTGCCAGGAATCTACAGTTGAGATTAGATTTTGGCCTCTATGATAAGGATAGAGCAACGGACATTTTTAAACCAGTAAGCACTTACACTCCCGTGTTACACCCTGTAATAGAAACATTCACAAAACTTGTAGAGAGTGATTTATATTCTTATTACTCCAATCGAGATAATAGAACTAAGAGACATAAGAAAACAAACTTGACACACTTAGAAAGGGAAGCCCTCCAAGCTTTAAAAACGGATATGAATATTATCATCACACCTGCTGATAAAGGTGGTCCTATTGTAGTTATGGACTCTCAACATTATATAAACAATATGAACATTTTATTGAGAACTGATGAATCTTACACAAAGGTTGACATCAATGAAGTGATGATGAAAATATTTAGAGTGTATGACACAATAGATGACCTACTTAGAAGTAGGTTGATTAGGAAAGATTTTCATAAATTCCTAAAGGTGAATCATCCGTTTATACCCATACTAAAAGGGCTACCCAAAGTGCATAAGGGTCTGGAAAACCCGCCCATGAGACCTATTGTATCAGGTCGAGGTTGGTTAACCGAACCGTTCTCTCTCTTTGTAGAACATCATTTAAGGACTGTAGTTAATGAAAACCCATATGTATTGAGAGATAGCAAGCATTTCTTGATAGATCTATATGATTTTATGTCAAGTTTAAGTGATGGAGTAGATTATCTTATGGTCACATTTGATGTGAAAAGTTTGTTCACAGTCATTCCTAACAAGATAGGTGTGGAGTGTGTACAGAATTACCTTAAAAGCACACAGAGATGGACATGCAGTTCATTGAGTTATTGGCTTTATTTTTAGAGATCATTCTGGAGAACAATATATTCTTTTTTAATGAAGAAATGTACTTACAAAATGATGGCGTAGCTATGGGCACATCTTGTGCCAATAGCTACAACATTGTTATGGCTGAATGGGAGAAAGAGACACTATTCCCTTCCAAGAATTACAAACAATATGTACTTTTCTATAAAAGATTTGTGGATGACCTCTTTATGATTTGGGCAGGTAGTGAGTCTTCTCTATTGGAGTTTGAGAAAGAGATTAATGGGTTCACTGACTATCTGAAATTTACCATGAACTATTCTCAAGATTTCATCCCCTATCTAGATGTTAATGTCATGAGGCTACCTAATGGAATAGTCAATACGTCTGTCCATAGGAAAGAATGTTTCATAAACACTTTATTACACAGAAGTAGTATGCACCCTAAGCACATCTTTGAGAACGTTGTTAAGGGACAAATTATGAGGGCCTCTAGACTTAATCCCACAGTGTCTGGATATAGAGATGAATTGGAGGGACTCAGAGACAGGTTATTAGAGAGAGACTATAATGCTACACAAATTGATGAAACTGAAATGGAAGTACTGTCTATGAGAAATAATAGAGCTAAACCGTATTTCTCAAACACCGTAGAAAATATGAGTGAAAATGAACATATAGACATTAAGCATGGGTCTGATTATGTCAAAATACCTCTCTATTACACCAGTGACATCTTTGATATTAGAGCCATTATAGACAAACATTGGCATGTTCTACGGGTCGAAGATTCCATCAGCAATTTAGTTGGGGTCAGACCTAGCTTCAGCTATAAGAATAGTTTGAACCTAAGGAGGATGCTATGTCATAAGAATATTAAGGATGCACACACACAATCTTATAACACCATTCCATGCAGTGGTTGCAATCAATGCACATTTATCAACACAGAAATAACCTTTAAACCACCATTGTTAGATAGAACATTCAAATTTTGCACTGGGACAAACTGCAGAATGGCCAATGTTGTATATTTAGCCCTATGTTGCTCCTGCTCAGCGTTCTATATTGGAAAACCAACAGAACGCTGAGAGAAAGGATTAGGGAGCATGTTTATTGCATGAGGGTAGGTGATGAAAAGAACGCTTTAGCCAAACACCATAAAGCTAAAGGTCCTGCACATACCTTTAGTTTTCTTGTTATACAGGCAATAGATCCCAATTCTAGAGGTGGTGATCTAGAGAATCTTACCCTGGAAATGGAAACTAAGTGGATTATCAGATGTAAGGCAGATTTTTTGCCTGGGCTCAATGATAAAATTAGCCTACAACCTTTTCTCAAGAAGAGAAGGCTGAGAAAGGTGATGAAATAAGATGGCCCTTTGTGAGGTAGTACATTGTTTAGTAATGCTGTTCCATAAAAATAAAATAAAAATGTTGTATATTAGTAGAACAGCCTTTTATTTCTAATTTTTAGTAATGTTTATATTCATCGTGCTCATACATATACACATTCATGCATTTTTTTGTGTAATACAGCACCATCTAGTGGTTATGTGGTAAACGTTTATGATGAATTGAATTGTTTGAATGGATTATATATTTATACATTTTTAAGCTTCTTTGCACATTTTGATGTTTCATATTTATTATATTTATTGTATAAAAGCTGCTATAATTTGTTAGGTTTTAGACTTGTTTTTAAGAAAAATGTTTTTAATTGAATTATTAGTCAGCTGATTACTTAAGGTATATATGGGCTGTGCTGCCATTAGTTTTTTGTACAGTCTGAAGAAACCCGTCTGGGGTGAAAGCGCTCACTGAATAAAGGAAGCTTCTATCCACCTTTTGAGTTGGTGACTTTTCTTGGTTTTGAAGTTCATTCTTGTAACCAGCAGGTTACCTATTGTGCCAGAATTGGTGCTTAATTTATGTCGTATCTGTGGTTCGTTTGTTCCGAGTGCAATTTCTTTGAACTGTTTTAGTATAAGGCAGACTTCCACTGCCTGCAAGCCGCAGCGTTCCTTTCGTGACTGTTTGGAGCCTTTATTAAAATATTGTTGTTTAGGTACATATGTTTGTTATATTAATGCAATGTTTAATCACATTTCTGGGCAAGATAAAAACAATTTTATTTTGTGGTTAGCCTGAGAGATCTAAGATTATACGTGATGTTAGTACTATCTGTTATTACCTAATATATATATATATATATAGAAAGTATTATAATTCAGTGTAAAACTTAATATTTTCTTTCTTTCTTTCTTTCTTTCTTTCTTTCTTTCTTTCTTTCTTTCTTTCTTTCTTTCCTTGAATTTGGTAAGTGAGGGAAGATCACTGATCACAATTGATCAATCTAAGTGTCAACCCAGAAGTACTGATATCAACAAAATACATAAGACAACAAACAAAATACAGGACACAAATATACTGATGTAAAAAAATCCATACAATATTTACATAAACAAACGGTAAGTTGTTTTACAGTATGAACACATTAATACATATTCTTATATTTTGTAGACAAGCTAATGAGTCTCAAGACAAATAATTATCTAGAGGAAAGAGAGATTTGTCTATATGTTCAAACAGAAGTAGCCATATTTATTTATATATTAGTATAAGTGACTTAGTGGAGTCTGAGGTAGAACATTTCCACATACAGCCACACTAAACAGATAAGGATTACACAGAGTCCTTTGCAATAATATGTAAATAAATAAATAAATAAAGGAGAACAGCAATTCTTCTTCTTCTTCTTCATCTTCTTCTTTTGGCTTTTACAATAATATAGTTCATATAGTGGATATAGTTGGCATTTTAGAAAGTCATTAATAGCATATCCAGCATCAAAGAACATAATTATACATGTCATTATATAAAGTGCATAACGCATAGCAGTATAAGGAGGTCCACGTGGGACAGTTTTGAGTTTGTCTGCCAGGCAGGTTATTGTGCTATAATTTAGTGAAGAGGAGCAGAAGGATGAAATGTTGGAAAATGGGTGTCATTGAGAGAAGGCACACAGCCATGAGTGGAATCAAACTTCCTGGAGGCATTGTTTAAGTTGTTTGAAGGTCCTATGGTTATAAATCAGTCTGAGGTCACGAGATAGGGATAGTCACATTCTAGAGACATATGAGGAATATGAGGAGGCCCCAGATGAATTGTAGGATTCACCAATTAAAAGAAGGGCCTTGTCTGAGGACCATAATGGCCATATCTCTCAACAGTTTAGAGCAAGACATCTGGACAAAGCTATAAATAATGTGTGTACACAGGCCCAAAAATAGGGACATTTTTAAATACTGCTCTTACAAAGTTAAACATTTTATACAGTAGCTGGTTTTGCATTAGCACAGATTTTCTGAAGGGTATGAAGTCTGAATCTCAATTGTCTGTCATTATTTTCTGAATTCAAACCTCAATGATTTTCCAGTGGCTTGCAAAAAAACACAATTTTATGAGAAACACACAAAAAATATGAGGCAAAAATCTGGATGTTCTGTGAAAATCTGTACGGTTGATAGGTATGAAATGGCCTATTTGTGGAGTAAAGTTGCAAAATATTAGATTGTGCCTGGCATTGTTCAGGTCTGATAAAGAGTTTATGCACAAGTAGTAGATGGTAAGAATTTTTGGAGTGAGGCAATTCTAGCTATGCGAGTTGTTTTAAGGACAAGTATTAGAGGGATTTATTTTGCATTTTAGTGACAGATTTAGCAATTTCATTATAGCATTGAGCAAGGCTTCAGGACAGGGTGGAGTGTAAGCTGACAAATAACTGGGACGATGGAAGTAGAAATGTAGAAGCTGCATGTTTTCTAGGTGCTGGAATGAGATAAGGTTTATCCAGTACAGTACTCCATATTCTTGATGAGTTTTTTTTTTTAGTCCTTCCCTTATGTCAATAACAAATTTTAGATTTTTGTCAATAGTGATTCCTAGCAGCTTTGAATGGGATATTATTTCAATCTGTCTGTCTGGATACTTTATTTGCCTTGTGCTTTGAGGCAAGCTTTTTGTTGTGAATAGATTTTTTTATAGGAGAAATCGTCTTTAAAATAGTAAGGCAAGCTTTTTGTTGTGAATACATTTTTGGGTAGGAGAAATCATCTTTAAAATAGTAGAGCTTCTCAAAGTTTGCGGGCAAGAAAAGAAAAGGCACAGTCACTGCATTGCAGTCTAGATTTGGGGTTTGGAGGAGTGGACCTGAGTGGTTATTATTTCTCAGGTTATATGATGATGTCTCTCTAATTAGTTTAGATGCTAAAGAAGCTAAGGTCTCATCAGAAATAAGCTTGAGCAAATGTAAGGCCAGTAAAAGGTCAGTACATTGTAGTGCTGGTAGCCATTTAGACAAAGAGTAATGAACCAGAGTCTGCGACGGAATGAATGGTGGAGGCAGCTCTTTTAGAAAATGCAATAGTTAGATGGAGGCTATATTCAAGTTGAACATGTAACCTACTATGGTACTAGTTGATCTAGAAGAAATGAAAAGATTGTTTTATGCCTAGAACAAAACAGAGCTGCTCTTTTCATGTGTATTAACAAGATGGAAATGGAAGTTAAGATATGGGTCCAGCAAAATTCCAAGACTGACATTTTCAATTTGAGTATTAAGGTAATCAAAGACTTGTAGAAGATTAAAAGTACTACTGAATTTTTGCCTGGCAGCAAACAGCAGGAATTATGTAAAAGCAGTTTACCATTAATCTTCTAAATAAGGGTATAGAAAGTCTTCTTGTAGCTCTTGTTGAATGATGATACAGTAGTTGGAGTAGAATAAGACAATGTCATCTGCATATTATAGTAGCAGGAGGTAGAATAAGTCCAGTGGGATTTAACCTCTATAGATGGAGAAATGGTTAAGAACAAGAATAGATCCTTGAGGGATGCCTTTTAGAAAGGGGTTTGAAGGTCAAGTAATGGAATTGTATTGTTATGTGATGATTACACCATAAGATGAATTTTTATGAAACTTTGAATATTCATAGATTTATAGGTTGCTGCAAGGCGGTAGCCCAGATGAGCATTGTTAAACTTAGCCTCTGTAATCCCAGTGGTACAACAAACTATTTAGTCCTCCTAACCACAAGGGTGGAGTGATAGGCCTGGATAAATTTGCAGAGTCCCATTGTTTCATTTTAGTAAAACATGAAGACAGTCATGACTATGCTTTACTTTACAGAAGTTGCGGAGTTTCTTCCAGAAGGGGAATTATTTGATGCAGACAACAATAGTTCATATTATTTGCAATACACAGTTTTGGCCCTGTATCTGGTTAATTTGTCACTACCAATTTTATGCATATATGTTAGATGAAGCAGCATCTGATCATGTCAGTTGTTTTCCAGTAGGCATGGATCACCTTGTAGAACTCCATGAGAAAAAGAGAAGACAAACAGGGATTTCACACATTCTAGATTACTAAGGGAGCTCATACTGACTTTTTTTTTCTATTTACTGAGTCACCACTGTGTTTTCTTATTCTGTGTTAGGTGTTTAAATAGTTAATTGCCAAGGGGTACATTGTACTGTAGCATGGGCCTGACAACATATGAATGTTGGGGAATGATTTTCTCTTTTTACCAAGAGAAGATGCCTTAATTAATCAGTAGCCTGCTCTCTGACACAAAGTACAAATGGAGTGAACTTAGATAAAAAGGGCAGCTGATGCAGTGTTCAAATCCCATTTATAGATAATTCCCCCCATCCCCACGTAACCTCACGAAACATCCTAACATACCCCCTTCTATGAAATGCCCATGATCCATAGGGATACAAGTGGGTTGGCTTGCATGGCTAGGTATGTAAAGGCCATGGTGGTCATTAGCCTAGTATATACCTATGAACTTATGAATCTTTGACTAGAGCAAGGTAGAAGGGTTTCATAATAGCAGAGGATATACAAAGAGTTCATTATACACAAAAGGGACAGTGACTATAATGACAGCATCTATTTTAAGAGAATGTCTTATATACAGTAGGTGTGCAATAGTGCCACATTTTTTTGATTTCTCCTTCAGACTTTGAACTTGGCATTACAAGTATATCTGAGATAGGGTCCCTTGAAGGATATGAGTAACTTCATGGTTGTTGATGGTGGATCCAAGCTTGCAGTCATGGCATGAAATTGGTATGCCTGAGGCCTTTAATGTGAGATTTGACATCAGAGGAGTATATTCCTATAAAAGGGGTCACAAAACAGAACCCAGCTGTATCTTAGTGGAGACAATCTTCTTTGAGACTAGTGTGCCAAAAAAGTCTAAAACAGAGATCTCTATCAGTAAGCCAGCTAGCATTCCACTGTGTCTCACAGAGATTTATATTCTTTATGACTAGTTTGTTGATGATGTGAGAGTGTGTAATTTTGCCAAAAATCTTAGTCAGTAGGCTGACCTATGTTTAAATGACTTCTTTTACATATCCAAATTGTTTTGGGTCCAGGAACTGTTGGTTCCTAAGGGCCTTTTTATGGGGTCCATGATGATATGTTGTATAACCTTTCCATAGTGCTGGGAAGGATGACAAGCCTCTATTTGGCAATGTCTGTGTTTGGGAGTTCCTCGTACTAGAAGTACTACAGCTGTTCTCTATGCATCTGCTATACATACAGGGGAAACATTCTAGTTGAATAGTTTAAGGAGAAAGTCTGATAGTCAATATTTATACTGAGCAGGAAACAACCCAGGGTATTATCTAGCCCCACAGAGCTACCATTTTTTTTATATTAAAGAGAGATTTTGGAAACAGCTCAGATGTAACTACTAAGGATGGCATAGACAAAATACTTTGTACTGGGAAACAGATAAGAAATATTTGGTGTTAACTTTATCTGTTACAATGTTACATGTATCCTGAGGGAGGAGTGGGTGATGGCATTAGTGATAAGGTTGGTGCAGTGCTGGATCTAATTTTTAACAATATCCAGAGGATGGACTTTCCTAACTGCAATATTTAGTTCTTTATAACCTCTGTAGGATTATGGTCCAAGACGAAAAAATTGACACCAAAAACAAATATTTTCTAGTGGATTAAATTAAATTATACAGTGCACAAACTAGAAAACTAGTCTAGTTTCCCCGGCTGTGTGCTACACGAACTCAATGAGGAACTAAGCCCACACATAAGGCTGCTGTTTAATCTTAGCCTTACTACAGGATACGTACCCAAAGAATGGCGTACGTCAACTGTGGTCCCACTCCACAAAGACGGTGCTTCTACGGACCCTGAAATTACCCCATAAGCTTGACGAGCCTTGTCTGCAAAGCTATGGAGAGGATCATAATGGAACTCATAAATAAAGACATTGGGGACCTACAGACACTGGATCCTACCCAATTTGGCTTTGTCAAGGGCAGATCCTGCCTCTTGAACTTGGTCTTTTTTCAAACAGTCACTAAGGCCATTGATGAGGGTAAGGCAGTTGACACAGCCTACCTTGACCTAGCAAAAGCGTTATGTCACACAACCCCACTCGGGCATCATAGAAAAGCTCACCAGCTTAGATGTAAACCCATATGTCACAAGATGGGTTGCAAACTGGCTCAAGGACAGAACACACAGGGTTAGAGTTGCTGGTGCCATGTCAGACTCTAAGCCGGTCATGAGCGGTGTCCCACAGGGCTCAGTCCTGGGCCCCCTCTTGTTCGGCATTTATTTTTCTGAAGTGCAGGCAAACATAGGGGGATTGTGGCTGACAAAATTTGCAGATGACTGCAAACTGGACACCATAATTGACACTCCATCAGACACAGACATCCTCCAGCGAGGTCTCATAGAAATGGATAACTGGTGCCAGAGCCATGGCCTTAAGCTAAATGCCAAAAAATGTATAGTCATACCCTTTGGGAAAAACAAGGTAACCCCTAATTACCACATAGGTGGTAATCCATTAAACATGGAAGAAGTTATCAGGGACCTGGGGACCCAAGTTGACAGTAACCTCTCTTTTGACACTCAAATTGCCAAAGTGGTTAGGAAGACCTTCTACATTGCCCACCTGATCATGAAGGGATTCACATCCAGATCAGGAGAGGTCATTGTACCCCTGTACTCTTCACTTATCAGACCAATGATTGAGTACAATGCCCCATTCGGAATGTACCTTACCCAACACCTGAAGCAGTTGGAAAGACCCCAAAAGTTCCTCACCAAAAGGATAAAGGGGCTCAAACATATGTCATACGATGCCCAACTGAAGAAACTCCAGCTCTATTCAGTCACATACCGTCTGCTCAGAGGTGATCTGTGCCTGACATACAAGGCCATGTCCAACCCGGAATTAATGGACATGCTCCACCTCAAAAAATCCAAATCCACCAGAGCCACAAGAGCAAGAGACTTAAACCTCAACACGGATATAAATAGGATGTGCTGGAGGGACAGATTCATCACCCAGAGACTCCCTACACTATGGAACAGAATCCCAGTCCATGTGAGGCAGAGCCCCTCACTGACTCTGTTCAAGAGAAATCTTGACGAGTGGATGGGAGATCGTGGTTTACCCGGAATCATCTCTGTGTCACTGCTGGACAGAGGCACAGCAAACTAATGGGTATAGTATTCTCATCCTAAGGGGTGGTGAAAGCCACACACACTCTGGCTAGGCTTATAAATGCCCTAGGGCAGATAGCCTAGTATGAACCTATGAACCTATGAACAACTAGTCTACGTGTTCACATGAGCATGCACACACAGACAAACACACACACACACACACACACATATATATATATATATATATATATATATATATATATATATATATATATATATACATACATACATACATGCATGTACATTTACAAATCAGAGCTTACAAGATTTCTTTTGTGTACACATCTGTCTGATTTTTGGTGTTCATTAATGAATAAAAAGATGTATACATATGCTCACCCTATGTGTGTGTGTGTGTGTGTGTGTGTGTGTGTGTGTGTGTGTGTGTGTGTGTGTGTGTGTGTGTGTGTGTGTGTGTGCATTTGTGAACATGTATATACATCTTTTTATTCATTAATGATTTCAGTGCTAACACTGTTCCACTTACTAAGCTTATGAGGAAGCATTTTGTTTGTTTGTTTGTTTGTTTACTTTTGTTTAGCAGGAAAGTCTGTTGTGGTACATTTTCCCATTTTCAGCAGAGGCCTAGGGAGAACGCTTGAAAAAATATCAGGTGTGCAATTTAACAATGTTTAAACAAGTAGTAAAGAAAGATATAAAAAATAATAAGTTCATTAAAATGGTATTAACAGGAAATATTTCACAGAGATATAAATATAGCATGAACTACTAAGTGACATTGGTGGGCATTATAAAACCGAATTGAACCAGCACATTTTCAGTATAGATGTTACATCATCAGTGAGCAGCAGGTATTAATTAAAAGTTTGGGTGCTAAAGTATTGTGATATGCATGTCTATTTATGCTGATATGTATGCTGACATGAGCTGAATAAACCATGCATTTCTCTCTGTCAATTCCTTCCATGCTTAAGTTGTAAAAGCAGTCGTTGACATAGTCTTTCTTTTTTCAATTTTTCCAAGTCTTTTGGGTTTCTACATACCGTGACAGGAATGGAGCTCATTCTTAAGTCAAAGTATGATTAAAGTTAATGAAATTAGTATTGCTTCAGTCTTTGATGTTAGCCAGAAGTACTCTTCGCAGCATTTGCAATGTGCCCAGTAATGACTCCTTCTGCAATTCGTATGGAGTTACATTTATCGGTAACATATCTAGTGTTTTTAAAAAAGGATACTTGGATTACTTTCGAATACTTAGTAATTCTGTACAATATTTCAAATTACATATTTTTTATTATTTGACTTGGGATGAGTTTAAGTTCGCTACTTCTACTACCATTATCTGATCTGATTAATATACAGTGATTAACTAGATATATATGGACTGAAAATCTTCCACACAGAGAACTTTCTTACACTGTTTTGTTTTTCAAATTATTTTTTATAAGACCCATTGCTCCTACTACTACTGGAACTGTCTGGGTATCTTTCTTCAACACTGCCCTCATTTCTGTCTGCAAATCCTAGTATTTTATGACTTTGTGTCTCTCTCTACATAAAACACTATAGTCACTAGGTGCAGCAATTTCAGTGATCAATGCTACTTTTGTCTTCTTTTCATAGTCTTCTAAAAAATTGCATTTGTTCATGTTTTATTGTTGATCCTTCATGGATTTCCAAATATTTATACAATCCATCTTGCTCAAGTTCTTTTATATCACATTCTTGTCCCAAACCAATGTTTTCTTGGTACTGCAGCTTTCTTGCTTTAAAGGTTGCTTTTGCCCACTTATCAAGGTTTAATGTCATTCTTATATCAATATTAACAAAATCTGATACTGGTCCATCCTTCAGTATTTCTCAATTCAGATAGTTCTCTAAGGCGCAATGTCTGACACATAGAAGAATGAATCCATTTTAGTCTTCGCAGTACTCCACGTCCATCGCAGGATGTACCACCAACCTGCTAACCTCCAGGAATTTCTCTGATATGGCTAGGGCTGGTACAGAGCTGAAGGGCATCATAGTATCTGAATGATTATATATGATTTTTTTTGGATCTACTCCTTTTCTTCACGGCCTCCTCTCCTGGGTTTACTGACCATTGTCTAAGAGCTACTCCCCTCTTTGGATCAAGTATCCCCTCACAGAAAGTCATCAACAAATGTCCTCTCTCAGGATGGGCCCACCCATCCCCCTTGCAGCACCTCAGATGCCTAAGATGCTAATAAAACCCAGGTTTTCCAGGCTCCAGTTAGGGCTTTATCCCTCTATGCCATGGTGCTTGCTGAAAAAAATGGTATCTTGAGTGAGTATTGGGGATTTGTATAACTTGCTAGAGGGCCCAGAACAGACAACTTAAGCTATGGAAATTACTTCAAGAATTAAATACATTAAGTGAGTAGATCCAATGCTATGAATAATGACTGGCTAAGGAAAAGAGACCAAGAGCAAAAAGACAAGATGAAGTGACATGATGATTTTATTATGGATTTCAGAGAACATGCAATTCAAAATATTGTATTGTTTTGGTAAAGAATAATAGACAAATACAAAGTGTTGTCCTCATTTAACGCAATGCCCTGTTTTTTATCAGGACATTAACGACTCAATAATTCTAGTAAATACATTATATTGTTTGACCATACAAACCAGAGTATTGATGAATCACATGATGAATGATGTTATATAACTAGGCAGGTGTGGATGTTATATAACTAGGCAGGTGTGGACTAGAGAAAAGAGATGACTATTTAACCAGACAAAGGAAGGCACTTTTAAACAACACAGTAGGGGTAACTAATTAGACAGTGTAAGGCACTAATGGTGTTTAACCATTTATTATATTAGTTTTGGGCTCTGTACCTCCAGTGTAATCTCTGAGGTACTCCCCATTTACGATTATAGTTCCTTTGGCCATTTTTTTGGCATACAGGACTATCCAGAAAATAATGAAACAGATAACAGACCAACATAATAAAAGGTACACTGAAGTAACTTGAATTATTTAATTTTATCTGTCATTTTTTAGAGGACATTTATGTAGGTTGACAGATCTTGGCTCTGTGGCACTGAGACTTTCTGTGACTGAGACTATTGTGTAATGTTCACTTGATTAACAGACCACCAGTCCTGATCACTGTGTCCACTGTCCACTGGATCCACATCCAACAATTTGTGGAACTGAACAGAGGGACAGTCTGTGACATCACTAATACAGGCTATAACGCTTGCTAGTATTAGATTTTACACTTTACTATTTGGTTTGTGTACCGAGTATATTTGTTTGGGAATCATGAAACTGGAATGAGGATGGAGTAACCCTGCCATCATAGCGATTCCCCATATTCTTCTGCCCTTCTTCTTAAGATTGCCATCACTGGTCTCACGTCCAGCAGTGACCAGTATACCAAGAGATGTCCAGCACAAACCAACAGACTCCACAACTACCCCACTGACAGAGATAGGCAGGAAGGTACTTCCTCCTTCCATTTTGACTACAGCAGACTCTTCCAGCTGTAAAATGATGCCAGGTCAGTAAGCTGAGTTTACAAATGATTTCTTATCTGGGAATTCAGAACAAGAACTTTTATGCTGAACTGTGAACGATCACTCAGACATGAAGTGCATACTATTTTCAAACATTTAATATCTTGCTGCAATAAAGAAAATGATAGTTTTAAGGAATAATGAATAATTATTAAAAAATATATTACTTTAAGCGAAGTTCTTTAAAAGTGCTGCTGTGTAATAGGTTATTAAAATGCAATGCTTAGATGAAAAAAAATTACATGTCAATTTAAAAATAATCACTGATGCACAGTGTAAGGGTAAATATAATGCAAGGAATCTTTTGTAATATATTAATTTAAATTTACAAAGCAATGAACCTTAAAAAATTAATAAGATTGGGAGTTCTGTGCTGCTGAAGTAGACTAGGAAACCCCATTAAAATAATGTAGTTACATTTCTAACTTAAAACTGCTCCCAAAAGCAGATTCAGTGAATCGTTTTATACTCTACAGAGTCTTCTCCCCATTTGTTGTACATTTTATGTTTGTCAGTTGTGACCACCAAGGGGGTTTGCTTTCAAATTTCCTGTTGTGTTTGGATTTGTATGGAAACTCCAATTCATTATCTTCATCATCATCATCATCATCATCACAATCATCATCAAATATATAAAACTACTTTGCAAATCTATCTGCTGAGGCAATGTCTAGGGTTATGCTGTTGTAAGTGAATTTTAAGATATCATCATAGAATCTGAGGTGATCTGTGCACTTGAGTCTTTGA
>NC_056729.1:1917015376-1917060376 GCF_019279795.1 Protopterus annectens
CAAACCTTCCAATATAAAAAAATCTACTCAGCATAAGCTAAAGTTATTACTGCTCAATGCTAAGCGTCTCAACAAGAAACTACACTCCAAGGAAACATTCTTCAACTTGGAGAATGCTAACATCTATGCAGCTACAGAGACATGGTTTAAAGCCATGGAAAGCACCTCAGCAGTCCAAGACTATAATACCCTTCACACATACCTCTCAACTGTCCAGATTTTTGTAGAATGTCCAGATTTTTGCCTCATATATTTGGTCTGTTCCTCATAAGATTTTGTTTTTCTGGCCAATCTTTGGCAAATCATTGAAGAATGAAGTCAGCAAATACTGACAGACATTTGAGTTTTAGGCTTCATAGAAAATGAGTGATAATGCAAAATATGTTATAGCAATGTTCTAAATTTTTAAGAGCAATATTTCAAAAATTGTTCCTATTTTTGGGCCTTTGAACCTCCCCTCCATTATTTAAACATTGTCCAGATTACTTACTCTATGAGGTTGAGAGGTATGATTCTGACCATCAACTGCACATGAAAGGATAAAAGGTGGAGGTGTATCTATCTGCATAAAAGATAAGCTCACTTCAAGACTGGTCAAACAATATGACAAGACTGAGTTACTCCACGTCCAACTAACCACAGGAAAAATTCCTTACCATACCATTGCTAGCTATAGGTTCCCCAACATGCACCAGGAAAACCATATGTCATAACTAAATTTACAAGAATCACTTACCATTCAACTCAATACCATACTCATGGATGATTTCATCTACTTCTCCATTAGCTGGGAGTAATACATGATCACTAACATGCAGGCTCAAAGATTTCTAGACTTTGTTAATGCAAATGCCCTGTAGCAGTTAGTTTGCACACTCCCTAGAGGTACAAATCATAGGATCATAGGAGGTTACTTGGCTATTGGCTCAGAGGCCCTTATAAGCCTAGCCAAGAGTTTAGCCCATGTTTAGACAAGTCAGCACCCAAAGCCCCTGTCCAGCAGGGACACAGGTGGAATCCAAGGGAGATATTTTCTGTTTCCCATCCAGTTATACAGGTTGCGCTTAGAAAGGGATAATGAGGCACTCTGCTTGATGTGGCGAGGAAGTCTATTCTACAGATGGGGGAGTCTCTGGGACACAAATCTGTCCCACCAATAAGTCCTATTGATATCACAGACCAAGTTGAGGTCATGCATAAAAGTTGCTCGAGTGGAACTTGACTTGGGGATATGCAGCAGTCCCATCAAGGCGGGGTCTGAGATTGCTTCATTTGCCAGACAGAGGTTACCTCTGAGGAGTCTGTATGAAACTGAGTAGTGGGACAAGGCATTTAGCCTATCTGTGTAAGGGTAGATATTTGAGGCCCTGGATTCTCCTGGTGAGGAACCTCTGTGGTCTCTCCAGCTGCTGCATGTGCTTTGTGAGGTACATGCCAAAGGGGCATTGTACTCAATAATTGGCCTCATAAGGGAAGAATATAGGGATGTTATGACCACTTTGTCCCTGGATGAAATACCCAAACTTATGAGGTGGGCCATGTAGAAAATTTTCCATATAATGATAGCAACATGATTGTCAAAAGTCAGGTTGCTATCATCCGGGGTGCCCAAATCCCTCACTACTGATTGTGTACTTAAGATATTGTTGTTAATGTGATAATATGTGAGGACATCACTCTCCCCAAAGGGGATGATGATGCATTTTTTGGCATTCAGCTTGAGGCCATGTTTCTAGCACCAGTCATTTGTTTGGGTGAAAGTCTCTTGAAGGATGTACACAGCACTTGGGGAACTGATGACTGCGCTTAGCTTGCAGTCATATGCAAACCTGGTCAGCCATAGTCCACTGGCTTTGGCCTGCACCTTAGAGAAGTATATCCCAAATAACAAAGATCCAAAGACCGATCCCTGGGGTATGCTGCTTGTTACAGGTCTACATCGTGAGGTGACTTCCTCTATTTTGATTAGGTGGGTTCTATCATCGAGCCAGTTTGCTACCCATCTGGTAACATATGAATTGATGCCTAGTTGAGAGAGTTAACCTACTATACCTGAGTGGGAAATAGTGTCAAAGGCTTTGGCCAGGTCAACATAGGTGGTGTGCAATGTCTTCCCCTTGTCCATGGCTTTGGTGACTGTCTCAAAGAAGTCAACCAGATTTAACAAACATGACCTCCCCTTGACAAAGCCAAACTATGTGGAGTTGAGTGTTTGGAGGTTGCCAATGTCCCTGTTAATGAGGTCCATGATAATCCATTCCATGGCCTTGCAGATCAGGCTAGTTAGTCTGATGGTCTATAATTTTCTAGATCAGTGGACGCTCCACCTTTGTATAAAAGGATGACAGTGGCTGTCCTCCACTTGGCTGGGACACAGCCAGCACTCAGGCTTTGGTTGAATAAGGTGCCTAATGCTGCTGCAAGTTCATACCTGAGTTTGTGTAGGATGCAGCCTGGGATGCTATCAGGTCCCATGGAGGCTGTATTTTTTGCCTTTGAGAATGCAGTAATGACCTGTTCCCTGGAGATAAAGGGTGGGGGCAGGTATTGTGGATGTCCAGGTTTACTGATGGGGACAGAGGGGAGAAATATTCGCTGAATCAGTCACCCAGTAGATTGGCTATTTCTACAACATCTGTGTATGTGGTGTCCTTGACCACCAGTTTTGAACAGATCTGGATGCTTCCCCTGAGATTGCAGACATATGTGAAGAAGGCCTTATAATTGTCTGTAGTAGATGTGGCCCATTTGGACTTAAAGTTGGCTTTAGAAGATTTCACTACTGCTCTTATTTGCTTGTTCAGACTAAGGAGAGATTGCCTCCAATTTGTCACCTGCTCTTTCTTTGTCCTGGACAGCAATTTTTCCTTTTGTTATATAGTTTATTTATTGCAGATGTCCAACAGACAGGTTTACTCTTCCTTGTGGAGGCTAATTTTGTCCTGTTAGGTATTCCAGATTCTATGCATCTTTATAAATGCTTGTATAGTACTTTGGTGTAGATTAGGACATTGGTGCCATTTCCTACAGTGGGGGAGGGGGCTGTGAAGCTGTTTATACCATCCCTCAGAAGGTTACAATCAGCTTTGGAGAAGTTTTTTTGTTTAGCCCTAGCTAGAGAGGGGTCAGGAAAGATGGTGCCTTCAAAAGTGACTGCTTTATGGTCAGATCTTACCAGGGAGGATGATACCGTAGGGGTGATGCAGTGGTTGCTCGTGTTGATTAATACAAGTTCAAGATATTATCACCTCTTATAGGGGTATTGACTAGCTGTTCCAAGGCATTTGCATTGATAAAATCGAGAAATCTCTGGGCATTTGTGTTCTGACATGAGTAGTTTTGCCAATCTATGGTTGGGTAATTAAAGTCCCCCAAGATCAGGGAAAAGGGTTGAATCTTGATAGATTTGAAGAGGTCCAGACAGATGGAGTGGGCATCTTGAGTCAAATTTGGGGGCCTGTAGCTAGCTATAATTTGAGTAGAAGTCTTGTCAATGGTTAGCTGCACCTGGAGTGTCTCCTGTGCATCATACTGTTTGACCAGCCTGGAGGTATGTGTGTGTGTGTGTGTGTGTGTGTGTGTGTGTGTGTGTGTGTGTGTGTGTGTGTCTTTAATATATATATATATATATATATATATATATATATATATATATATATATATATATTGAAACTCCACCTCCTATGGCTTTGCTGCCCACATTTTGAGGTATAAATGTATGATTGGATGAGTAACCAGGTAAGGCTGGGGTGATTTCCGCAGCTTTGAACCAGGTTTCTGTGACTGCACAAATGGCAGTATCTTCCAGGGTTAAGAATGCTTGCAGTGAGTGCAGTTTCAAGTTTAGACTCCTGGCACTTAGCAGCATGACCTAGATGTGGTACTCACAACCATGGGAGAGCACTGCACTCCATGTCCTTATTTTCCTCAATGATTAGATCATATCACAAAGCAGTCTCCATTGAAATAAATAAAAAAACTAGAAACCCCACCTAACTGCAATATCTTCAGGAACACTAATAAGGCAAACTACCTCCTATTTAGTGATGGCATAGCTAATTTCCAAGTTCCCCCAAACCCAGAAAACACAGAAGCCTATGTGGAGGCATATACAAAAGCCCTGTATGACCTTATTACCAACTGCATAGAAATGGCAGTACCAGATCAAAATAAGCCTAGGACAAACCACAAAAAACAGCCACCCTGGTGGACATCTGGTATAAATAGGTTGTACAACAAAAGATAAAATATCAAATCTATAAGTAAGAATGAATGTGCACAACAGAGGAAAAATGCCTGTAGAACAGTAGTGTGTTTTACCTTTAAGAAGCATTTCCAAGTGCAGCACGTGTATATAAATAGCAAACACTTTTAGATTCCAGTGCCATTTTGAGAGAGCAGCCAGAGTGTGAACATGCATTAGTGTGATAGTCAGTCTGTTTATAAGTTTATTTAAGTTTAAGTTACTAAGCCTCAATCCTAATGTGTTTGTATATAATAAAGCTGTTTGAACAGAACTCACGACTGTTCATCTGTTTTGCCCTGACCAGACGAGCGACATGGTGTCAGAACTGGGATTCCAGAGATTGCCTTTCCAAGCTATGAAATGTGGAGTTAACAGCAAAGGAAAACTAAACAGACTGGGTACAAAAAAGGGCCAGAAATTAACTATATGTAATGAAAACTAGCACAGATGATTTATTTTATAAAAGATATAAAACTGTGCATTACAAGGGCACAGAACACATTATTAAGCAAACAAACAGCACAAAAAGTATTATTAAGCAAACAAAATGCTCAAAATGCATTACTGACTGAACAAGATGTTCAAAGTTACAATAGTTGATAAAATTATCAGAAAAGTACACAAGGGGTTCAGAATTGCATCGGAATCGCAAAACAAGCATGTTTAAAATAAAACACACATTTAGAGTAAAATGAGCATAAGAAAAGTATAATGAATATGAAAAGAGATTAAATGGGCATAACAAATTTAATAAAGGCCAAAAAGGGCAAATTAAGCATAAATAAAGCAAGGTGACTGCATCTTTTGGGCAAACTACTGTGTTTTGGCATAAACTACTATTTGATATTGACCAAAGCTATTCAAAGCATAACTAGACTTGTTTGAAGTATCTCAGAGTGTGTAAAGTGCTCACAGTGTGCTTTATTACTGTGCATTTATTCCAAAGAGTTTACTGAATGCAAAGTGCAACTAGTTTGGGAAGTGCAGTCAGAATACAGCCATTTTGAAATTTTTCTTATGCTGTGTGTGTGTTTATTCACAGAGTGCCACCATTTCAGAGTATCTCTTGCACTGTACAGAGTTAATCACAAAGTACAGCCATTTTGAAAGAGTTTCAGTGTGCTGTATACAGTTTATTCACAAAGTACAATTACTTTGAAACATTTCTTACTCTGAACTTATTCTGCCCAGTTTATTTGTAAAGTGCCATCATTTTGAAATGTTTCTTTCACTGATAAGAGGTGGTTTTGCAAAGTACAGTGATTTCAAGATTGTTCTTGTGCCATGGAGACTTATTTCACAAAGTTCAGTTGTTTAGAGGCTTTTTGTGCTACTGGGCATAGTTATAAGTACTGACATGAATTTCTGGCATATGCATATGCGTGCATGTTCGTACATAATTGCAAAAGCCTTCACTAGTGTGTAATAATATGAGGCATTTTGGAGACCAGGTCCACTTGTATTTGATCAGAATATTGCAAAAAACTGGAGAGGATTTGAACAGGAATATGATATTTTCATACTAGCAGCTTTTTCTGACAAAGATGCATGCACAAAGGCATTCATTTTGCTAAACCTAACTGGGTCAGAGGCCATTGAAAGAGAGCGTTCATGTGTGCATGCACCAGCAGTATATGAAGGAGAGGGGTAAACTGCCATATTGTTGTAGTGGCTGAATAAATGGAGGACCCTGAGTTCTTGAACTGTAAATTTAGAGAAATGTGCAACCCCCCTGAAAAATGTTACATTAGAGAGGCACTTGTTTTATATATGTGGTAAGCATATTTTTGGGTTTGTGTGTTCTGATTTTTGTTTCCCACCCCTCCCCCTATTGGTATTGGTCAAACCCAGAGCTGTTGGACATGCTCTACTTAAATAAATCCCAATTCCTCTGAGCTACATGCTCTAGGGACCTAAACATTGTCACCACAATAAATAGAACATGCCGGAGGGACAGATTCCTGTCCCAGAGACTTCCCCTACTCTGGAATAAACTACCTATCTATATCAAACAAAACTCTTCATTAGCACTCTTCAAGAAAAACCTTGATGATTGGATGGGAAATAGGAAATTCACCCCCGGGATCACCTCTGTGGCTCTACTCAACTGTGGCATAGGAAAATAATTTTCTTGGGTGGCAAAAGCTAGGGTACCTTTTTGACTGGGCTTGTATAGGCCCCAGGGCCAATAGCCTAGTACCTACCTTTGAAAACCTATGAATACTGTTCTTATACTTGGTGGCTTTGCAGTTGCCCACCCCCACTGTAAATTTGATCTGGGACATGCCTCCCAGTCTAGTGTCATTACCTCATTCTACTTAACACAGGGAGAACATTTGAGAAGGCCAACCTACTTAGTTTCTTAACATTGAATTATTTTCTGCTCCTCCTTTCTCCCTCCTTTCTCCCTTTCCACTTTACAAAAAGAAAATACATTTCTATGCTTGTTTCCTGCCATTCCAGTAAGTAGTCTAGTCCAGATACAAATTTGCCATATCCAGGAATGTTTGTAAGTTTCTGAGCCCTCAAGCCTTTCTGTGTTGGAGGGAAGCCTTCTAGCTTATCTGTGGGAGTGGTAAGCACTAAGTAGCTTATCTACAAAAAAAACTTTTGGCATCACCACTTAGCTAGGGTTAAACTATTCCCAGAGCCATAAGGTCTGCACTTCGAATTTTCCCATAGAACTAGCCAGTGTTTTAGTTTTAGCAATCATATCTGTTTCTTTGAGCTCAGCCTTTGTTCAGAACTCATTGTAAGCACTAAATAAGCTACAAATTACTACAGCACTCAACTTCCCTCACTTATCTAGAGGAAAACAGTGTTTAGTACTTAATAAATAAGCACCTATCCAGGCATGTCTAAGGGTCATCTCCCAGTGTTTTCCCCTGTCTACCTGTTGAATCTGGGCATCTTGGGGCAATGCAGCAATTGCCTTATGTACACAGACAACCCTTTCCTCCTACCACCCAACACTACAACCCATGAGAGATGCACTTATATAGCCAAACTGGAAGCAAAGCTCTCTTCACCCAAGACTGGACTAGACAGTCAAGAGGAAAAGGTAAACACTTGCACCACACCACACTTATCACATAGTCCCTCAAAACCTACACCACTAAAACACACACATAGAAACACAAAACACACACCTACATTCACGGAGGCTCTCAATAAAAATCTGCCCAAGCAACAGAGACCTCCAAAGCAGAAATGCAAGCAACCTCCACCCCGCAGCACAACCCAAATGACACATAGCCCACAAACTCAGTCTGCCACTCAACCACAGCCCATAAGGTGTAACAACATACCCAACACTCTAGTCATAGGTGACTCTATAGTCAGGCACACTGATGTTCCACTCACCAGGTTAACAAGGAGAAAGTTAATGTCAGCTGCCTGTTGGGTGTCATGATCCACCACAAAATGCACACAAAAAAAAAGTACAAATATGACTCTGTCATTGTCCATGTTGGTGTGAATGCCCTGAGACATACCTCCCTAAACTACATGAAAAGAGACATGATAGAGCTGTCCAATCTTGTAGCCAAGGCAGGTATGACCCTAGCCCTGAGTAGCATCCTGCCATTACCCAGAATGATACCACAGTACAAGGACAAAATTATTGACTTCAACAATTGGCTAAGCTTCTGGTGTCATTCTAAGGGGATCTAATATCTGTCTGCCTGGGCTGACATGATCGACAGACCACAATGCTTTGCCAGAGATGGCCTGCACCTGTCACCCTTGGAATTTCGGATACTGGCTAAGGCTCTTGCCACCCCTATAGTGCCTTTTTTAGGCAAGGTTCAAATGATAAATTCACCACCATAACAGGTGCAAGCAAGTAAAATTTGAGGGTAATGCTATTCAATGCTAGAAATCTAAACCTCAAAATGCACTCAGTCAAGGCATTCCTTAAAATGAAAAACATCAACATCTGTGCAGTGACAGAGACCTGTTTCAAGGCTCCAGAGAGCACCCCTGCATTACCAGGCTATAATTCATACCACACGTTTTGGCCACCTAGCATGGACCAAAACACTAAAGGCAGAGGTGTGTCCATATTCATTAAAGATATCCACACCTCCAGACTAGTTTCTCAGCACAATGCATCTGAGATTATCCAAGTACAACTAACTCTGGGCAAGACTGCAATCCATGGGCAAGACCACAATCCAAATTGTAGCTTACTACAAATTCCCCACCATGCCCCAGGATTCCAACTCCTTATTTCTTGATACACTGAAAAATATTAGGATATAACCTAACACCCCAATAATGGGTGAGTTCAACTATCCCACCATTAACTGGGAAAACTACTCATGTACCAACACTTTTGCTCAGTGTTTTCGGGAATTCATAAATTCCAATTCCTTGTATCAACTTATCTACACCCCAACTAGGGGCAGCACTATCCTAGGCCTGGTCATTACCAACAAGGGCAACCATTGTTCCACAACAGAGGTTAATTCCTCCTTTGTCAGATCCGACCACAAGCTAATCAACCAAGACATCCACATCCCGCCCCCACCCCCATTAGGGAAACCACCGTAAAAAAATTCTCCAAAGCCAACTTCACGTTTCTTAAGACAAACATGGCAAACTTCATGACACCCATACAGACGGACAATAGAGGTACAACTGCTGAATCCTACACAAATGCACTTTATAAGCACTTACATGAGTGCAAGGATCATGCAATCCCTAACAGAACCAATATGCTATCCTCCAAAAAAGGAAGCCAATCTGGTGGTACCCTGCCATAAACAAACTCTACAACAGAAGAAAGAAACTGTTGCAAAAAAGAGTAAAATCCCATGACTGAAGGAACTCCCTGATCAGCCTCAGTAAGAAGTGGTTATCCCACTCCACAAAGTGGAAGCCATCATGGTCCCCGGGAACTACCAGCCAGTTAGCCTGATGAGCCTAGTCTGCAAGGCTATGGAATGTATCATCATGGAACTTATAAACAATGACATTGGTAATCTCAAAACTCTGGACCCCACCCAGTTCGGGTTTATAAAAGACAGATTATGTCTCCTAAACCTGATAGACTTCTTTGAAGTGGCCACCAAAGCCATAGATGAGGGTAAGGTGGTTTACACAGCCTATCTAGATGTCACCAAGGCTTTTGACACTACCCCCCACTCTGGAATTATAGATAAACTCACTAAACTAGGTATAAATCCCTATGTCACAAGATGGATTGCCAATTGGCACACTGACAGAACCCACACTGTGAAAGTAGCAGACTCTAAATCTGACTTCAGACCAGTAACAACTGGAGTACCACAGGGTTCAGTCCTGGGTCCTCTCCTGTTTGCTATCTACCTCTCTGAAGTACAAGCTAACCCAGAAGGTCTTTGGCTAATGAAGTTCACGGATGACTGCAAACTAGGAGCCATAATCAAACTCCTAACGATGTGGACATCTTACAAAAGGGTCTCACTGAGACAGATGCCTTGTGTCAAAGCCATGGCCTCAAGCTCAATGCCAAAAAGTGCATTGTCATCCCTTTTGATAAAAACTCTGTACTCATGAATGCCAAATAGGCGGTAGTCTACTTAACACCGAAAGTGTGATAAGAGACCTTGAGACACAGGTGGACAGTAGTTTCTCCTTTGATAATCACATTGCCACAGTAGTCAGGAAATCCTTCTACGTAGCACACCTCATCACAAAAGGTTTCTCATCCAGGAAAAAAGAGGTAATTGTTCCCCTTTACTCATCACTCATTAGATTCATTATAGAATACAGTTCCCCTTTTGGTATGTACCTCACAAGACATCTACAACAAATAGAAAGGCTGCAGAAATACCTCACAAAGAGGATTACTGGCCTCAAACAGATGCCCTATGCAGACCGCCTTGAAAAACTCCAGCTTTACTCCATCACATATCGCCTACTCAGAGGCGATCTCTGCCTAACATACAAAGCTATGTCAAACCCAGAGCTGTTGGACATGCTCCATGTAAAGAAATCCCAATACCTCCGAGCTACACGCTCTAGGGGCCTAAACCTTGTCACCACAATAAATAGAACATTCTGGAGAGATAGATTCCTGTTCCAGAGACTTCCCATACTCTAGAACAAACTACCTATCTATATCAAACAAAGCTCCTCATTAGCACTATTCAAGAAAAATCTTGATTGAATGGGAGATAGGAAATTCACTCCGGGGATCACTTCTGTGATTCTGCTCAACAGGGGCACAGGAAAATAATTTTTTTGGGTGGCGAAAGCCAGGGTACCTTTTTGGCTAGGGTTATATAGGGTCTAGGGCTAATAGCCTAGTACCTACCTATGAACCTATGAACCTAAGAGATCAAGTGTTTATATTATGTTATTGAACATTTACAAGTTCGAATATCATATGTCGTCACCATATGATCATAATCGCAAATGTTCTTAAACGTAATAAAAAAAAAAACACAAAAAATTAACTCCTGAACATCTTAAACAGGGGGGCAAGCCTGCCTATACCCCCACCCCCGTTACTTAAATATACCAACTCTGAGATTGCACTACAGTACAAAAAGGGAAATCTTCCCATTCTGCGCTTTAATGAAGATCTCAGTTGACATGCTTGCATATTGAAAAATTCGAACTTATGGCGCCGACCATATGACATTCAATTTTTTCACTGTGCAATAATGTGATATAGACCTGAGATCAAAGGCCAGGAGAAACGTTTGCAGCTTATATTACTGATCTGAGAAATAAGGCTAAAATGTGCCAGTTTGGTGATTTGAAAGATGAGTTAATAAAGGACTGGCTGGTGTGTGGTATTAATAATGCTGCAGTGAGAAAGATTTTGGGCAGGATTCACGATGGCTTGCACGGAGTCTAAGAGTCGTGTAAGACTCCATGCAGCCATAGCGATCCAGGAACAGCCCGTAATACCATGTAAGAGACCAGCTAAAATGTCTCATACATGGGCAGGGTGTGGATATGCTAATTACCTCACTTGCAGCCGAAAGGCATGCAAATGAGGTAGATTAGTGATCCACGAAGCTGAAACCAGCCCGTGTAAGAGTCGTGTTAGGTGCAGAAATGTACTCAGTTGACAACTGAGTACGTTTCTGCAAATAACACAATGGAGCTATGTCAGCTCCAAATAAAGTGTGCATATGTGTCAGGCAGCATGCCAATGGCCAAATATGTGGCTATTGGCACGGTAACCTGATGCAAACATGAAAAAAAATATTTTTTTTTTCGGCGATCGGCGAGGTTTAAACGCAGCGCAGCCCCGCGCAAATGTGCTGCGCTATATAAAACATAAAAATAAAGGTTTTAAACCCACAGATGTGGGTTTTATGCAATGCATGGATTTACAATGCAGGGACTAGCAGACCAAAAACAACATGGTCACCATTTAGTGGTTGCTAAGGGGGGAAGCTGAGTGTAAGACACGTAACTAAGCATTAGTAGGCAATCCTATGTAAATGAGTGGTAGGATAGTGAATCTCATTGTACCATAGCAAATGAGCACATTCTGTGTAGTGTAAGAGTTAGATAAGGGGGAGTAACAGAGTAAGAGATAGGTGATATCACAGGTGGGAATGTTAGAAAGAAATCAAGCTCATTGGAGCAAAGTGGTATGTGAAAGATGTCAGTCACACAGCATAGAAAGAAGAGTGTCAACAGATAAGCATGGGAAAGTCAAGAAATGGATGGTGTACACTGTGACTAACACCAAAGTTTCTTGCTGTGCATGCATGCACACGTGCGCACGCTGGGAGGTGCGAGTAAGACAGAGTGCGTGTGTGTAAGGCAGAGTAAGCATGTAGGAGCCTGTTTAAAGATCTGTAAAACTGTTTGCACTGGTGTGCATGCGGTTTAACCCGAATAAGCAGAGTCTAGTCCGTGTAAGCATGTGTGCGCGCGTGGTAGCCACTGTGAGCATGTTTTCGCTGGTATGCGCGCTGCTCCCCCCTGAGGAAACAGAGAGGAAAAAGGAAGCAGAAGAAATAGTAGGAAGCTAGCAGGGAATACTGGTAGAGCTAGAGGTGAAAACAATTAGAAGCAGGCAATTACATATGCAGAATACTAGCCCAGCCCAGCACTTAAAAAACTGCAAACAGCGTTGCAGTATGTTTCTCTCAAGAGACACTGCAAGACAGGAGTAAGCTATTAGAAGTGAAAACTGAAAAAGCTGCACTCAGACCAAACATGCTAGGGGCTGCCATAGCTGTTATAAGGAGACATAGGAGAATTGCTGAGGGTGGTGACAATGCAAATGCTGCCAGACAACCCACAGTGAGGAGACAGAGAAGAGTGTACAGGCCCAAGGTCACCTACCAGGGTTTACATGAGCTGGAGATAGTGGAGCGCTATAGAGTGGACAGAGGCCTCCTGCAGCAAATTGTTGAGCTGTGCAGGCCACGCCTCACACACAGAACCAACAGAGGGAACCCATCCCAGTGGAAACCAAGGTATGTGTTGGCCTAAGAATACTAGCAACAGGTACCTTCCAGAGACCAACTGGTGATATGATGGGGATCTCACAGGCATCAGCATCCAGGGTACTGCACCAGTTCCTGGATGCCATGTCGGCACATGTCGGAGATCATGTATATTTCCCCAATTCCCATGAGGCATTGGCCAGCAATATGCGACTCTTCCAGCAAATAGCGGAATACCCTGAGGTTGTGGGTGCAATAGACTGCACGCATATACGCATCAAGGCAGCAGCTGGTGAGCGGGGTAGGGCCTACATTAACCGCAAGGGCTTCTCATCCATCAACTGCCAGGTCATGTGTGATGCCCAGGGCATAATAATGAATGTGTGTGCTGGCTGCCCTGGAAGCTACCATGATTCCCATATCTGGCATCTGACGCAGCTGTACCAGACATTTGCCAATGGGGACATCCCACATGGTCACTTAGTGGGGGATCTTGGATATGCACTGGAGCCGTGGCTGATGACACCCATCAGAAATGCACACACACCTGAACAAGAACACCATAATGAGGCACACGCACAAACATGAAATGTAATAGAGCATGTGTTTGGGCTGCTCAAGTCATGGTTCCGGTGCCTGGACACATCTGGTGGAACCTTGCAGTACTCACCAACTACATGTACCCAAATTGTCATGGTATGTGCTATGCTACATAATATGAGTCTGCAAAAACAGCTGCAGCAGGACCAGCATAGGGCCGGGACAAACAGCCCCCCACCATTGCCAAGGCCATCACAGGCAGAGCGTGACTCAGAGGATGAACAACCTGAGCCTACCCCAGTAGGCAGAAGGAGGCATGCCCAGTATGCCCTGGCCTTGGCAAAGAGGCAACGCATAGCACATACACTGGCTCAGTAGGAACCCTGGGAATGATACCCCTCTCTGACTCACTCATATAGTAAAAGGGACACCTAACATGACACAACCTGCTTTCAAACATGTACAGGGAGTGTAGTATGTGCATCCGACATAGGCAGCCCTGCAGCACCCCCTGAGGCATGAATGCCATGTGTTAAGCAATGTAACACCATCTAGTATATGCAAACATGATGACCCTGACTAACATCTCACCCTCACCAAGCATGATGCCACACTATGAAGACAACAAGATCAAGTACAATAATTGGCTGAAGTATTGCTGTTAGTCAAAGGGGAACAAATAGCTGTCAGTCTGGAATGACATGCCAAGCAAGATATGATGCCCCACCTGCTAGGGATGGCATGCACCCAGCACACCTGGCTGTGTGGATACTGGCAAAGGCTGTTGTCACCCCCACCATGCCTTGAATAGGTAAGGCTGGAAACACAAACCTACCACCATAGGTAGCACAAGGGATAACAACCTGGACGTAATGCTACCTAATGCCAGAAGTCTAAACTGCAAGATGCATGCAGACCTAACCCACCTCAGCATGGAGAATGGTAATATCTGTTCTGTAACAGAAACTTGGGTCAAGGCTCAGAAGAGCACCCTAATACTACCAGGTTATGCCTTATACCATGCTTTACAGCCCCCAAACATGGAACAAACTACAATAGGAGTGTGGCTATCTATAATTGTCAAGGATAACCACACCCCCAGGTTGGTACCACAGCAAGAAGCAGCATGGAATATCCACGGGCAAGTAACAGTGGCTCAAACTGCGTCCCAATTTGCAGCCTGCTACAGACCACCCTCCCAAACCCAGGAACCCCAGTCAGCCTTCCGGAAGACACTGCAGAGTATGAATGTCTCACCAAATACCAAACAAGGCACACACAAATTATGACATAGGTGGTAATCCATTATGTACGGAAGAAGTAATCAGGGACCTAGGGACACAAGTGGACAGTAACCCATTATGTGACACTCACATTGCCAAGATGGCCAGGAAGACCTGCTATATTGCCCACCTTAACATGAAAGGATGCACATGTAGATCAAGAGCAGTCACAGTGCCCCCATACTCTTCTCTTATCAGGCCCATACTTGAGAACAATGCCCCATTTTGGATGTACCTTACCTGACACCTGCAGCAGTTAGAAAGACCCCAAACGTACCTCAACAAGAGGATAAAGGGTCCAAACATTTGTTATCTGCTGCCTGGCTGAAGAAACCACAGCCCAATTCACATGCATACTGCCCAGTCAGAGGCGATGTATGCCTGATGTACAAGGCCATGTCCAATCCAGAATGAATGGACATGCTCCACTGCAGAAACTCCAAATCCAGCAGAGACACCACAGTGAGATATCTGAACCTCCACACATAGATAAATAGGATGTGCTGGAGGGACAGATTCATAATCCAGAGGCTCCTTACACTCTGGAACAGAATCCCAGTCCATGATAGGCTGAGCTCCACACTCATACTCAACAAGAGAAATCCGGTCAAGTGCATGGGAGATAGTAGGTGTACACTAGGGGTCATCTCTGTGTCACATCTAGTAAAGTAAACCCTAAATGGGCATAATATGCACATTGCAAGGGGTGTCGAAAGCCACACACAGTCTGTCTAGGCTCAAACATGGCCAGGGCAGATAGCCTAGTATGAACCTATGAACCTATGACGATACAAATTGTGCAGGACACAAAGGATAATCACACAGCTGTCCTAACTGATGGTAGGAACCATGGTGATAATCCACAGATATGCTCTGCATTACTCAAATATCACAAGCAATACACCAAACCCACACACATTGCCAACATCCAACCTAACAGATTCTTTGCAAACTCCCCACCAGCGCCAAACTGCCAAATATCTATCCCAGCAGAGTGCTGGCCCCCTGACATTGCAGATGCTGAGGTAACAGCCAGCATCTACAAAGCAAACCACACAGCATCAATGGTACCAGATGGTGTCCTGGGTTGTGTCCAACAAGAACTGTAAGAAGAATGGAACACCAAATAGCACTACTGCCCACTCTCAGTCTTACCACAGGATATGTACCCAAAGAGCAGTGTACAGCAACAGTGGTCCCTCACCACAAAGGTGGTGCCTGAATGGATACTGCAAACTATCACCCCTCAACCCTGACTATCTTGGTCGGCAAAGTAATGGAGAGGATGATCATGGACCCCAGGAATAATGAGAATGGGTACCTACAGACATTGGACCCTACCCAGTGTGGCTTTCGTAAGGCAGATCCTGCCCCTTAAACATGTCTGATCCATGTGAAACACGCACCAAGGCCATTGATGAGGGGAATGTGGTTCACACAGCCTATCTGGACCTTGCTAAACCCTTACCTACAATACCCCAGTTGTTCAGTAGAGATAAGCTCACCAGCCTAACTATAAACCCCTATCCAAGTAGATGGGTTGCAAACCAGCTCAAGGACAGAACTGACCTGGTCAGAAATGCTGCAGCCATGTCAGACTACAAACCAGGTACAACTGGCATCCCACAAGGCACGGTCCTGGGACCTCTATTGTATGGTATATATGTCACATAGGTACAGGCCAACATGGAAGGACTGTGTCTGAACAGGTTCGCAGATGACTACAAACTGCCCACCATATCAGACCCTCCAGCTGACACAAGCATCCTACAAAAGGCACACATAGAAAGAGACAAGTGGTGCCACAGCCATGTCAACAAGCAAAATGCAGAATAGTGTATAGTCATCCCCTGTGGAAACACAGTACTTGGCCACAAATTACCACATAGGTGTTAACCCATTAAGTACATCAGGAGCAATAAGAGACCTGGGGACACAAGGTGATAGATATCCTGCATGTGACAACCATGTGTCTGTAGTGGTTACAGAAACATACCATATACCCACCTAATCATAAAGGTAAGCACAGCTAGGTCAGGATAGGTCATTGTGCCTCTCCAGTCATCCATCAGCAGCCTCACAATTGCGTACAATGGCCCTTGTGGGATGTACCATAGCAGACACTTGCATCAACTGGAAAGACCCCACAAATACCCCATCAGGAGGATCTCAAAGCTGCAACAGATGCCATGTGTCACCTGATTAAACAAACTGCAGCTCCACACAGTGCCATACCACCTGGCTAGAGGTGATCTGTGCCTGATGTATAAAGCCATGACCAAGCTGGAATCAATGGACATTTGGCACCATGTAAAATCTGAATGCTGGTGACCTATGCACATGACAGGCCTGAACCCCAGCACAGACATAAACAGGACATGCTGTACCGATTGGTCCATAACCCAGAAGCTCACTCCACTCATGACTAAACTCCCAGTACAGGTTATCCAGGGAGTCTCTCATTGACTGTCATTCAGAGGAATCATGATGACTGGATGGGAGATGGTAGGTGTACCCTGGATATCACCTGTATGTCACGGGTAGACAGAGGCACAGCACACTAACCTTGAAATATGTCATGGCAAACACCAGTAAATATGTGTGTTGAAGGACAAACACTCTCTGACTAGCATTACAAATGGCCTAGGGCACATGGCCATTGTTTGTCACTGTCCACACAAGGTGTGGAATACATTAACAATGTCGGACAATCCTGTTCTATGTTGTCCATATCTGAACAAAAAGCAACAAGGTCATATCTGCACAACTGGCCCTCAACCAGTCTGGTGTGCTCAATATAAATATTACAAGCAGTGATAGGACTGAAACCGATGTTACTGTCCACCACAGGGAAAGTACTGAACCAGTACACTATACAACAATACACTGTTTGGTCAGTATGAAAGGATGTTGACAACTGTATGCAAACAATCCCATGGCAACCCTGCAGGCACAGCATAATGCCTGTGAGGTTCAGACACAAAGCAGTTGGGCAGTAGGAACACAACCTTACATCCAACACTCAACTGTACATGTGAAATATAGATGAAGTCCACACACAAACACAAATGTGGTGGACCACAGATCTCAACATATGGAAAGTTCACACTGGGCATGCTCGCACACTTAGATAAATGAGACGTGTCAGTCAAGAAGCCATATAAACTGTGAACTGGGCATGCTCACACACTTAGGCCATGTCACAGTTCAGCAGTTGCACACACATATCTGGCATTTGTATGTGTTAATACAGGAACCTCCCACAATACAGAAATCTGCCCAGTGCACACAGTGAAATTACAACAGAGACATAAGTAAAGTAGTGGATCCCACTCATATGCAAACATCTGCCACAGTACACAAGTTGTTCATAGAGATAGGGAAAGCGATGGCAATAAAGACCCACAAACAGTTTATGAGCAACAGATACTTGCATCTGTCAGGTAAACATGTGGCCGTAGAGTTCAATACTAGGCTGTTGTCCCTAGGGAATACAGGAGGCTATCCACAGTGTATTTGGTGTCTGTCTCCGCAGTACAGTAGGCCACTGTGCCTCTGCAGAGTTAATGCATACATATGCTCTCCCCCTTACTGATGGATAGTAACAGATGTACGTACCTCTTCATAAATAATGATGTCAGCAAACTATACATATGTCAGGAGCACAAATGATACCCAGTAATATGAATAGTGCACTCAGCTACTGCGTATTCCACAAGAGTCATAACATAGTTAGGTAGGGATTTGAATCCTGCAAGTGCTCAGTGTAGGTGTGAATGTGGGGGGGGGGTGTGCAATTCTATGTGGAAGAGAAATGTCCCTTTTGGCAACTAGTACAACACACCACATGCTGCATATTCCACTGTCTAAACACTGATGATGTCAGCACCCTATAAGTACAGCAGGGGAAAGTAAGCCTCCCAGTAATGCAAATAGCGCGCTCTGCTACTGCGTCTCTCCCAAGTGTCAACATAGTTAGATAGGGGTTTGTATCCTACAAATGCCATGTGTGTTTTTTTGGGGGGGGAGTAGGGTGTGTGCAATTATATGTGTAGTAGGGTGTGTGCAATTCTATGTGTAAGCGAAATGTCCCTTTTCACAACTAGTACAACACACCACATGCTGCATATTCCACTGTTTAAACACTGATGATGTCAGCACCCTATAATGACAGCAGGGGAAAGTAGGGGGGGAGTAGGGTGTGTGCAATTCTATGTGTAAGAGAAATGTCCCTTTTGGCAACTAGTGCAACACACCACATGCTGCATATTCTACTGTCTAAACACTGATGATGTCAGCACCCTATAAGAACAGCAGGGGAAAATAAGCCTCCCAGTAATGCAAATAGCTCACTCTGCTACTGCGTCTCTCACAAGTGTCATAACATAGTTAGATAGGGGTTTGTATCCTACAAATGCCATGTGTGTTTTGGGGGGGGAGTAGGGTGTGTGCAATTCTATGTGTAGTAGGGTGTGTGCAATTCTATGTGTAAGAGAAATGTCCCTTTTGGCAACTAGTACAACACACCACATGCTGCATATTCCACTGTCTAAACACTGATGATGTCAGCACCCTATAAGTACAGCAGAGGAAAGTAAGCCTCCCAGTAATGCAAATAGTGCACTCTGCTACTGCGTATCTCACAAGTATCATAACATAGTTAGGTAGGGGTTTGTATCCTACAAATGCCATGTGTGTTTTGGGGGGGGGAGTAGGGTGTGTGCAATTCTATGTGTAAGAGAAATGTCCCTTTTGGCAGCTAGTACAACACACCACATGCTGCATATTCCACTGTCTAAACACTGATGATGTCAGCACCCTATAAGTACAGCAGGGGAAAGTAAGCCTCCCAGTAATGCAAATAGCGCGCTCTGCTACTGCGTCTCTCACAAGTGTCATAACATAGTTAGGTAGGGAATTGTGTCCTACAAATGCCATGTGTGTTTTGGGGGGGAGTAGGGTGTGTGCAATTCTATGTGTAAGAGAAATGCCCCTTTTGGCAACTAGTACAACACATCACATGCTGCATATTCCACTGTCTAAACACTCATGATGTTAGCACCCTATAAGTACAGCAGGGGAAAGTAGGGGGGGAGTAGGGTGTGTGCAATTCTATGTGTAAGAGAATTGTCCCTTTTGGCAACTAGTACAACACACCACATGCTGCATATTCCACTGTCTAAACACTGATGATGTCAGCCCCCTATAAGTACAGCAGGGGAAAGTAACCCTCCCAGTAATGCAAACAGCGCGCTCTGCTACTGCGTCTCTTACAAGTGTCATAACATAGTTAGGTAGGGGTTTGTATCCTACAAATGCCATGTGTGTTTTGGGGGGGGAGTAGGGTGTGTGCAATTCTATGTGTAATAGGGTGTGTGCAATTCTATGTGTAAGAGAAATGTCCCTTTTGGCAACTAATACAACACACCACATGCTGCATATTCCACTGTCTAAACACTGATGATGTCAGCACCCTATAAGTACAGCAGGGGAAAACAAGCTTCTCAGTAATGCAAATAGCGCGCTCTGCTACTGCGTCTCTCACAAGTGTCATAACATAGCTAAATAGGGGTTTGAATCCTGCAAGTGCTTGGTGTGAATGTGTGGTGTGGGTGTGGGTGTGGGTGTGGGGTGTGTGCAATTCTATGTGTAAGAAAAATGTCCCTTTTGGCAACTAGTACAACACACCACATGCTGCATATTCCACTGTCTAAACACTGATGATGTCAGCACCCTATAAGTACAGCAGGAGAAAGCAAGCCTCCCAGTAATGCAAATAGCGCGCTCTGCTACTGCGTCTCTCACAAGTGTCATAACATAGTTAGGTAGGTGTTTGTATCCTACAAATGCCATATGTGTTCTTGTCACACAGTTTGTCCATGTGTGTGGGGTGTTGTTCCCAATATTGCACGACATAGATTATATCAGTAATGTCAATGCACACATGATGTATGTGTGTGCCACATACACATATGTACCTGTGACCTTCAATAGTTCCCATTTCTGAAGCTTGCCTCATGTGAATACATGGAATTTGCATTAGACAACTTTATGACTGTGGTGTTCTGTGCAGGGACTGCATGTGGTATGTGAATATACAGTGTGAGTTGTATATGGTGTCATCCTACCAGAGAGGGATACACGTCTGGTCTGGATCATATAGTCCACATGCTGTTGATGAACAGGTGCATCATGTTTTCACCTCTTGTGGGAGTGGTAACAAGTTGTTCCATAGCAATTCAGTGAATAAATGCTAGGAACCTTTCAGCTAGGGTCTTGGAGCTAGAGTAATGCTCACACTCTATGTTTGGGTAGTTGCAGTCCACCCATATAATGGTGTTTGTAGAGACTGTCATATTCCCAGTGTTGTCAGGAAGGTCAAGTGGGTTTCCTGGGTATGGGAGGGTGGTGTGTGCCAGGCTATGAACCTGAAGGCAGTCTAACCCACTGTTAGTTGCACATGGATAGTCTCTGATGCTTTGTGCAGTGCCACCAACCTGGAGGTGTGTGTATCTGTGGTGCCTTTGGATACTTCTCCCCTGTTCTGGTTTGGTGCATGTTTAGGGGATGATAAGCATGGTATGAGGTATGACCTGGCAGTGATGGGGTGCACCTGTGAGCCTTGTACCAGGATTCTGTTACTGCACAGATATTGCTGTTCTCCATGCTAAGGACAGTTTCCAGTGCATGCATCTTGAGGTTTACACTGCTGGTGTTGAGTAGCATTACTATTAGTGTCCTATCCCATGTGATACCTGTGTAGGTGGCTATGTAATTTGAGCCTTGCATAAAAAGGCACTATGTGTGTAGCAAGAGCCTTTGCCAATATACAATGGCCCATGGGTAACAGGTGCAAGCTGTCCCTAGCAAAGCATCGTGGCTTGTCTAGCATGTAATCCCACGCTGACAGGCATTGGATCCCCTTTGAATGTCACTGAAACATAATCCAATTGTAGAAATTGAACATCCTGTCTACATATTGTGGCAGCATTCTTGGTGAGGGTAAGATGCTACTCAAGGTCAGGGTCATACCAGCCTGTGCCACATGCTCAGAGAGCCCCTATATGTCCCCTATCATGTAGTCCAGGGAGGTACGTCACAGGTCATTCACACTGGCACGGACAGTGACTGAGTCATATTTGTACATGCCTTGGATTGACCTGTATGCTTGTGTTATGTGGTGGATCATAGTGCCCAATGGGCATCTCACAGTGACCTTCTCCTTGTTCAGCCTGGTGAGCGGGACCTCAGTGTACCTGACGATAGAGGTACTCTGTTCTGGCGTAACATTTACTTGTGTGTCTGCTTCGCAGGTGTCTGCTGCTCAGGCAGGATGCTATTCTGAGACTCCAAGAATGTTCCTGTGTGTTTATGTGTTTGGATTGCTGTCGTGGTAGGTCTATGTGAGACTGGTATTGTATTCACTGTAGTATCCCACTCCACCTTACAGGTAATGCCAGTACTGAGTTAAGAGAGCTTAGCCCCCAGTTTGGCTATGTGGTTGCATCTCTCACATGTGTTGTAAGTTTATGGGAAAGGGAGAGGGTTGTCTGTGTACATGAGGCAGCTGTAACATTGCCACATGACTCACAGATTCACCAACTGGACCAGAGAGGAGATCGACAAGTGACCTTTGCACATGCTACCATAGTATTGTGAATTCCATAATGATTAACAACACATAGGGCCAATGGGGAACAAGGTACTCAAGGTGAGTATGTGAGGGTGTAGTGCTTCTGATTTGTTAGTGCTGGCATATATAAATGCTTTCATGAGCAAATGCCAGGTAAGTCATATGCAATGTGTTACAGGCAACTTACATGCAAACAGGACAAACAGTGACGTTCTGTCAAGTGAGACATGGACATCAGTACAGTAAGCAATACAGATGTCACTAGGGATCCACAGAGGTGCTGTAAATCTGCATTGCAAGTGGAATTAGTGTTTCAGGGAAATAACAAGCAAACATGCATACAAACAAAGCTACAGTCAGCAGGCCTGGATCTAGTCTATGCTACAACAAACAAGGTGTACCACTTCCAGTAGGTAACAGTGCAAATATGCAGGCACTATAAGCCTGTACCCAGAAATTCACAGGTCAGACGGGCAGGGTCCAGCCTCACCTCCCACAAGTGTACAGACCATGTACCTTCGTAATGTAGAATAACTGGCCTGAAACCCAAGTGCTCATACCTGAACTAATACACATTTTGAATAACAGACACTGAGCCCTCACTCAGCAGTTCCAAACTTAGTAGGATGTATGCTACCTGTCCTGGTACCACAGTATCCTTGACATGTATGGAGACTCTCCCTCCTGTCATAGTTCTGCGTTTTGGGGCTGTCAAGCATGGTATGAGGTGTGACCTTGTAGTGCTAGGGTGCTCTTGTGAGTCTTGAACCTGTTGTGTATTACTGCACAGATATCAACATCCTCAAACATCCTCATTGCAGAGTCGAGTGTGGACAGCATGCAACTTGCAGTTTACATGTCCATCACTGAGTATCAATACTTACATTTTCTTATCCCCTGTGCTACCTATGTAGGTGGCCTTCTGTTGACAGCCTCCCCACCAGTATGCAAAGACGTGCAGACATTACACTATGGTAATTACTATGGGTGTACAAAACAATACAATGACAATCATACAGTTACTGCATCAGGCATGCTGGGATATACCCACAATGATATCATTACACTGTACTGTTGACAACATGATACTATTACTACACTTCTATGTAGTCACCCTGTGCATCATCACCATGTTAACCTGTTCCTGCACCGATGTTACAGATTGCAGGAGGTGGCACAGTTTCATCATATGCACAGGGTGTGTACTTGGTATGCCTGCGTCTGCCACTAATACAAGCGATTGACATGTATGTGTATGTGTGTGTTGGTGAGGGATAGCAGTACAAGATGGGGCAATGTTGATGCAGTGCATGCGTGTAAGCGGTAGCCCTAGGTGTTATCAATTCGCATGTGTGTATGCATGCACAGAGTTCCACCTCATGGCTGCCATATACAGGTGTTTGTGGACAGACACAGACTGTATATGCCAGGTCATACAGATCACTGTCTCTGGCCACGGACATGGTACCTGTGCCTGGCAGGGGTGCTATGGACCGTATCAGGTACTAAGCCAGACTGGGTACTGTCATCAGAAGCAGGTGGTTGGTGACTGGAGACAGGTCCCTGTTGGGACTGTCCAGCGCCACGTGCATGTGGTCTACTGGGGCGGTCTGATGACAGCACAGACCCAGCATTGCTGGGGCTGCTGCTGGCACTATGGGAGTGGCCATGGGCCTGTTGTCGTCTGCGATGACTGCCAGCTGCTGCTGTTACTGGCATACGCCCACGTCGACGCCTCAACCATCCACCATTGCCCTGGCTCATGGACATGTAGTTGTGGAACAGATCTAATGTGTCCCCCCAATGTCTGTTAATGACCTCGATGGCAGCCACAACATCACACATACCGTCATTCATTGCTGTGCGACATGGTCTCAGCTCCCTCAGACCCTGTATGGTGTACCGTTCCATACGTGACTGAGCCTGCATTACAGCCTGAAACATAGCTGAGGTTGAAAGACCTCCGTGGGCACATCTGACAGGGGCAGTACGCCCACGGATGCTCCCACGAGAACCCCTGGACATCTGCCTGTGTGGTACCATGTCAGGACCCTGGCCATGGCCTCTGTGTGGGGATGCATGTGCCACTGATACCAAATTACCCTGGTCAATGCCCACTGTATCCTGTCCATCACCTAGGGACATTGGTGACAAAGGATGTATTGGCAGGATGACTGTGCACATTGATGGGGTCGACAGCTGTGTACTGTCAATTGGCTGACCAACGATGAACCCTGGCACTCCTCCCTGTGCCATTACACAGGTATCATCATTATCACTATCCACGGCAGCTGATTCAGGTTCCCTGCTGCACAACACCAGAGCAGAACCAGAACCTGTGGGGGTAAGACAGGAAACAGGTTACAATGTGTACACAATGTCACCACTGATACACACAGGCACACATGCACACATGAACACAGGTGCACATGCACACATGCACACATGCACACATGCACACAGGTGCACATGCACCCAGGTTCATATGCATACATGCACACATGCACACAGGTGCACATGCACACATGCACACATGTGCACATGCACACAGGTGCACGTGCACACATGCACACTCCTCAGTATATGAGATATCAACACAAAGACACAAACACACCTGCAATCAAACACATAGCACTACTGCTTCAGCCTATTATTACTATTAGTATCAAGAGTATTGAAGGTATTGTTATTACACACTCACCAGCATGGATAGGCTGCCTTGCTGTTACACCAGAGGGACCTGCAGAAATTAGACATTTATTGTCAGTGGGCACAACTGTGCCATTGATACTGTGAGTATGATACAGTTCAGTAGTACAACAGTTGGCTTCCACAGGTCTACTGCTGATATTGAGAATATCGCTCTTTCACAATAATTACCAAGATAACAGCTACAAACTGAGGACACACCTCACACATGCATAAACTACCAGTGTACAGAACAGTCAACTATACATATGGCATGTTACCTGCACGCTCCGAGTCCTGCTGCTGAGTGGCTCCAGCCTCCATCATTATGCATGTATGCTGCTGCTGTTGTTGCTGTTGGGCTGGAGCCACAACACTTAGGAGTAGTCCCTCCAGTCTGGTGAGGGGGGGATGTATAGCCGCCCTGCCACCTGTGGCAAGCTGTTGCCTCTGGATATCTGATGCACGCTGATGGACATTTCTAATTAAATCACTGCAGTGATGGCGTACCTGCTCATATGTCCAGTTATGCGTGCCTATGTCATTTACCCGACCGACCAGGTCTTGCCACAGTGCAGCCCTCTCCTGCTGGTTCTGGCTGGTGCGGGAAAAGAGTATTGCGAAATCCCGCACCAGGCTCTGGTGTATCTCCTCATCCTCCACAGCAGAGTAGGTAGGGTTTCGCTGGTGAACCATAGCCCTGAAAAGGAAAAGAAGAATATATCAGCAATATATGTCAGCAAAATATGGCACACATAATACACATGATACTTGACTGTAGTGATATAACTTAACTCCCATATATAGCATCTGTCTGTCTGTTGGGGGATACACATGTAAATGACCAGATATCAGTGCTCAGCCGACAACTGTGCAACAGTACCTGGCACACTCCATACGACAGACTAGTATACTCCAGCAGTCAGCACACTGGTTCAGGTCCAATGCACAACCTCACACTGGGGATTTGTATCAAGGTACTGTATGGGGAACATTATCAACCCATGCACTGCATGCAATGCATGTTACATATTTCACTGGTAATGCACACTACTCTTACTTGCCATGGCTCTACCTACACCGTAGTCACATACAGGGTAACACAGCACAACATATGGCAATGTAGTATGTTTGGATTGTAATACCTCACACATCTGTCTCTGGCCTCATACCAAGGACACACACTACCATGACAGACAGACAGTCATGGTGAGCAATCACACCATTACATAACATGCACCCAGTCACTGGCACACTCATTCCACCTCACATAGTTGGTTTGCAATGGGTTTGTGGGTGTGCATTGTGTCTTAGGTAGGTAGTATGCTATTGGCCCTGGGCCTACAGCAGCATACTGTTATGTTTCCCTGCCCCTTGTGACACATGTGATGTGATCGTACCTGCTCCTGTCAAAAAGTTACACAGGGTGACTCATATGGCATATTACCTATCTGCATAACATTCAGCAGGGGTATGTCTGACATCTACTCATGGGGAGCCTTGCTTCTTAATGCTGTGTGGTTTACTCCAGGATATGTCTTATCTGTGGGTAGGAACCTGTACCTCCACCATGTGCTCTTTACTGTGGTGACATGGACGACAGACATAGGTCATTTGAGTTGTGGATGTTGTGAGGTGTTACTATGGTTGTTGGACAACTGTCATGGGTGTGACTTAACTATGTATATCCAGCAGTGGTAACCTCTATGTAGGTAGTATGGGTGTGCTCTGTGGTCTTGTCAGTCACTCTGCATAGGTAATGTGTTTGAGTGCATTGTCACAGTTTCTTACGTATGACTGTGTCCTTCTCCATATCTGTAGCTGTCATGGGAGGTACATACCGTGTAGGACATTGTGGGGTGTAGAGGGGTACAGTGACCTACATGTCCATAGCTGACACACCATGTCTGCTGACACATACCATGTACAGGTATTACAGGACTAGTCTGCCACTGTGGATATCAATGGGGAGCCTGTTGTACACTTGTTGCCCCTGTTCCCCCCTGACACATGCAGTGGTGGCCAGGCAAGCACATATGTGGTGGTTACTGGTGTAAGTGTTTTGGAATGGGGTATGGTACTCCAGTATCCACACTGGTGTTCACTCCATGCCTTTGTCACCAGGCACCTGTTGCAATACATCTGCACACATGTGCCTCACTCAGTATATATATATATATATATATATATATATATATATATATATATATATATATATATATATATATATATATATATATATATATATATATATATATATATATATATATATATATGTGTGTGTGTGTGTGTGTGTGTGTGTATATATATATATATATATATATATATAAAATATATATATAGAGAGAGATATAGATATATAGATATAGATATGGAGAGAGAGAGGGAGAGACAGAGAGAGAGAGATAGTCGTATACAGGCATATCTGTAGACAGTCAGATCTGTCTGTATATGTATATGTATCTACATATATCTATATATGTATGTGTGTATTACATATATATGTATGTACATATTCTATCTATCTATATATGTCTATGTATTTCTACATCCCTCTCTATCTATGTATACATATATGCATATTATATATATATATATATATATATATATATATATATATATATATATATATAGATACATATCTCGATATACATGCGTATACATATGATAGATATATATATAAACCTTTTTATTTACACATATGTATACACACACTAACGTACTGATGAACATTCATTACTGTACAACCTACATTGTACATTGCACTACAACCTACATTGATATGTGCACATAGTTACCTTCACATACATATGTATGTACAGCCATCAGTGACAGTTGCAGTATGTCCCCTGCCCTATGCACATCTTAATATACATAGATACAGACCAATAACACATATGGAGGGTTCACAGTATGTAGATTATTGTATTATTACTTTACATTACCTGTGTTTGTTACAGCTGTTTGCGTTAGCTTTCTGATAGTTGGCCTGCTGCTGCTTCTCTTGCCAGCTTCAGTTTACCTTGGCAGTGTCAGGTTGTGATGACAATGTGTTTGTTTTGTTGTTATATATTTTTTTTCTTTTCTTTTCTTTTCTTTTCTTTTCTTTTCTTTTCTCTCTCTCTCTCTGTCTCTACCTCCAGAGGGTGCAATGAAAGTATTGCATGTGTGGACTGGGAGTACAGGATGCTTTTGTAGGTATCTGCACATGTCTATGTGATGGCCTCTGCACCAATTGTTAGCCAGCATTTACTAATTGCATACAGCCTGTTGTGTAGTGATTGCAGTTTTCACTGTGATTTCAGGACAGTGCTATATAAAGGTGTGTTAGTTAGGTGTAGCCCTTTCAGATTATCAGGCTGTGGACACTGCTCTGTAACGGTTGGTATGTCTCTCATGTTTCAGGCTTTGTAGACACTACAATGCATGTTGTACTGTAACCTGAGTATTCCTTCCTCCAGTTTCCTCTTCTCAGTGTGTATGTAAACTGACACCTAAGACTAGTAATACTGTGTACATGGGTGTGTGTGCTTTCCTGTGGGACTTGTGGTGTAACTGGTATATAGCAGTGACTCTTGCAATTTGTTGCTATGGCTTCAATATTTGCCCTTTACATTCACTCCTTGTATGCCTGCTATGTGTCTTTGCTGTAATGTGTTGCTATGGCTTTCCTATTTTCCATTTACATTCACAGCTTGCAATGCTTGCTATATCTGTTTGAGCAGCAATTCCCTATGTGTTTGTTGTGGTAGGGTCATACTGCATGCAGTGTGGTCTGGCCATGGTGTGGGCCTTGACACGTAGAAGGGTATTTGATTATCCTGCTGAGTAGGCCTCAGATACTCTCAGGTGCATCTTTTATCAGCCTCACGGAATGGTACATATCAGTGGGATACACCCATGAAACTTTCTGATATTCTGCAGTTTTGACTGTGGGTTATTTTGAGCATATCTATTACTACACCATTTGTGACATGCAAGTGGTGCATACTTTCAGTAATTCATAGTTACCATAGCATGTGTTGTAACACCTTTCTGCCTACTGTTAGTACATTTCACAGAGAGTCAGTGGGGCACAGTTAACATTTCTTTTTAAATCAGGGGCATCCCTGTAACTCAGTCACAGTTGCTATGTCTGGGCTCTTAACTATTAAACTATGGCAGTGTTTATCCTGCTCTGAGTATGTGTGTGGCTTGCAAGGTGCTACTGTGACATTATTACCTACTAGCTACCAACTAGCATGGCTGATTCTCTTCACACACAAATATTTTACAAAGCCACTAGATTTGATAGTAAATATACATGACATGCTTTGTGTACTAGACTTCTTATATTCCCTTTACATTCATTCCTACTATTTCATGCTATATTTCTTTCAGCACAATGTTCTTGTATAGCAGTCATGGCTTAGTGGTAAGTCATGCAGACTACTGTTTCCAAGGTCTTGGGTTCAGGACTGACAGTGGGATTTTATTTTGCTTCTGAGCAGACTACAGGCCTTGTCATTCAGAGTGACTAAGGCACTTTTAAGCAGTTGTAAGCGGGTTAGCGCTGGTTGGCGCGAAGCTCACGGATGTGCACTGTCGCTTAGCTTCGCACACACACTTAGCTAAGCGCACACAAGCGCACACCTGCTTACAACTGCTTAAAAGTGCTTACTCTCACGCACACCCGCGCTAATTTCTTTGAAAGAAAAGAAAATGGAGAGATAGGAAAGTGGTGAAAAAGCGGGCACAAAGAGGGTAGGACAGTAGGAAAACAAGCTCGGGATTTGCAGGAAGGATGTAGGATAGGCCCATAGCTGCCCATTTCTTTATCAGCAACAGCTGTGCATATGTGTGTAATTTGGTGTGAAATTTGAAACCTTCCACCCCTGAGAGAGGGGTGAGGACAACAATATTTGTTGTACAGCCAATTGTAATTGCCAGTTTACATGTCCAGCAGACATGTCTGCGAAATGGGCAGCTATGTATGGGGCGTAAGTTTTTTGCGGGAACAGAGTGCCCTTTTTTTTTTTTTTTTTTTTTTTCAGGTGAGAGTGGAATGTCAGGTACAGGAAGTAGGTATAGTTGGGGAGGTAGGTAGGGGAGGTTAACAGACAAGACAAACAAGATGCATACAGGGGTGGTGTATGACACATGTGGGGGGGAAACACAATTGACGGGGACGGATGTTTGGATATCTCGAGCCTATGAGCCCACAGATGGCAACAGTGGAACTGAGATCCCCACCCTTGGGCAGTTGCCACTGTGCCTTCACTGCCCAGGACGGGGCTGTGCTCAGGGCTGTGTAGGATGGGCAGCAGGCACGCCCATGAGTTGTGCCACCCGTGCCTCAAGCTGGCATAGGGGCTCAAGCACAGAATGCCTGATCTCCCTACGCACCACAGTCTGGACACTACAGAGGGTGAGTGGACGGTCTGCTCCAGCCACGCTTGCAGAGGGGGGACGTGCCCCATCCCCTGAAGTGCTTCTACCCAAAGGTGGCACAGGGCCACCGGAGGAGGGTCTGGCCTGGGCACTAGTGCCAGGTGCCCTCGCCAGCTGAGGTGGGAGAGATGGGTCCGCTGGAACCCGCCTTCCCTGTCGTCCTATGTTTTGCATTATTTTATGACAGTTTGGGTTAGTAACAAACAATACCATTCACAATTAGTTGTAACAGCATGCATTAGTATTCCCATTAACCAAACAGCCATAAATTCAAGACATTGAACAGCAAGCATAACACATGCATAATTTGAACAACAGTACACAATCCAACAGCATGCAGGTTTGAATGATGGCAACAGGCCATCAGGTTTGGATGTATGAACAGGGCACATGCATCAACGTACATGCAAATATGTATGAACCAACAGGACAAATGTCCAGGGGAATTAATTGTGAATACACATACCCATTTCATGTGGAATGTATTATTTGTGGTTATAGGGTAGGGTGAAGAAATATTTCATTAACAACTTCAAATACCTATACATATGCTGTACATTTCTACTAGCTGCAGATATATACACCCTACAGGTCTGACTACAGTTTCCTATGTGTAAACGTAGGCATGTTGGTGATGGGAATGTTACTGCTACATTAATATACATTCCATTTTTATTCATACACATTCATATCTGGCTCTGTTCAGCTACAGCATCCTGCTACATTTGCTTTATATGGCTCTAGACAACTGTGGATGTTTGGTATTTCATACAACCATACTATCTGCATATTGCAAAGGTAAAGCAACATATCCAAATTGTGGGACGGACATTCCAGCTTCAGTACTTTATTGCACACATTTCACTCTTTGGTTGTGCCTGTCACATTAATTTCATTCTGTACTGACTGCAGTATACTTTATTCAAGAATTATTACAACTTTATTGGTGGATTCATACCCCTTTCTCACACTCTCACTTGTTTTATTTTTACAATTCAGGATGGTACTTAATTCTAGGCTTTATTGACATGTTTTACTTGGTTACAAATTTCCTTTCCAAGAGTCTCACTTGTGTCATGTTTCAGATTTTAAACGAGGATATATTTCACACATGTGTTGTACTCAGCTTGTGTAGCTGTAATTTACAGCCTGCTGCAGGTTATGTACTATTACATTACAGGTGGAACATCTTTATTTCAGACTTGTTTCATTTTTATTTTTGGATTACAGGCTGCATCACACTTATGTAATCACACAGTACTAGCAGAATCTCTCTTACACTGTTACTTGAACTTTTTATTAATAAGTGACTACACTGCACTCTTTTGCAAGCTGTCATACTTATATTTTTAACAGTTACAGGGAGAGAATTACTAACCTGCCTGGTGGCGCAACCGCACAAGTCTATTGGCATAGGCTCGACGATTCATGGAACGGACATCTGCAGCTGTAATATGAATGAAGTAATATTGGAATACACATCTCCATAATATCAGCTAGGTTAATTTCTTACATAAATAATTACATGTAACTTACTCAGTAGTGGGGCGTTGGGCATTTGCCGGGCCTCCTGGATCCAATGATTCAGTTGGTCCTGCTTCCGTCTCTTCAGGTCCGAATGGTGGTGATGGACCTGTTCACCAGCCCTTGGTATTCCTGTGGCACTGGTGAGATCATGTGCCAAATGGTCCCACGCCTCAGCCTTGTATGCTTCCCACAGGACCTGGCCCTGCATGAGTTGGGCCTCGTGATCATGGACGAGGAGCCAAACCATATATTTGGACTCCTCAGCGCCCCACCTCTGTGCTCGGAAGCAACTACCCTCTCCTACACCTGCCATCCTGACTGCAAATCGATTCCACAATCAGTTATGCTGTGTATTCCTGCCTATGGGGCTTATATATGCCGTTTTTCCTGCACTTATCTGTGATTGGCCATTTTGGAAATGTATCATCTTCACAAAACATGCTTTGTCATGCTTCTCTTTCCATTCATTCCTATATATATATATATATATATATATATATATATATATATATATATATATATATATATATGCTAATACTGCATTTCTTAGAACCACTGTCATGGCTTAGAGGTTCAGTACTTTGACTATGGTGCATGGTATCCTGAGTTTGAGCCTGGCCATTGCTTTTTTTTTATGACTGTCTACACAAGCTAGGAGGTGTGTCTGTGTAAAGGCAGTTTTGATACAGCTTGCTCAACGTTGCCCGCCGGTTAGCTTGTTGGCGCGGTGTGCAGCTCCGCGCAAATGGATTACGCTGGATTACACGTCATTTGACTGTCAGCACGCATATTACGCTCAGCTCAGCTACAGGCACACAGTTTCAGCATGTTAAAACACTGCTCAACCCCGGGCACTCATTTTACACCTGTTAAACCACTGCTCACCTACGGGCAGATATACTCAGCTTGTTAGAGCGTAGCTCAGCTATAGGCACTTCTGACAGTTTTTTTTTTTTTATCTCACATTTCTTCAAAATACATGGCCCATTTCATTACATTTTACATAAAATATAATTTTATATATGTACATATATGTCAGGGAATTGTTTTGTGCTTATTTCACTAGAAATAAAAATTGATGTTGTGGGGGCTCAAACTGTGACTGCCTCCTCCTCAGCCGATGTCTCTACCGCTACACTATTGCTTCTTGGCTTACTTTGCATATTTAGATCTTATATGCTTTTCCACTGACTGCTAACTGTATGCTAAGCGATGGGCACGCCCGTGCAAACGAGTGCAATTACGGGCAAACATCTTTAAAACTTATAAAAAAATATATAACATGTTCATTTTTACATTTTATGTTTATAGTCTGTGGGGGCATGTGTTGTGTTGTGTTTGTTGACATTTACACGGACTCTCTCGTGGGGGGTTTACTTTCGGGACTGTTCCTCTTCTGGGGGCGTATCTGTTTGCAGGATTCGCCCTGCGGACACGCCCCCTACTTTCTTACATGGACCGTGTTAGCCTTGGGTGTGAGTCAGCATGCCCTCATGCATATGCATGGCATGCTGACGTCACACCGTTTAACTGCAGCCTCCGTGTAAGACTTGTAACTCTTACACGGAGGCTTCATGAATCCTGCCCTTTGTTTTGTGACAGTGATTTAATACTGAGTAAAGGTATTGAGATTTGCCAAATCCATGAGCTCACAGAAAGGCACACAAATATGCTTGCAGGTGATAAAAGCATGGTTTCAGCAGGATACAGAGAAAATGTTGACAGCATGCAGCATGTGCCTAGCAGAAACAGGCCTAAGGACATGGCAGGTGCAGCCCCTGCAAGTTCTACTGGGAGGTTCCTTAGCATTCTAGCAAGTTATAAGACTAGCTCAATAAAAAGGACATGCTCAGTACAGTACAAGGATTAGTCAGCAAAACATGTCAAGTTTTATTGTCAGTTGTTGCAACTGTGGTGCCAACCATGAGACCAAAAGATAGAAGTGCTTAGCATTTGGTTAGCAATGCCACAAGTGTAAAAAATGGAACCATTTTCAAAGTTTTACAAATCAAGCAGATCTCATTCAGTTATAACGAAGAGTCACTTAAAAATCAAGTTGCTCATGTAGAAAGCTACAACCATGGTGTATCAGTGGTTGGTGAAAAGATTAATGCAGTAGATTTGTTGGCAAAGAATGAAGTGTTTTGTACTGTCCTGACTAGTGGTAAACCCACAGAGCTCAAAGTAGACACTAGTTCAAAGTGTAATGTTATGTCAGCAGAAACATTTGCTAAAGTGAGAGCTGGCGAGCAACTTAATTTGATTAATTGTGTGAAACTTGCTGCTTATGGAGGTGAAGAAATTCAAACTGAAGGCTCAGTAGTGCTTTCATGCTGTTTGGCTGGGAACAGTTACAGCTTGCAGTTATATGTAGTTTGAAGACTGTGCAGTTATTTTTGGGTCTCAGAGACAGCTTGAAAATGAAACGGCTTTCTTTTACCAAAAAAGTCCATCACGTCACCATGTGTTCCAGTTCCAGCTTCACTGATGCTATTTTCTCAGAGTATGCTGATGCTTTCGATGATAAGCTTGGCAAACTTCCAGTTGTGTACTCCATGAAGTTAGACCCAGAGGTCAGTTCAGTGGTCAGAACAGCAAGAAGAGTTTCAATAGCTATGCAAAATAAAGTCAAAGCCCAGTTGGATAAAATGGTGCAACAAACTGTGATTTCTCCAGTTACAGAACCTACTGAATGGGTGTCATTCATGGTAGCAGTTCATAAAAAAGGCTCAGATGAAATCAGAATATGCATTGACCCAAGAGATTTGAACAAAGCATTAAAGAGACCTCACCATTCTATGTGTACAGTTGAGGAAGTCACAGCCCTGACACCAAATGCCACTGTTTTTTCTGTTCTGGATGCAGAGTTCATTTTGGCAAGTGATGCTTGATCACAAATCTTCACTACTGACTACATTCAGTACTCTGTTTGGTAGATACAGATTTCTTAGGATGCCTTTTGGAATAAATTCTGCAAGTGAAGTCTTTCAGCATGCAATGGAGCAATTTTTTTCAGGGTTATCCATGTGGTATTATAATACACGATTTATTGTTTGGAAGCAGAGCATGACAGAAATCTCAGTAAAGTTCTAGAAAAAGAGCATGTTAAGTAAACCTGAAGCTCAATTCTCTGAAGTGCAAATTCAGATTACCAGAACTTCCATATGTAAGTCCATTTATTCACTATCACTGGCTTACAACCAGACCCGTCCAAGCAAGCAGCCATTCTTGAGATGCCAGCACTGGATAATGTTCAAGCCCTACAGCATTTTCTTGGTGTAAATATTTGAGCAAGTTTATACCTGATGGCAAAGAGTTGACAGCACCTTTAAGAGAGCTGACACACAAAAATGTTGCATGGTCTTGGTTGGAACAGCAACAGAGAGCATTTGATACCCTCAAGCAGAAAACTGCCACCTACACCTACTGCTACATTGAAATACTATGATGTCTATAAACCAGTAATTTTTTCCTGTGATGCTTCCAAGTTTAGTCTTGGTGCAGTTATTCTTCAAGAGGGTAGACCAGCAGCCAATGTGTCTAGAACTTTTACCCAAACTGAAATGCAGTATGCTCAGATTCAGAAAGAACTTTTGGCAATTGTGTTTACATGTTCAAAGTTTCATGATTATATTTATGGCCAAGCTATTCAGATTGAGACTGATATCAACCTGTAGTTATTATTTTGAAGAAGCCTATGCATTCTGATCCAGCAAGATTACAAAGAATGATGCTCAAGTTGAAAAAGTACTAATTCAAAATGGTCTACATGAAAGGAAAACTTCTTTATCTGGCTGATACCTTATCCAGATCACCCAGAAATACAACGGAATGGCTTGATGCAGAGAATTTTGACTTCGATGTCATGGAAGTGCATAATTTTTCTACCACGAGACTTGATGAGCTGACAGATCATACAAAGACTGATCAAGTATTGCAAAAGTAATCTTGTGTACTGCCTGAAGTGCAACCTTATTTTTTTTACAGAGATGAGTTGTTGATGGAAGATGGCATTATTTTCAAAGGTGCTAAACTTGTTGTTCCTGCTTTCTTACAACATGAGTATATCCATATTTTACATCATGGCCACCCATGTTCCAATTCTACCAAAACAAGGATGAGAGGACTAATATTCTGGCATTCTCTAGCAAAAGAAGTTGATAAACTACTTTCTTCTTGTGCAGTATGCAATAGTACTAAACTGCATTTGCAAACATAGCCACTTCAGTTAAGCCAAATTCTTGAACAACCTTGGTTAACAGTATCCACTGACATATTCGAGTGGAACAATCAGCATTACTTAGTGTTGGTAGACTATTATTTGAACTGGTTTTAGATCGATTTGCTACTTAACCTAAAGTCTGTTACTGTTATTACTAAGTTAAAATGTCACTTCTCAGTCCATGGTAGTCCACATAAGCTTATCCTTGACAATGGCATCCAATTTACCAGTCAATTGTTTCAGAAATTTGCAAAAGAGTGGGGCTTTGTTCATGTTACTAGTAGTGCAGAATACGCACAGTCAAATGGCCTGGCTAAATGTGCAGTACAGATTGCAAAGCAATTACTAGAGAAGTCAAAGTGTGACAATACCATCTTTTTGAATTTAATCAAGCTCAGAAACATACCCCGTGATGATATACTTAGGTTCATAGGTTCATAGGTAGGTACTAAGCTATTGGCCCTAGGGCCTATATAAGCCTATCCAAAAAGGTAGCCTGGCTTTTGCCACCCAAAACAATTATTTTCCTGTGCTCCTGTCAAGCAGAGACACAGAAGTGATACCAGGGGTGAATTTCCTATTTCCCATCCAATCATCAAGATTTTTCTTGAAGAGTGCTAATGAGGAGCTCTGTTTGACATACATAGGTAGTCTGTTACAGAGTATGGGAAGTCTCTGGGACTTGGCTTTCCTGCTCAGAGACTTCAATTTAGGCAAGCCAGAAGAACCTTGCCTATCAGTTCCAGTTTGTTGGTGCCTAAAGCTAAAAACAACAGAGCAATCAAAGCCCAACTTTTCAGAAAGCATTCTTTCCAGAAGTCCAGTTATGATAAAATGAGATCTCTTCATCCATTGAAAAAAGGAGAGACAGTAAGGATACAAACAGTGAAAGGCTTCAACCGGATTGGTCAAGGGACAGGTTTATGAGCTGAGCTGAGATTTTACTTCATAATATCTGAGGGTGTGGAATACAGGAGAAACCAAGGACATCTTCCTGTATCAGAACCGATATCGCAGCGTCATACCTGTCTTACAGACTGTAGATCTCAGAACAATCCAGACAATGTTCCTGTTGAAGAACATGTCTCTACACCTACTTCCATTCCTGATGATGTCCCAAATGTCCCTAAAGTTGAGCATTCAGTACAGACAGTCCCAGTTGCTAAACCTAGTTCTAATTTCTATGTCACATGATTTGGTTGCATTTCCAGACCTAGTGTGAAATACACAGCAACCTGGACGTAATTGTTTATGTGTCTCTAGTTCTGTATTGTGCAATTGCTTGTCGGTTAATGTTGTCAGTAATGCAGGACTCATTTTCTCGAAGAGGGAGGATGTAGAACAGTATGTTTGTTGTACCTTTAAGAAGCATTTCCAAGTGCAGCACGTGTATATAAATAGTGAGCATGTGCAGATTACAGTGCCATTTTCAGAGAGCAGCCGGAGTGTGAACATGTATGAGTGTGGTAGTCAGTACGTTTATGAGTTTAAGTTTAAGTTATCAAGCCTCAACCCTGATGTGTTTGTACATAATAAAGCTGCTTGAACAGAACCATCACTGTTCATCTGTTTTATCCTGACCAGAGAAGTGACAATTCCCTCATTAGTCTAAACAAGCAAATCAGGGGACTAGTCAAGTCTTCAAAAGTGAATTTTGAGGCAAAAATATCCTCACAAGTTAAGAATAACCATAAGGGATTTTTCAGTTATTTTTGCAATCTAAAGGGCAGAACCCAACAATGTGTGGGGTTAGTCATAGATGGCACCAGCTATATCTAGCCAGAAGATATAGAAATTCTGCTGGCTGATAAATTCAGCTCAGGTTTCACTTCCCCATAACTTCTGGCTGCCCACCAGAAATACCCCCCACCATTCATCTACTTGTTATTACAAAAACAGGTTGCCACTGCACTCTCTAAAGCTAAAAATACAACTGAGATGGGTCCTGACCATATCCCTGGATGCCTCTTAAATAACCTAAAATGGGACCTGTCCAACCTACAAGAATCTATTTAAATACAGTCTGCAGACTGACTTTGTCCCTGTGGATTGGAGGACAGCAATAGTCATCCTTCTGCATAATGGGGGACCATCAGCAGTCCCAGGAAATTACAGACCTATAAGTTTGACTAGTCGTATATGTAAGGCCATGGAAAGAATAATCATGGACCTGATAAATAATGGCACAGGAAACCTCTAAACTTTGGACCCATCCCAGTTCAGCTTTGTCAAGGGCAGGTAATGCCTGCTCAGTCTGGTAGACTTCTTTAAGAAATTCACTAGGGCCATAGATGAGGGTGAAATAGTGCATACTGCCTACAGTGACCAGGCTAAGGGATTTGAAACAATTGCCCTCTCAGGTATTATAGATTAACTCACAAAACTGGGAATAATCCCTATGTCGCCAGATGGATAGCCCAATGGCTGACAGACTGGACACGTTGTTAGAGGGGGAGAATCTAGATCCAGCAAGATGACATTTACTAGCAGTGTACTACAGGGCTCAGTGCTAGGGCCTCTCCTGTTTGCAATATACTTATCTGAAGTCAAGGCTAAGGCAGAAGGCCTTTGGTTGACTAAGTTTGCTGACAAATTCAAGATCAGGGCAATCACTGAATCCCACAGTGATGTAGATATCCTTTGGAAGCATCGGACTCAGACAAATGATTGGTGCTGAAGCTGTGGCCTAAAACTAAATGCACAAAAATGCATAATCATACCCTTTGGGAAGTCAAATACCCTTCCAGATTACATTAATATCACACCCCTAAGAGTAGATTCAGAGATGAGAGATCTAGATAAGGCAGTAACAGAAACCTGGTTTAAGGCTCCAGAGAGCACACCAGCATTACCAGACTATAACTCATACCATAAATTTCGGCCACAGAACCCAAACCGAAATACAAAAAGCGGGGGTGTATCCATATTCATCAAGGATACCCACACCTCCAGGTTAGTGGCACAGCACGATGCTTCAGAGATCATCCACGTGCAACTAACAATGGGCAAAACTGCAATTCAAATTGTAGCTTGCTACATACAGATCACTCACTATGTCCCAGGACCCCCATTCCACGTTTCTGGAAGCACTGGGAAACATAAAGGTCCTACCAAACACCCTAATATTGGGTGATTTCAATTACCCAAACATTAACTGGTAGAACTACTCAAATACTAACTCCCTTGCCCAACGTTTCCTAGAATTTATAAACTCAAACACCCTGGTTCAACTGGTCAACACTCCCACCAGTGGTGACAACATACTGGACCTGGTCATCACCAATATGGGCGACCAGTGTTCCACACCAGAGGTCAACCCCTCGCTGGTTAGATCTGACCATATACAAGTCACTTTGGATTTCCATATTCCATCCCCTCCCCCGGACAAGAAAGGCACCATGAAAAACATTTCAAAAGTAAACTTCACGTTACTTAAGACTGAGGTGGAAAGTTGCAAAGCCCCCATGCTGAAGGATAACACTGTCCAAGCTGCAAAATCCTTTACTAATTCATTCTACGGGCAGCTACAAGAATGCATGGATCGTGCCATCCCAAGCAAAACTAAGACTCACTCCTCCAAGAAAAGGAAACCAGTCTGGTGGACTCCTGCCATAAACAAGCTATACAATAGAAGGAGGAAACTAGTACAGAAAAGAGTAAAATCCCAAGAAGGGAAGACATCCCTGATCAGTATCAGCAAGAAACTACGATCCCTCATAAAATCATCCAAGGTGAGCTTTGAAAGAAAAATTGCCAAGGACTCCAAAGATAACCACAAGGCATTCTTTAGCTATGTCAAGAATCTAAGTGGCAATGCTCAGATCTGCTCGGAGTTAGTGCAGAATGGCACAAAATACACTGAACTGACCAATATCACCAACATCCTGGCAGGCAGGTTCAGTGCAAACTTCATCCCCATCTCATTCCCAAAACGGCCCATAACCATACCAGAAGAATGTAGAGTCCCTGAAATCACAGACACTCAGGTTAAAACAGCCCTCTCCAAAGCCAAAAACTCAGCATCAATGGGACCAAACAGTTTTCCAGGCTGCATCCTACACGAGCTCAAAGACGAACTAGCCCCTCACCTAAACACACTGTTCAAACTCAGCCTCTCCACAGGCTAAATTCCCATAGAGTGGCGCACAGCAACGGTTATTTCACTCCACAAAGGTGGAGCCACAACAGACCCTGGGAACTATCACCCTATAAGCCTGACTAGCTTGGTCTGAAAGGCTATGGAGCACATCATCATGGAACTCATTAACAGAGACATTGGGAACCTCCAAACAATGGACCCTATACAGTTTGGCTTTGTTAAGGGCAGAGCATCCCTCCTAAACCTGGTGGACTTCTTTGAGACAGTTACCAAGGCTATAGACAAGGGAAAGGTGGTACACACAGCCTACCTAGACCTCACAAAGGCCTTCAACACCATTTGCCATTCTGGTATTATAGACAAGCTCACCAGCCTGAACATAAACCCCTAAGTCACAAGATGGGTTGCCATCTGGCTCACGGACAGAACCCACATGGTAACAGTTGCGGGAGCTAGGTCTGTCTCTAAACTGGTTACAAGTGGTGTTCCCCAGGGCTCAGTCCTAGGACCCCTCCTGTTCAGCATATACTTCTCAGAGGTACAGTCAAGCACAAGAGGACTATGGCTGACCAAGTTCACAGACGACTGCAAACTAAGGGCTATAATTGACTCTCTGGCTGACACAGACTTCCTCCAAAAGGGTCTCATTGAGATGGATACCTGGTGTCAAAATCATGGCCTCAAGCTAAATGCCAAAAAGTGCATAGTCATCCCTTTTGGAAAAAAACAAAGGACCCACAAACTACTACATAGGTGGCAGTCCCCTAAATACGGAAGACTTAATAAGGGATTTGGGGACCCAAGTAGATAGTAATCTCACCTTTGATAATCACATTGCATAAGTGATTAGAAAATCCTTCTACATGGCCCACCTAATTACAAAAGGGTTCGCATCCAGATCAAAAGAGGTCATTGTGCCCCTCTACTCATCACTCATCAGACCCATCTTAGAGTACAATGCCTCATTTGGTATGTACCTTACAAAACACCTGCAGCAGCTGGAAAGACCACAGAAGTACCTCACCAAGAGAATCAATGGCCTCAAACAGATGCCCTATGCAGATCAACTGAAGAAACTCCAGTTGTACTCGGTTGCATACCGCTTACTCAGAGGTGATCTCTGTTTGACATACAAGGCCATGTCCAACCCAGAATTGATGGACATCCTCCACATAAAAAAAAAAAAACTTATCCCCTCGAGCCACATGCTCTAGGGATGTAACCTTACCACAACAACAAATAGGATGTGCTGGAGGGATAGATTCCTGTCCCAGAGGCTTCCCATGCTTTGGAACAAGATCCCAATCTACACTAGGCAGAGCTCCTCGCTAACACTCTTCAAAAGAAACCTTGGTGAGTGGATGGGAAACAGAAAGTTTACCTTGGGGATCACTTCAGTGTCTCTGCTGGACAGAGGCACAGGGAACTAATCTAAGGGGATGGAGAAAGCCAACAGATTCTGGCTAGGCTTATAAATGCCTTTGGGAAGATAGCCTAGTACCCACCTATGAACCTATGAACCTGAACTTTGACTTCCATGTGCTCACAGTGTAACAAAGTCCTTTTATGTGGCACAGCTTATAAGTAAAAGCATGGAATCCAGATCCAGTGAAGTTATAGTCCTACTGTACTTGGCCCTCATTAAACCAATAATCGAGTAGAATGCACCTTTGGGCATGTACTTGACCAGGCACTTGCAACAGTTGGAGTGGCTTTAGAGGTTTCTTACAAAAATAATACAGTGTGTAAACATGTCTCATGTGGATCGACTAAAACCCTTATCCTTTTAATCTGTCTCCTACCAGTGATTAAGGGGTGATCAATGCCTATGCTGCAAGATACTCTCAAGTCCACCCCTGATGAAACTGTTGCACATTCTTAAGACAGACTGAGGATCACAGAATCTAATGATCTAAACCTAGTCTGTGACATGAACAAAACATAGTGGAGAGACAGATATGTGCCTCAGAGATTACCCCTTATCTGGAACAGGATTCCTACTCATGTAAAGCAGAGCCCTTCCTTGACCCTCTTCAAAAACAGTTTGTATCAATAGATGGGGAATCACAAATTCTTTTCTGGGGTGATGCCCATGTCCTTTATAGACAGGGGCAATCTGTCATCTGTAACATTTTCAAAGGCATAGGCATAAACATAAGCCATCCTCTAGCCCACAGGGATCAGACATCAGGTAATATCAGGGTAATAACAGCTAGGCTCATAAGCCATTAGCCTAGTAATCCCCAATGAATGTATGAGCAAACACAGGTTCTTTCATTTTCAAATCCTCCTCACAGTTATAACTGTATAGCATTCAGAGTCAAGAAGAGGTATATTGTTGCACATCAAAGGCTATCTATATCCTGTCTAGAATAACTATTTACTACCTCCCTGGCTTTTTTGCTCAAGCATAATTTTCTCTATCCACAGTTACTACTATATCCCAAATCAACACCTTAACTACTGGCTGAAAAACTTTCTCTCAGTAGTTGTATGAAGAGTCTCTGTTTTTAATCAAAAATACACGTTGTTCTTCCTGTGGAGACTTAGATTCTTTTTTCAGAAAGATAATACTCCAGTAAATCATCTTCCGACCTCTTAGACACTATTCCCCATTTAACCACATTAATGAGCATCTGGAACAACAGACTTGATCTCTGCATCTGTTTCTGTTTTGGTTGAAGCAGGCATCCTGAAGCAATTCTCACAGTTGTCTTCCTATGTTTATTAACAACCACCTGCTACATAAACAAACTGGCACAGTGTGTGAGAAATTAAGTTATATAATGTAATTGGAGGCAAAGTTCTCACATCAACCCATAAAAAATAACAAGTAGGCTGTCAGTACCACAAAACACCACACTAACTCAATCACGCACAATTCAAAGCAAACAGTTAGACTTACATATGCTGAGGCTCATGAAAGTAACCTACCTAAACCACAAAGGCTTGATAAATGTATCCTAATAAACAAATACTGTCAGCAACCTCCAAAACACACAACACAGCCAGCTCTCACCATGAAACATACATCTGTCAGTTACATTAATTCAGTGAAATCCAGATAAGGCAAAGTTCCATAACATCCAATATCTTAGATATATGTGACAACATAGTGAGACACATCAATGCACCACTCAACAGGCTGTGCAAGCAGTGGGTCATGGTCAGTCACACATCAGGTTTCAGGATTTGCCACATCACACTTGCACTTAAGTCCTTGTACCACAAGTGTACATATGACACAGTCATAGTGCAAGTGGGTGTAAATGACCTGAGATGCACCTCCTTGGACCATATGATAGAGCTCTTAGAATATGTGTCCAATGTAGGCATGAATCTAGCCAGGAATTATACTCCAATACCAACAAAAAGATTACCTTTGTCTATGCTCATAATGCTTTTCTTGGCAATGTCAGTCTCCTAATGCCTCAGAATCTAGATTGCGTAAAGGTATTGGTGACCAGAAGTAAGAGCCTTAACAAACAAATTCCATTCCTTAATAATGCTCCTTATCCTGGAAAACATTGATATATGCATCGTCATAGTGACCTCTTTTATGACTAATGAGACCACTCCATCAGTGAAGTCTTAGCACCTACCACATTTTCAGGCTCGCCACATTAGATGAAGGTAGTAAAGGCAGCAGTGTTTCCATATTAAAAACAACAAAGAAAATCACCACCAGAATCTTTAGACAAAAAGTGACCTGTAAATCCTCCACATTCAGCTTTCTGTTAATAAAACTCCTTATCATATCATAACACATACAGCACACCCCCCATACACCCATCATCCCATACCTCTTACCTAACTAGTATGGATCCCATATGTGTTAAGCCAAATGCCATTCTACTAGGAGATTTCAACTCACCCTCTATTAATTGGGAAACTTTTACATACATGTATACCCAGAAATGTCTGCACTTCATCTGTACAAACTCTCTGGAACAGTTTGTTCATACTCCAATCAGAAATAATAAAATCCTGGACTTGGTCCTTCCCACTACAGGACTCCCTGCCATTTGTCACTTCCTCTCTGGTTAAATCAGAGCCCAAATATGTCACATTTACCATAAAACTTAAGCAGAAAAAGTTTTTCAATGCCTTGGTATTCAGTAGGGTTGCCACCTTTTCAAATGCCCAAAGTGGGACATTTTTGGTATAAACATCAGATTCTGCTGGCCAAAACATGCCCATGACCAGTACAAATGACAGAACTTCACTTTTTTGCCTACATAAAAGTTTATTCTTGTAGCATTTTAGTTGCTTATTCTGTTTCTTATAACATTTAGGTGTTTCAGATACAGAATAACTGTTTTATGCAACTATTACATAACATACACAAAATAATTTTGCCCTAAAATCTCAGGACATTTGCCATTTTTACAATTTTTTGGCATTGAAAAACGTTTTCTGCTTGTTGACCAAGTTAGTCCCAATAGGATAGCAGCCTCTTTCCAGGGGATACCCAATGTGATATTTATACTATTAGTGGAAATTTGGCCAGGGTATCAGAAACTTCCCTTACTTTTTTTCAATAGGTGGGGTGGGATCTTTTACATCCACCTGAGGTGCAACCAGCTAAAGCAGATGGGTCCTCAGTTCATTGTTTCATCTGAAGAACAGCACACTAAAGAGTGCAGCATCCCATTACGCTGCACTGCAGTGTCAGTAATAGGCTTAGCTGGCATGGGAATAGAACACATAGCTTTGTACACCAAAGATGAGGGTGTTACCTGTTGTACCACTAACACATCAGTCCCCCTCTGAAGTCAATACAACAAAAAGTTTAGGAATGAAGCCAAATATAAACAGGTTCTATAATACTAATAATAATAATAATAATAATAATAATAATAATAATAACACTGATAATAATAATAATAATAATACTAACAGTGATAATAATAATAATAATAATAAT
>NC_056729.1:1917062876-1917151013 GCF_019279795.1 Protopterus annectens
CATATATACATACATATAATATATAATATATATGTGTCTTGATATTTGTGTTGACTTTTAAATCATTCTACTATTACATGCCACCAAACTTACAATCTAAGCAATATAAATATATACTTATTTTATGTTTTGCACAATTTATTGGATGCACTGTCTTTAAATTCAACATAACTGCATTGTAACTTAAATACATTACAATTATTCAAATACTTACTAATATACAATCCCCGGGATTCATGAAGCTTGCGCCAGGCGCACACATACCATAGGCGTTATAATGCCAAATATGGCTGCCGAGCGATTCAGGTACGATCTAATTCCATGTGCACTACCGGCGTACGCCAGATCTGCGCAGCCCCCGGCGTAGGTATGCAAATCACCCCATGTGCAGTGTTGCACCATGCAAATGAAGGCATATAGCGATTCATGAAGTGGTGCAGGAGTAGCGTAAGCCCACGGAAATGTAAACCAAAAAACACAGTTAAGATTTTCCCAAACATAACATCGGAGCTTTGGAAGAGGGCCAGACCCGGGTATCACAACGTGAACATATGCCAATGGCGAAATACACAGCCAATGGCATAAGAAAAGATGCACAACACGTAAATAACAACATTTAATGTCATGTCCACAGTAACGCACAGCAGAACCACAGGGCATGTGTGCGGAAGCTGTAACATAAAGAAATAATATAAAAATGTCATAAAATCGCAACGTAATAGAAATCAGGTTTACAGCATAACACACAATGGTAGGCATGGAACACCACAACCAAGGTGCAAGGGTTGCTGAGGGCTTGCGATAGTGTTCAGAGTGGTAACTATGAATTAGTAGTCAATGCCATGCAAATGAGGCAGATAATACTGAATCGCAAATGTACCACCGGAGGAAGGTTGTACCATACGGCGCAGCGGTATAACACTGAGGAGTGGCTCAGAGGAGATGCATGATATCAGCAGAGGGGTGTGCCACTGTAGCACTAAGCACATTGGAGCATTGCAAATCTGGCCTGTCCGTTGCTAAGCAAAGCTGCAGGATAGGGGTGGGGAGGAATCGTTTAGCTGAGAGCACACATGGTGGCCAAAAGCGCATGTGTACGAAGATGAAAACGTGCCCGAAACCCAGTAATCGGACGCACGCGCCACAAACAATAGCAGAAACAGGAAGGTCAGGGGAAGGAAAGGAAATGCGGAAGTAGGATAATTGGAGTACTAATGAGCAATCAACACCAATCAACCCATGAAGGCCAATCGACGGCAGCTGACAAGTCCGCTTGCAGAAACCTTCAAAACAGGATAGGGGAGGCATGTGAATGCAAAGAAAGGAGGGGAGGTATTGGATTGCAAAGATAGGAGACCAGACACAGCAGAGCAAAGCAAACTGACAGCAGACCAGCAGTAGCACACATAACACAAGATACGCCAGGTCCAGGAAAGCACAAAGGAAAGTAGGCTGCAGGATGCACGCCAGAAAATGGTAGGTGCAACGTGCAGAAATGTAAAGGGAAGGTCAAGAGGTAATCCACGGCAGGCAAATGTAATTCAACACCAAAGGTACCACAATAGTAGTTCCAGCAGTAAAACGCATAACATAACCTGTAGCTACGAATGTACATACACACCCCATGACATCATCGGTGTTCACAGCACAATAGTATAAAGTGTGTAAGCACCCAACACACACCTGCGTATTCCCAAACACTGCACCATAGGTGTAAACACACGGGGAACTTTTAAAATGTACATGTTGGGAGCTGCCATAGCTGTGATTCATCAGCATGTGGTAGAGACTGACGGTGTTGTGGAGGATGATGCCGACAACCACCGCAGGCCTCGGAGGAGAAGGAGAGTGTTCAGACCAAGGGTAACCTACCAGGGGCTACATGACCTGGAGATAGTAGAGCGTTACAGGGTGGACAGGGACATCTTACAGCAAATAGTGGAGCTGTGCCGGCCATGCCTGAGAACCAGAAACAACAGAAGGGAACCCATACCAGTGGACAAGAAGGTATGTGTAAGCCTGCGAATACTGGAAACAGGTACCTTTCAAAGGCCAACTGGAGATATAATGGGTATCTCACAGGCATCAGCATCCAGGGTACTACATCAGTTCCTGGATGCCATGTTACCACATGCCAATGAGCAGATATACTTCCCCAGAACTCAGGAGGAGTTGGCCAGCAATATGCGTCACTTCCACCATGTGGCACAATACCCGCAGGTACTGGGTGCGATAGACTGCACGCACATACAAATCAAGTCACCACCCGGTGAGCAGGGTATGCGCTACATAAACCACAAGGGATTCCATTCCATCAACTGCCAGGTCGTGTGCAATGCCCAGGACATTATCATGGATGTGTGTGCGGGCAGCCCTGGAAGCTACCATGACTCCCATATCTGGCATGCCTCACAGCTATATCAGGTATTTGTCAGGGGGGACATCCCACATGGCCATCTCGTGGGGGATGCTGGCTATGCACTGGAGCCGTGGATGATGACTCCCATCAGAAATGCACACACACCCATGCAAGAATGCCATAATGAGGCACACACACAAACCAGAATCATCATAGAGCATGTGTTTGGGATGCTGAAATCACAGTTCCGGTGCTTGGATACATCTGGTGGAGCCTTGCAGTACTCTCCAGGCATGTGTGCCCACATCATCATAGTATGTGCCATGCTACATAATATGATCCTGCGGAAGCAGCTGCAGCAGGGACAAAATGGTGAAGGCCCTCATAGCCCACCCCAATTGCCAAGGCCAGTACAGGCACAGAGGGATTCAGACCATGAGCACACTGTGCCAGCCCCAGTAGGCAGACAGAGGCGTGCCCAATATGCCTATGCCTTGGCAAAGAGGGAACATATAGCACATACACTGACCGTGTAGGCCCCTATGGACTGACACCTCTCCACCTGCACACACAGTAAAATGGATGGCACACAAACATGACCACCTGTAAATTGTAATGTATAGGTGGCCCAATGTGTGACTCCTACATAGGCAGCCCTTATACATTGTAAACACAACAGCCAGTGCAACACGGAATGCCAACACCTGAACAGTACATGAGTCTTACAGCATATGGTGGTGCTGTGTGCCTGTCACGTTCCCCACCAGATATATATATATATATATATATATATATATATATATATATATATATATATATATATATATGGGTACCTATTACTTGATCGACAAGTCAAAACAGCGACACTCACATGTTCGACTCCACATCATCGACACTTCATAACATCGACGTTTCAGGTAGCGATCTTCCCCACAGGACCCATGGTAGCACTCGTTTCTGTCTTTTAACACATAAGGTTTACGTCACTCTTCAAAATGTACCCTGACAGCGTTGTGCTTACCTTCTTAATAGTGAAACGAGTGCTACCATGGGTCCTGTGAGGGGGAAGATCGCTTACCTGAAACGTCGATGTTATGAAGTGTCGATGATGTGGAGTAGAACATGTGAGTGTCGCTGTTTTGACTTGTCGATCAAGTAATAGGTACCCATATATATATATATATATATATATATATATATATATATATATATATATATATATATATATATATGTACACATATGCATATATATAATACAGATAGAAAGGGCAATAGAGGGATATATGGTGATATAGATGGATTCAGCGATATCTGCAAATATGAGAGATAGTTCAACGACATTCATAACATCATGGAGGTACAAATAAATAGGATACCACCAACCATGGAATGTGTAACATACCGACATGCGTAACCACGAGGCTGAAAGACCGATAGAACACAGTACCAGAACAGTACATCCGCGAGTAATAGTATGATGATATGAAGGGACAGTTAGTCACCGCTGATGGTGTCGCAGTCAACGTAGGTACTGTGTTCAACTGTGTCTGTGAGTGCCGTAGTCTGTGTAAGTGTGCATTGAGGGTGCCGTGTGCGTTTCTGTGTGACTGTAATGTGTGTTTGTCTGCAACATGTGTATGTTGGTGCCAAGTCAGAGGCAGACCAGTATGGTAGGTGTGGGTATAGCTAGCCATAGGCATACGGTTACTACCTGTACCACAGTAGGAGGGACATCCCCACCCTGGGCAGGTGTGTCCTGACATAAAACAGTACAAAGGGCAAATGTCCAAGATGGTAGGACATAAATATGTCCCATATATAATGTAACAGTCGTATTTAATAGTTATGCCTGTATGTAAGAAACTTAAATGTTACATTCAATATGATAAGTATCCAAAGTCACAACAATAGGTATGTAGTGAGGATAAAAGTATGTGCTACCTGTGTACTGACCGTGGCTACGTGTTGGCCTGTAAACACTGCTTTGTGTCCCACAAGTTTCCAACAATGACCATATGATAAGGTGGCAACCCACGGCAAACAGGCTCTTTTAACAACACAACCACAATGACTGCAAATATCTGGGACAGAAATACAAGGGATAGCTGTCACCTACACATATCCCCTGATATATCGCTGCAATTACGGAGGTATACAAGTAGCAAGCTCACCTGCAGATGATATAGAAACCAATTAACAATGGCCCAACGTACAATCCCGTAACATAAGTCTACTAACTGTTAGCTCTCTAATCAGGGACAGAGCCCACACACATATATACAGATTATATAGAAATGCAAGGCCCACAAACCGTATATGTTACGTACAACCACCGACATCCCCCACACTAGAAACTGAAGCAATACAAACTGTAATAGCTGCACAAACATCCAGTCAGTCAATTACATCTGCAGAACCCTCAACATACCGTGTGAGAGACACAATTAAAGGCGACATGCAATATTGCAGGCGTTGTATAATGGAACAAACAGCCATGTTACAGGTATTGATTGCAATACTCCGTTAACAGATGTCGGGATGACAGGTACACCCACATGTTGAACCAAATACTCTACCTGTCACACACAATCTACGGGGGACATGAATCCAAACTATACTTGTCTCCATGCATAGCAGTTGCAGTTACTCATAACAAAACACAATACAGACCGTCTCCCCGAAGGTAGGGCAAATAGGCAACGCCCAAGTGGAGAATCCAATTATACCCTACTGTCTCCGCGTAATTGGCGAATGGAGTAGTTGCACAGCTGATATACAAGTAATTAGTCACTCAGGAACACCAATTGGCGGGAAGAATCCACATGTTTCAGGTATCGACGTATATAAGGATGACTTGCCAGACATTCAAACCGTATGCTCGTACCGAAAAAAAGTTGAAACACTGTGAGAGAGATAGAAACAAAACGCCGTAATGACAACAAGGTATGTAGAACGCCCGATATGTAAGGTTATGTAAGGCATGATCTGTATTAATTAGTATTACTGTATGTATAGCCTGGTTTGCATTAATTAAACGTGTCCACGATGCATAAAGTGGGGAAAGGTATTGATGTAGCGATGTCTTGCTGAGCATACTAATGCTTGTAGAATCTGTGCGTCCAGCAGTGGGACACAAGGTACACAGCACAGACACCAGAAGGGATGCTACATGAGGCCATTAAACAGAACAATGCCATACAACTCGCCGTCAGTGGTAGGGTATGTCCAACAAGGATGTGCCATAGCAGGGGATAGTATATGTTGATATACTGTCACAGCACACATGTGTATGGGTAAATAGTGTTAATGACATATGTAAGGTGGTCCCGCTGAGCAAGTATGCTTTGCATTATGGGTTACTATGTGAAATATGTGTAATGTATAGTATTATAGGTAGATATGACAGATATTCTACACAGCATAACAGGCATATCAGGCATACCACAGGTATCGTCTATTGGTATGTACAATAACAGGATACATATGGCCTGTAGGTATGGGACATAGTAATAGCATGATAGCTAATCTAAATGGAAGGGCTACCAAGTAACCATGCACAAAGGACATGTAATAGCTGCACAGGTGCATAGTGGGGTACTATGCAGTCTGTCAAGTCCATGTGAAAGCACAACTACAGTGTTCACACTAGTGGCACCTCTCCAGGGTAGTGTCTTGTGAAGAGCAGAGCCAGGTGTCACCTGCACCACTCCACAGTACAGCCACTGCAGTGATCCCAGGCCTACATGTGTCTCCCAACCACCAAGGGAGGTATCACATGAACAGTGCTACTGAGTGTCCCTGCGTGATGTACAGAGGACTTATGTTCCACAGCATGGTGAGTGTCCTGTTTGGGAATGTAACCCAGAAGCACATCCCACTCATTGTGGTGTGTGTGCACATATCCATGAGCATGTTGCTCACAGTGGCCTCTGCTTATGTTGCGTATGAGGAGTATATCCATCAATAATGTTGTGGACATGGGCCCTGTATGATCAGCAGAGGTCACCCCTGAGTATGTAGTATGCAAATGTGTACAGATGTGGTGTCCGTAGTGCAGCCGCATATTTAAACTGTCGGAGATCAGTAAACGTCATGGCATGTTAATGTTGTGGCATGTAAAGCTGTAGCTGTTGTGTAAGGTACACCCTAAATGGGGTGGTGTACCCTTGAATGTGTGTAGATGTCTTGAGTTCAGAGGTACAATGGGTGCCTATGTACCAGTTACACACCCAGTACAGATAGGTGTGGCCACGTAGGAGGATATCCACACCACAGTGGCAATAGAGTAACCACAGGAGTGGGTGCGACATATGTGTGTACTGCAAACATGTACAATGTGATATGTATGTAGGGGACTACCATCCATGTGATAGTCAGTGGGTGAATGGTGTAATGCAAAGGTGATGTGCATGCACCTTGTGTCATGCAGCTTGATGCCATGATAGTCATATTATGTATCTGTCACAGCAACACCCGTATGGTTGGAGTCAGTATCAGCTGGTGGAGCAATCATGGCACTTGGTATGTAGGGGTTCTAAAGCTAGGCAGGGAAAGTCCCCTGTGCCAGCCTGTTCCCCAGGGAAGCATATACTTAACATGAGGGGCCCTATGACTGAGGACTTTGGTATGCCAAAGTACCTGACATGTAGTAGGTACTATGGTATGCTGGCCTCACTGTGTGTCCTGTCCATGAGCCACATAGCATAACATCCTGAGACACAGGGTACGATGTGCAGGTGGATGCGTATGTTGTCAATACCAGAATGGGGAATGGTGCTGAAAGGCAATGGGAGGACAATGTAGGATGTGTGGACTCCCGAACCATCAGCAACTGCCCTGGTAACTGTATGAAAGGAGTCCACCATGTGTAGGGGCCATGCTCTGGCCTTAGAAGCCCAACCCGGGTGGCAGCAGAGGACGGGAGACCAACAATGTCTCTGAGAATGACATCCTTGACGATGTGCCCCATAGCCACGCAGAACAGTCCAGTCAGGTGTGTAGGACTATAGTCCCACTCGTGCAATGTGGTGCCACCTGTGTGTAGTGTGATAAATGCTGCTGTGTGCCATTCAGGGTCTACAAAGTCTGAAACAAGGCTATTACAAATATGGTGGCCTAGTGGGGAGACAAGTTATTCAGAGGTTGGTGGACATCACAGCCTGGGACAGTGGAAGGTGACATGGGGCCAGTGTCCCAGGACACACAGAGTGTAGGTCAGTACTGTGTAGGTGTGACCACAGGGACACCACAATGTTCATGTATGGATTGCGGCCCTGTAGTGAGTGAGAGGGTGTACTGTCAGCATTGAATCCATCCTCCAGCATGTTGCCAACAAAACCTGGGTCTGCAATGTTCCTGAGTGACTGTTGTATGTGACACAAGATGTGGGTGTTGCCATCGAATACTGACATACCACCATAATGCCTGGTGGTACACCCTGGAATGTGTGGCAGTCATGTTTACGTAGCTAGTCTTGGAGTATGTGATGAGGGACCCTGTGGCCCCACCACAGCTGACTAGTGAGCCACCCCACACATGGGAATGTACACCACTGTGCAGCAGCCTACACCTGTTGTTGTACATCATATGTCCATGGAACATGACCACCAGAGTGGCGTCTGTTATCTGGTGTGTACTATCATGGCTCTGCGTGGAATAGCATGATCCATGCAGTTGTGTACATGCTAATTAAGTGCACTGGGGTATGTGTCAGCATATGTATGTGCATTGTCCATCTGCACGAGTGTCATGATGTTAACAACCGCTGTCAGCAGACGTCTGTAGTAGGTGTAGTAGTACACATGTACTGTGTATGCTGTGATGGGTGTGTTTCCAGGATGTGGCTAACAAGGTAGATTAGCATATGTTCGGAATCCACCAATGAGGGGATAACCCCAGGTGTGTAACACCAGTCACATGGTGGTAGTGTTCATGCCAAGGGTAATATAGGTCTTGGAGATGGTGTGTATGTGTTGATCCAGCAGAGTGGAGGGTATGACTCATGGATGTGTAGGTACATGAGTGGCTATCCCAGTGAAGTGTGGGGTAGTGTCAGTCACACATCAGTAGTAGCTGAGGCCCACTGTCCACTATACCACCATAGAAGGTATGTTACCCGTGGGGTATGATGTTGCCTCTGTCACTTGTTAAAATGTGTATAGCGGTCCTGGACACAGTTAGTTGCACGTGGAGCACCTCTGATGCATTGTGCTAAGCAACTTGCCAGGATGTGTGCAAAACATAGTGGGATATGGGAACCCCTCAGCTGTGGGTGTGCCGGTCCAGGTATGTGCCTGGAAGGTATGGTCCATCTATAACCTGTCATTGCAGGTGTGCTCTGCAGAGCCTACAGGCAGGTCCCAGTCACTGCAGAGATGTTGGAGTGGTGCATTATAAGGTGTGCCTTGCCTGCATGCGTCACAGGGGAAGATGCAAGCAATGTGTCACATGACCCTATGTCGCGCATGCCAGTTACCGCCCTGCCGGTGACAGTTATTGGAACCTGTGCAGGACAGGCAGTATAGCAGCTGCAAGAGCCTAGCATGTGAGCTGTACTCCCAGGGCCGACAGGTGCAAGTCATCTGTGCCACAGCATTGTGTTTGACCAGGACAGTCATAGCGGACAGATACCATATGCCTGTGGAATGACAATAGGAGCATAGGCAACTGTTGAAGTGACACAGTCGGTCATTGTACAGTGGTATCATGTCTAGATGAATGCAATATGCTCCCGAGGGCTAGGCCCACACCCTCAGGGCTATAAGACTGGTGAGCTATTGCATGTCCCTGCACACATAGTCTGTGAAGTGGCATCACAGGGCAGTCACACTAACATGACGAATGACAGACATATCGTACCTGGTGAGGTGTGGCATGGGTGCATAGGTTATGTTGCAGACGCAGTTACCCGACAGCAAGATGTAAGCGACTAACGCCTTGTGTAGCCTGCTGTGTGGAACTGCAGTGTGACACCCTACAGAGTCAGCTATGACTGGTGTGTTGTGAATGTTATAACACACTATTGGCTGTATGTGGTGGGCACACATGAGTCTGTGGGCTATAAGCTGGTGATGTTGTCTTCCATGATGGGGGATACCTCTGGTGCCTACAGTAAGTATGGAGACGTACTGCACAGGTTGTCCTTGTAGGTGTGGCCAGTGGTGTAGATTATGTGAGACTATGTGATGGGTGGTGTGTGTTGCGAATGTTACACATCCCCAAATGACTGTCAGGTGCAGTCAGGGTTGGCGACAGCATTACCCCCAGCCATAGCTGTCAGCCTCCTGTCCCCAAAATGAGGAACATTAGCCCTCATACAGTGTGACAAATGGGCGAAAAGTGGAACACTTACAACTGGCTTAATAACAGCGTCAACTAGGAAGGGCATATGATGGCTAAAATAGGCTAGTCTTACGTATAAAACAGATATTCCTATGAATCACTATGATTCTCATCTGTCTAGCCATGGCTAGCAGGTAAACTATGTACAACAATGAATGTGTGACAGACCCTTCCAATGTGGAACCTTGAGGAACATGCACCTTTTAGAACCCCAAATGAGGTAATGCCCGTAATGAGGTACACCTGAGAGCTATGGGCCCAGCACGGCTGCAGACGTGCATCCCCCACAGGCTGTAGTGCCGTATGCTGGGAAGTGAGCATTGAATGTGTACACGAGACAACTGCTCTATTGCCACATGTATGACATATTCCTCATATAGACAGGCAGTAGCACTGGTACGTGACAGTTGGACATGTTTGCATATACAACCATGTCCCACAGGATATGTGCGTTACATGTGTACAACAGCTGTCGTACCTTAAGCAAGCTGGGAAGTGTAGGACAACCAGTGTACCTGTGGGAAATGGTGTGGAATGGGCGCTATAGTAATCATTAGCTCATGACATGCTCACATGTTCTGAACAAGTGCCTAGCATGACCATACAATACAGATAGGGTGTTGGATAATATCAACCCACAAGTGGCGATGAAAGTCATTTAGGGTGGCACCGCACTATAACCCTGCTGAGTATGGTGTGCATGTCCATGAACCATTAGCACTGTAGATGTTAGCAGTACAGATGTACAAGATAGCACGGATATTTGATTACAAATACCTTTGCATGTCACAGGTGTGTTCCACCAGTGGCCTGCTGACAGACCCACAACTACAAAAGGTGCAAGAGTGACATGTGCACAGCACATCTGTGCCAGATACAGTAGAACAGGGTTAATGTGTTGTACCCCACCCTCATTGTAGCCCATACCACACACACAAATGTTAGGCATCTGTGTATGTAAGGCTGTGAATGGCCATGACCTATCAGTTTAGCTGTGTCAGTGTTGTGAATAACATACAGAATGGGCTGTGTGTGTGAGGTGTGTGACATATGTGCACAGTCTGATGGATGATACCAGCAGTGTCACCGCTAGGTAAACATCCCTGTACCCATAAACCCCTACCTAGGCTGTGGTCAACATTATGGAAACTGTGTAAGGGATGGTGCTGTGCAGTGCACCCCCGACATGGTGATGTCTCCAGGCCCCTTAGGTAGTCATCTGAGGTACCCATGTCATGTCAGGGTGCCATCCATGAGCACGGAGATCAGTGGCCAGGCATATTCAGTACTGTGGTGACCAATATTGGATCACATACCACCTGTTAGGGGTAATGGCTATGCATGGATGTGCGATAACAGCGTTCACAATCCACACCTCCACTATGCAGCATGCCATCTACCTTGCAGAAGGACATTTGCTACAGCATGATGATGGACATACTACATGTCCATATCCTGATCTATATGACATATGTCATGGACAGCCACCATCCTAATACTAGGATCACCACAAGCTGGACAGATCCCTGTGCCATATATGTGACATACTCCCACCATACCATGCAACCCTGTCCATCAAAGCTGCAGATGTCATCCCAGTTATACATGGTGTGATGGCCGCATGGTAGATGTACTATCAACTGACTGGATCAGTAATGTGGCACTGATGCAGCTTGCGGTGGCACAATGGCCATCTGTAACAGTGTGGAAACCGTGCCCGCACATGCTATGATTGATGACCATCCCTGCGAATGTCGTCTGACTATACATTGTCCCATGTCTATCACATGTGTAATACAGGCGATCCATGTCAGGATGTTGAACAGTTGTACAGTGCTGTGTAGATGTATATGGCAAAACACATGCATGTACAGGTGTTCATGCATATGTGTGCATTGTCACTGCTCAAGTCCATTCCGGCTGTGTCTGTGTTGATATGTGACATATACACAGCATCCAGGTCAACAGTAGTACCGTGGACACATCGAGGCATGTGCAGATAGGTAAGAACACAAGTGCAGGCAAATAGACATGTCCACAGCAAGACAGCATTTACATGGAGTATGAACACTGTAATGAGGTGACACACATATATGGTGATGATATCCAATGCATAATGGGTGTGACATGTGTGACACAAACACGTCAGTCATGTCAGTGTAATGGTGCTTTGCAAAGATAACTGTGCAGATGCAGTAGATGTGATAGAAATGTATGTGCAGCAGTATCTCTCTACATCTCTGAAACTGTGACCTGTCACCATCATTATGTTTTACAGATAATGCCTCGTACACGCCTCCCAGCATACACCCGCCAGGAGGATGATGTCCTCATCCCACAGCTCCATGACAACTATGACTTGTTGTTCAGCCATGTGCCACAGCATGCCCAGCAGTGGGATGACCTGTGGCAGGATCTACGCAGGAGGGTGAACGATGTGGGTGGCCATAACCACACCAACCAGCAGGTGCGCAGACACTGCATGGACCTGATACGACATGCAAAACAGCGTGCCACTGCAATCGCCAGGGAACAAGGTGGAACAGGTGGTGGGCCACCAACGCAGCCCCCACTTACTCACACCAAGGAGCTACTGGCCAGTCTGGGGACACCCAGGGAACAGCATCCAGAAACACTAGCTGCCATCGTGGAGGTGGGTGTCTCCCAACCAATGAGCCTGGAGTTGCCTGGTATGTCAGTAATGCACATATGGCTATTATATCCCATGTAGTTGCATGTGTCACTGTACATAATGTAAAGTAACAACATATGCCAGGTATGTGGACACACATGCTGCATACTACAGTATGCTACATTGTGTATGCACACATGTGCATACTATATGCTATTCCACAGGTGAATGTGTGTACATGCACAGTGCAACCTGTGGCTGTCATACAGTCATGGATAATGTTCATACTGGTGTGTCACCCCTATACAGGTACCTCTGGCGTGCCGCACAGACATGGGTCCATTGCAGGTGAGACTGTCATCAGTATCAGGTATGTTACAGTGTAGATCTATTTGCCATGTGGCCAGTTAACACTTGCACACCTGATATTTGTTCCAGTCATGATATGCAGGTCGCACCACCATGCATTCACACACGCCACCCATGTGCAATATATTCACACGTAATGATATACAGACTTGAAACCACAGTACTTGTCATTGCGACATGTGTGGTCAGCTGTACATACAATGGTGGAGGTGTTCTACAATGGAGGCATATGTAGTATGCATTGGAACAACATGTGTAGTATGCACACAGTACCACACAGTGAGCTGTGATATGGGCAGCCACAAGTGTCACCATTGTGTCATATGCCCCTGCATCGGGTGCACACATTGTGATGTGCCACCTGACATGTCCCAGACATGTAGTGTTCTGTCTGCAATATTGTCACACTATCACATGACCTATACCCCACATACCAAACATACAACCCGTTGTCTGCATAGACCTGTGGAATGTGACATATCTGACATGCATGGGTGTATGTCATATGGGACCACACAGACATGTGGAAAAGATGCCCATCACACACAATTGGCCACCACATGTGCACACATGGCCATGGGGGATGGCCAGAAACATGTAGCCACACAGTACATGGGATGTGTATACACCCTGTTGCACATTGTCCACACATGGTCCAATTATAGACTTAGTTGACCGATTATACCGTTGATGTGGTACACTGGACAACCTAAAAGCCTGTGCACAGCTACTGGAGGTGTCACTGAAGTCTACCATATACGATCTGTTGAACATCATGACTGTGTTGCAGTTATGGCTGTGCAATGTGTACATATTATGCATTCTACAGCAACATACATGCCTCATGTTGCCATGCAATGGCACAGTGTCTGTACTTCACACTGTATAGCAATGTAGACAGCTCACACTACCCTCCCGTGCTCATGCACATTTGCTAAACATGCATTCTATCTGTAGGGTATACACACAACACTGCAATGTGAAGCCCATTATGATGCTGTACATGTGTCAGGACACCATTGTGTCAAACATGTATGCATGTTAATGCACATGTCAGCAAATTACATGTCAAGGTCACATCAGCCATGTGTACTGTTATCCTTTTCTGGGCCACATGGTGTATCACGGGGATGCATGCATACTACCATGATTGTGTGAACTGCATGCCTACTGATATGACACCTGCTTGCTGTAGTGTGCACCCCAGGGAGGTATGCTTACTAACACTATTAATGTCTGAGCTGCATGCCCTCTGCTCTATCGCAGGCATGCTGCATGCCACCTGACAAATCACATGCATGGTGTGTCTGTGTGCCTGTGTGTGTCTGTGTGTGTGTCTGTGTGTGTATCTGTGTGTGTGTGTGTGTGTGTGTGTGTGTGTGTGTGTGTGTGTGTGTGTCTGTGTTTATTGTACTTTACAGTATTTCTTTGCATTCACAGGTGATGTAGGTGCGTTACCCTCCTGCGGTCCATCTGATGTTAGTGTCCCCACAGATACTAGCGGTGATGAACATATGCATGAGGTACAGGCAGGGTTGTCAGGGGCTGAATATGTGCCAATGGTTACCATCCCAGCTATGTCCCCCTCTTCCCCACACACAGTTCTGCTGCCAACACATACCGCATCACCGGTGGCCATAGTGGAAGGACAGTCAGCGTCTGTTGGCATGGAACAGGAACGTGTGGTGGCTACAGAAGGTGTGTCTACACACCATAGTGTCAGTGTAATGACTGCAGATGTGCCACACAGGCATGTGGCCGGTGCTGCTCGTAGGAGGACCTCTGGCAGACATGCACTTGCAGGACAGAGCGCAGCAGCTGGTCTCACCAGACGCATGTTCCAGACTGTAATGGTGGCACAGGCACATGCTGAATGGCAGAACAGAGAAGGGCAGAGGCTGCAGAGGGCTGCTATCCATACCCTAAATGACAACATCCAGGCATTGGCAAATGCTCAACAGCAGATTGCTAATGTTCTGGATAGGCGACTAGGTGAAAGGGCCGGAATCCTTGACCGAGGCATGGCAATCCGCGAGCGGGAGCTTTCTGTGCTGGAACACCTGGTAGGAGTGAGGCATAAGCCACATGGACGTAGGCCAGCAACACCACCTAGTGTAGGTCGACGTGAGTGTGCCACCTCACATGCCCGCTCCCATAGTGCCGGTAGCAGTAGCAGTGCAGCTGCTGCTCCACTGTCAACACCAGGACACAGCAGGCCATGTGGACATGGCCCTGGACGGTCTCAGCAGGGACACGTTTCCAGTGAAAATGTGCCGTCGGACAGTAGCCACTCTGTACCTCCACCTGGTAGTGCCCGTGCAACCCCAGGCAGGCACAGGTCATGTGGCCATGGACGGACACAGTGAGCTGTACAACCTGCACTGTACAATCTGGGGCTGTCAGTTATACCCCGTGTAGGCATCACAAATGGCAGAACTGTGTACACACATACACGCACACAGCAAACACAACTGTAGGGCTCCACAACATCCACATGCATTCTGCACAGACATGGCCAGTCAACTCACTGGCCCTTACACACACACACACACACACACATGATGTTATCCATTGGTGCAGCCTATGCCCCTGGCAAACATATTACCCTGTGCATATGATGAAGGCTGTGCCGCATCCCTGTCATCCACACCATAGGTGCAGGGTTATGCACATATATTCTGATGCACAGGGTGAACAGCATAGTGGGAGGTGTATGTAATATCTGTGTATGCATAGTGAGGGATGTGTATGTTGCAGTTGTTGTGTGCAGCCTATGCCCCTGGCAAACATATCACCCTGTGCATATGATGAAGCCTGTGCCGCATCCCTGTCATCCACACCATCGGTGCAGGGTTATGCACATACATTCTGATGCACAGGGTGAACAGCATAGTGGGAGGTGTATGTAATACCTGTGTATGCATAGTGAGGGATGTGTATGTTGCAGTGGTTGTGTGCAGCCTATGCCCCTGGCAAACATATCACCCTGTGCATATGATGAAGCCTGTGCCACATCCCTGTCATCCACACCATTAGTGCAGGGTTATGCACATATATTCTGATGCACAGGGTGAACAGCATAGTGGGAGGTGTATGTAATACCTGTGTATGCATAGTGAGGGATGTGTATATTGCAGTGGTTGTGTGCAGTCTATGCCCCTGGCAAACATATCACCTTGTGCATATGATGAAGCCTGTGCCACATCCCTGTCATCAACACCATCGGTGAAGGGTTATGCACATATATTCTGATGCACAGGGTGAACAGCATAGTGGGAGGTGTATGAAATACCTGTGTATGCATAGTGAGGGATGTTTATGTTGCAGTGGTTGTGTGCAGCCTATGCCCCTGGCAAACATATCACCCTGTGCATATGATGAAGCCTGTGCTGCATCCCTGTCATCCACACCATCGTTTCAGGGTTACGCACAAATATTCTGATGCACAGGGTGAACAGCATAGTGAGAGGTGTATGTAATACCTGTGTATGCATAGTGAGAGATGTGTATGTTGCAGTGGTTGTGTGTGAATACTGAGTTGTGTATGTGGCATAGGTTGTGTACTGTCGACATGCATCAGTCACACCATGTAGTGCAGGTGCAGCATGCATTGTGATGTGTTCACGGTATGTGTCTCGGTTACATCTGTAGCACCATGTTGGTTGTGATACCTTGGTTCTCTCCTATGGTGTACTTGCATATGCCTACAGGTAGCAGTGTTTGCAGTCCCCCACGTGTAACTGTGGAGTACACACAGGCACGTCTGGCAATATCAGCATGCTACATGTACCTTCATGCTGACTGTTGGACACACAAACATGAAGCAGATGTCCGCACATAAACTGCACCTGATGCATGTGGTCGGTGCCACAGGCTACACTGGACAGAGATGTGACATACATAGCAGGACACATTACAGGTATGGTGACATGGTGCAGGGGCTGTACACAGCGGCCTGGCCAATGATGATGTGAGGTGTCACTTGGTAGCTGGAGGCCACACTGTGCAGCAGTAGGACCCTGTAACAGTACATTAACATGGCCACAGTCACGGGGTGTACACCACTATAATGCACACCCCATAGTGTGCAGCTGGGGACCCTTGCCTTTGTGGTCATCACCCTCATAGTACTATGCACCCACACAACGTGTCACAGAGAAGGGACATGCACAGGTAGCCAGTATGGCTGGGACCTATGGCATCAACAGGGTTGTACAATGCATCACCATTACGGGTTAGTCAACACGTGGGGCCAGTGATAATTTCCCACTGTATATTAGTATACACACTCACACCAAGCACCAGACATACATACAGACACACACACACTGTGGTGACCACACATGTGTATACGGACAGCCGATGTGTGTGATGCACTTCACCGGCAAACGTCATGCTTCCCACACTGACGTATGTACACTTCTCTACAATGGTGTACAGGGATGTGTAGCAACTGGGACATATTCCCCACGATATGTGGCATCCTGGTCACACATTCGGACACACATGGCAGTGCTGGGAATGATACACCAGCCATATGATGACACGTTTGATGGACATGCAGCGGTATTGATTGCATTATGTGTACCAACGCTATATCTGGCAAATGTGCTGCTATATACACACAAGAGGTTGTAGGTGTTACAGGTGCCATATGACATATAGTTGTTAACACCTGACCGCTGTGTATGCATTATGTCAGCACCGTCACGTAACAGCGACATAGCGTACAGTTAGCACATGGCATGATAGGATGGTGTGTGACACAACTGTGAGCCACCCCCTGCACACATACATCTAGACAGGTGGTTCACTACGTTATGTACACACATCCCTCCATACGTGCTGTTTGTATGTCACCGTATACAGATGTCAATGATGGGTCTGCATTGCGTCTGCATGTCATAGGTAGGTGCAACTATGTTACGGACATCGGCCACTGCACATGCAAGTTTTCTGCATGCACAGTACAAATGTCACATGTGTCTCCTGTTGCCATGTTTGTATGCATTGCTATTGTTGGACATGTGTGTTGACATACATAACACATGGACTGTGGTATGATATCACCGGTGTCACAGGCGACCAGTACAAGGGTATATGTCCCGGTCAACACTGCTTCCCCCTGTAGTGTGAGCATTCAACAGACATGGGCCCACATTCGATTCGCATGTGTAGCATTGATTAGGTCAGTGTTATGCACGAGGTACATCAACATCAAAGGCCATGTATGTATGTGTTGTGTGTGCAGTCCATGCACACATCCACACAATCACATGTATGACATACCCAGACATGTGTTCATTGGTGTACAGCAACAGTCAGGTGTCACAGCTGTGTAAGGGTCATGGTATGTCTTGAGCTGACCTGTTCATGTATACTGGTATCATTGCAATGCATAACACCTGTTGGATCCCTGTTGGTATGTGTGTACTCTCCACAGCTGGTGTACACCGCTGTACAGCCCAGCGGTCGTGTGTCACATGGTGTTGTTGGACCGTATGGCTGTGTAGTGCTGCACCAATGACATGGTGCTGACTTGACAGCTACAGTGTACACTGCAGTGTGTACGTGTGTGACCTGCACCTGTGACAGCTGTGATGGCAGCTGTGTGTGTACAGGTCACTGCATGTGTGACCGTCCTGTGCGTGAGGGCAGTTATACCTTACTGTGCCCTTCTGTGTGTATACTCCATCCACATGCAAGATTGCCCTTTGCAACAGCTAAGTGTGTGAGCATGCCCAGTACACCATTGTGTAGATGGACACACAGTACATTCCACACTGCACCCTTCCATGATTAGATTCCGTGTGCAAGCAAGATGGCCCTTTGCAACTGCTAAGTGTGTGAGCATGCTCAGTACGCCGTTGTGTAGATGGACACACAGTACATTCCACACTGCACCCTTCCATGATTAGACTCCGTGTGCAAGCAAGATGGCCCTTTGCAACTGCTAAGTGTGTGAGCATGCTCAGTACGCCGTTGTGTAGATGGACACACAGTACATTCCACACTGCGCCCTTCCGTGATTAGACTCCGTGTGCATGCAAGATGGTCCTTTGCAACTACTGTGTGAGCATGCCCAGTACGCCGTTGTGTAGATGGACACACAGTACATTCCACACTGCGCCCTTCCGTGATTAGACTCGGTGTGCATGCAAGATGGCCCTTTGCAACTGCTAAGTGTGTGAGCATGCCCAGTACGCCGTTGTGTAGATGGACACACAGTACATTCCACACTGCACCCTTCCATGATTAGACTCTGTGTGCATGCAAGTTGGCCCTTTGCAACAGCCCTTCCATGATTAGACTCCGTGTGCATGCAAGTTGGCCCTTTGCAACAGCTAAGTGTGTGAGCATGCCCAGTACACCATTGTGTAGATGGACACACAGTACATTCCAAACAGACATGTGATACTAAGCGTGTGGGCATGGCCATTGACATCCTGTATAGCCATGGTGGTCATCCAGGCACCAGATGTCCAATTTCAATGTCACGATGGATGCCTACATTGAACACACTTGTTGCTCTCTTGAAAGGTGTACTGTCTGTGGTGCATCCCGTATCTATTCAGTGTTGTTGTGCTCCATAGATATTTAGTTGGCCCGTTGACAGCACTGGTGTGTTTGTGTACGTCTACCTTGGGACGGTAATATGCTTTCAGACCGCTCATTCTCTAAACATTCCCTATCGGCATCTTTGTCTTTGCGGATGATGTTACCCACCTAGAAGTATGCCTCTTGGAGTGCTGTGTTCAGTAATATCGGTAGCGCGTTCTGTAAATGCGTAATGCTGTAGTGTGTTAGAGTATGTAGGTGTGTGTTCAACTCCCGGCCCTTCCAAGTGTGTGTGTGTGTGTGTGTGTGTTTCCAGCTGCCTGGGGACACAGTAAAGCATTTAGATGCCTCACAACACATACATTCCCTATCGGCGTCTTTGCTTTGCGGATGATGTCACCCACCTAGAAGTATGCCTCTCCGTGTGCTGTGTTCTGTAATCTTGGTAGCGCATTCTGTAAATGCATAATGCTGTAGTGTGTTAGAGTAGGTAGCTGTGTGTTCAACTCCCGGCCCTTCCAAGTATGTGTGTGTGTGTGTGTGTTTCCATCTGCCTGGGGACACAGTAATGCTTTTAGATGCCTCACAACACATACATTCCCTATCGGCGTCTTTGCCTTTGCGGATGATGTCACCCACCTAGAAGTATGCCTCTGGGAGTGCTGTGTTCAGTAATCTCGGTAGCGCGTTCTGTAAATGCGTAATGCTGTAGTGTGTTAGAGTAGGTAGGTGTGTGTTCAACTCCTGGCCCTTCCAAGTATGTGTGTGTGTGTGTGTGTGTCCAGCTGCCTGGGGACACAGTAAAGCTTTTAGATGCCTCACAACACATACATTCCCTATCGGCATCTTTGCCTTTGCGGATGATGTCACCCACCTAGAAGTATGCCTCTGGGAGTGCTGTGTTTAGTAGTCTCGGTAGCGCGTTCTGTAAATGCGTCATGCTGTAGTGTGATAGGGTAGTTAGGTGTAAGTTCGATTCCCAGGCCTGCCAGGTGTGTGTGTGTGTGTGTGTGTGTGTGTGTGTGTGTGTGTGTGTGTGTGTGCGCATGCTCCCGTCTGCCTGGGGACTCAGGTTATGCTTTTAGATGCTTCGCAACACAGATGTATCCTGCTGACATCTTTGTCTTTGCGGATGTTGACGCACCTATTAGAATGCCTGTGTGTCTGCTGTGTTTAGTAATCTCGGTAGCGTGTTCTGTAAATGCGTCATGCTGTAGTGTGATAGGGTAGTCATGTGTAGGTTCAATTACCAGCCCTGCCACGTATGTGTGTGTGTGTGTGTGTGTGTGTGTGTGTGTGTGTGTGTGTGTGTGTGTGTGTGTGTGTGTGTGTGTGTGTGTATGTCTGTATCTCTCTCTCTCTCTCTCTATATATATATATATATATATATATAATCTATTTTGTGCCCATACCTCTGCTCTTGCATGGACAGATGACTGTTTCATGTATCGCATATTTGCATAGCTTTCACATACCAATGAGGTATGTTGCAACTCCCAACATTGTCCATGCAATGTCTGTGTTACGGGCGGTGTTACACGCCCTTACAGGCATTTGCTGTATATCTTGGCAGACATCTATCCTTGCTGTACTGTCACTGTACTCGTACACGCCAGAGGCTTCATGTATCATGGCCTAGTTTTGATGTATGTATGTCTATTTGTGCTGTGTGCATGGCTCTGGGTATGTCCCACTATCATCATTTGTAAAGGTGACAGCCCTATAGGTTCTTCATGTAGACTGCTGTGTCATTTGACATGTCAGCACATACATGCGGACAGTACTGCACGTCCTACTGCAGTGCATTTCATACCTTCTGCATTATCTTGCAGTCGATATTGCTGTTTCCTCACACATGGATCTGTTTCTGTTCATACCACTCCACCTCCTAGAGCAAGTTGCTGGACAAGGCCTTATCTGATAGTGGGACACATAGGGGCAGTATTGACATGTTGCTCTTACAAACGTAGATAGTTGACACAATAATAGGTTTTGCATTAGTATGGCTTTTCTGTTGGATTTGGTGTCTTACTCACATGTTTGTCATTATTTCATGTCTTCAGTTATCATGAAAGTGCCAGAATGTTACTGTTGTTACGTGGAACACACCAAACATATGAGGCAGAACTCTGCACATTCTGCGTAAATCTGTACAGTTGCGGAGTATGTGTCTGTAACAAAATATCAACTTTCTGACACCAATACACACACAGTATGGCGGCATCACAGGCCACATGCCATTACATTTATATTGCAGGACACACCCACCCAGACAGTTGTATTCCTCACACAGGCCAACAGCTGCTTATCCACATTAATTGGTCTATCATGTACCGTATGTGTGTGCCAGTATTTGCGCTTTCCGTCAGTGGCAGAGCTCACGTATGTGTCTGGGGGACTGGACATTGTTACGGTGACACTGCATGACACCCTGAGGGACACATTACTTTTGTGTCTATTAACCTTCCACATTGACATTCACAGGGCATACGTTGTCATTCACATTTGTTGGAGTACATGCGTGTGTCTTGTACATGTTTTCTCATTTGTCCTGATGTCTTTCTTCTCACCTGTCCACCTAGTATCACTAGTTCTGTACATGTATTTTTGACAGGTTACCTTCATATCCCTAACCTGTGCACATTATGGGTAAACGCCCTGACGTTTGACCTTGTTACATTTGTCATAGTGATGTGCCTTTCTGGTAAATTGCTGGCAAGGCATTATGGACTGTGCAGTAGATAATAGTGACTGACATTTCCATTACATGATTAGTAACACTCATAACATCCGTATTCATGGGTACGCCAGTATTCTCACGACGTTCTGACTTTGTCTGGGATATATCTAGTATAGTCCCTATTTGTATTTCATGTACTATGCCTTAGTGCAGCTGTGTTATTCTGACAGTTTGCCAGTTATGGGGACCATCTTGGTTGTACGCATATCCATCCATGATAATCGCCTACATGACAGTGATATAGGGCCCTACATATTGCCAAAATGGTTTCTGCAATATCCAGTGGATGGTTTGCCCCATTATTGAGAATATAGGCGTGTGCTATACCCACATCACTCCCACGGGGCGGGCCTACGAAACCCTGCCAAACAACACCTAGGCCCATTTCTGCATACCCATGATTCTCATACCTGACAACCCTCTACAGTACCCATTACACATGTTTAATGTGTGCGGTACTGAAGTGTGGAGACACTTATATGCACTCCCCATTCTCCGGATATCAGTTCATATGTCATACATTCTATCGACACATGTGTCGTCACCCTTGCACCTGATACTGTTGCATGTACAGCTATTTCGTATTTGCTGCGGTCACTTGTTTTGCGTCAATGTCGGTTGACACTATGTAAGATTCAATTTTTGGAGTCCTGCAATGGACACCTATCTGCATGTTTAAAGTGTAGAACTTGCTGGACTGTCACTTTCTGGCCAATGGTTTGGAATGCTGTGGTTTATTCACCTTTCCTGCATGTCTGTTTGTCTACCCATATTAGATATAACGCCGACTATTTATGTACATATGTCATATCTACGGGACATAAGTCTGTTGTGTATACATATATACATGTACAATCCTCATTTCATAACTTGCTTTGGTTTATGTCTGTGGATTATGTGTATATACATATATCTATATCCATACCATACCTTTCCACTATACAGATTTTCGCAGAGTGTACAGCTGCTTGCCCCTTTATCTTTGCTGTGTTTTAAATAAACCTGTGTCTATCTGGCAATGTCGTGGCATTTCATTTGAGACTTACAGTGGGGATTTCTGGCATGCAGTTCAGGTTATGACTGCATACCCTTCAGAGAATCCATGCTACTGACACACCCGTTATTCTATCCACTTTCTATGTTTGTTCTGGCACATATCTGGTGTTTGTCCCTATTTGTACCGGTAGTTTGCATGGCTTTGTCCGGTTTCATACTTTACGGGGTTAACAGGTTTGAGCCATGTATATCTAACGTGGGGGAAACAGCATTCATTTACTATGCTGTGAGCGGATCACACACGCAGGCACTTGCATTTCCTTATTGTGGGTTACTGGCGCGAGCATGCATATCCTTATTGTGGGTTACATATGTTTACTAAGTCTTTGTGCTTATGTGGGCTTTATTACTTGTGACAGTACCAGTAATTATCTGTAATACGGTTAACGGCCGTTTGCAAAACACACGTTCACCTTTACATATTTAACTGTCTGTACAGCACAGACGCATTCATTACACTTTCACATTATATGTGCTGTAGTCGTTGTTCAACCGAGACTGCATTCACGTTGGCCGGATGCTGTAACCACTATACGTTTGGTGTTCTGACTCATTTATATGCATACCCATAGTACATAGCTACATTAACATATGCCTCACCGCTTCACTTACGTCACAGGCATCCATTCTCCTGCTGGGAAAAATGCGGTACTGCATGTTACACATTCCCTATTCCCTACTGCTCTGCACCCACGCTGCATATTTCATCACTGCAGGGATATTCAGAACCCAAAGGCTTATAGTCCTGACACATACAGGTCTTTATTTGTCAGGGTGTTCATGTGGTGATCTGGGTTTAGGCTTGTCTGCCTGGTGAACGGAACTGCCCTGACCGTGTTCAAATGTCAGACAAAGCACATGGACAGGGTTTGTCCATTTTAAACATTTAATCTGTGTTTACAGACACAGGTGTTTGGGCACCTGTCAGCAGCTTATGATGTTGGCAATACATAATACGGGTGGGGGCGGTTACGATACATAATCCATGGTGAGTGGTGTTCCCATTCACATTTGACTATTTCCTGTATTCATTCATACGAGGATTATTATTTTGCACATGACTTAACTATGAATTAACTACGGGTATGCAGTAGTACAGTCAACATATGTGACGGCTTGTTACAGTATATATGTACGGACCTCTGTAATACTGGGGACTACCCCACATCCTTCACAGCATTTCCTGCTTATGTACATACTATTATTCCTTGAACTTTCAAAGCTTGTGAGAGCAGTAATTACATCTGTCCCTATTTGTCCACCCATCCTTTTAGGCTTTGTCCAGGTTTTGTTGCTGTAATAGGTTGAGAGGTGGTGTCGGTATGTGATTGAGTTGAATATATACTGTTGATAATTCAGTGGGGAGTAGGTTTACCACTTGTTCCTCTTTGCGAGGGGAGGTCACACTTTGGACAGTTGTGTCCTGCAACGACACCTAAGACATGGCAAATGTCCTGTGATTTTAAGACAATAATATATTTCTTCATTTCTGTACTAGTTGCATGATACAGGTATTTTGTATCTGGTACACATAACTATTATTTGGGATAGCATAAGCTATTCAAATGCTATGGCATTAGCTTTTATCTTGGCATACACGTGTAATTCTGTACTTTGCACAGGCCGGGGGTATGTTTTATCCTGCAAATTCTTACATTTCTACAGGGGATGTCCCACCTTGGCCATCTGAACAGGTGGCAACCCTAGTGGGGTGACCTGCATGGTGGACAGCTGTTCCATCCTGCGTAGTATGAATTGCATGTCTGTGTAGATACTGACCAGTACCGTGACTACACATACATGTTTTGTCCAGATGTGTACAGTAATGGACACCCTGGCGTGTAAACAACTCTGAGGTTTCAACAGGTTACTTATCCCACGTGGGATTTACACACATTTTGCCGTAACATTAACGCACGGGCATTTGGATTTACGTACCTGTGATGGGATGTTTACAAACATGGGATACATATTTGCAATCCGGACACTGCCTAGGACGATACTTCCTACTACATATGGGGAATACCCACTATGTGTAGGTGTACAGATGCGCAAGGCTGGTAGCTGGATTTGGTGGACATTCGGACATGGGTGCTGGTTATGTGCGATACAGGGGTTGTTGCGTATTGCATTTGCATGCATGGGTTCTACTTTTGGATATCCTGGTTCCGCATATAGCATCCTATGTGTATGTGACGGTTACGTTCCTGTTCATGTGTATAGCACATTTTAATATACATATGTTTGTGTGTGTTTTGTATACAATATGGACTGTCAGGTTTCTTTATGGTTGTTATATAGCCACAACTGCCCTGCTGTGTACTATCACTACCACTGTGGGACTGCTGGTGACCATACCCATGGGGCTAGACGTGTGTATTGGTGGCGCACTGACATGATGCGCTTCACTTCCACTGGGTATAACTTCTGACAGTGCAGTACATTACGGACACACGATTTTAAATATCATTTGTTCCATGGACGGTAACTCATATTATGTTACTTGCATTTCTGTTTGGTTCTCCATTTTGTGTGGCCGGGAACTGTCTTGCATGCTTTGCATACGTTTCATTATCCACGGACACTGATAGGTGCGATTACTATTGCAGGCAGGCTATAATATTCAGCAGTTTAGGTTGCTCATCACCAGCCGACAATGACACACCTCCGGGCACAGCTTAGTAATGCCCCATGCACTCGCGCATGTGTCCTATGCACGTGGATGTGGTAGCAGCGCACCTTCATTAATATGCATATGGCACTACTACACCATTTATACACTGCACGGCCATCGCAGGCCTTACACCGGCCTTGCGCTGAGCTTCATGAATCCGGAGGAATATTTATGACTGGTTTCAAAGTTGAAAAAAGTTTCCTGACCTGCACAGCTACCCAATTAATAAAATGAAACAAAAATAATTTTACAGCTCCATAACATTACAAAGCTTATTTTTAATGGAAACTACTAGATTAATGTAAGTTGCACTTTTAGTTTTATTGTTACCAGTTAGCTAAATGTTAAAAAATGCTACAAAAACTACTAATACAAGTACTAGGAAGAAGTAGAAAGGTAAATCAAGAATCAGACACTAAATTTTAAATGATATAAGCGCTTTCATCCGTATTTACTAAAATTAACTTCTTCAGACAACCAGAGCAAAGTAAAGAAGACAGTTTAAATAGCCCTCCATTTAGTCATGTGACCCATAAGGAAATTACATCACTAAGACAAATCTTTAGAAACAACACCATCTTGTGGTTTAAAGACTGAACTACAACTAAATAAACAGTCAAATCATTCATAAAAATATCTAACTACAATAAAGCATGATAGGACAGAAAACACATTAAATTGAAATACATCCATAAAACCATCACATATAAACACTTAAAATGAAAAAATATTACCTATCCAGTGTCTTCAGTTTTAATAAGCACTGGACTGAGCTTGTATCATTCAACCCAGGAAAGCTATAGGCATTTAATAGAACTTGCCACTTAAGCTCACAGTGTTCCAGTTTAAGAGTCCAAGGACCGCCTCATTCAGCAGACAAAACTTGCTCAATTATTTTAAATTTAAAATGATGTTTTGGGTCATAATATGGCTTGGGCATTATAAAAATGCATTTTATTAATACTATAAATATGCTCATATAGTAATTCTCTAAATCTGCATTCTGTTTTACCTATATAAAAACTTACACAGAACAAGCACTTAGCCAGATAAACAATGCCTTTAGAGTTACAGTTAAATCTACCCTTGATCTCATAACTGGTATTACGGACCATAAAATTATTGAAAATATCAACATATTTACCTTCCTGGGCTTTCAAGCCAACCCTCATGGTTTAAAATTGGTTTAAAGAACCCAGTACATCTCTTACTTTGTACTTTGTTAATTAATTGGTCCACTAAAATAGATACCATTGTTTAAGAAACATATCCCTTAAATTGTTGCACTCAGTGAAAAAAGTATTCTTCAAAACTAACCATCCTAGCCACTCTGACCAATCGGCCTTTTACAACACAGCATTTTTGGTGAAAAGGATGGGAGCTAGAAAAATGCAAAAACGAATTGGAATATGTACTTTTTATAAAAATCTTCGAGGTATATCTAAAATTTACCTTGTCTTTCTTTAGTTCAATATCTAAAAATGAAGTCACTTCAGAATCATAATGAGAAGTAAATTCCAGAAAATCAGTAGAATCATTAAAATATTCAAGTAATTCTAAACGTGTAGCAGCATCACCCTTTATGATGATAAAAATATCATCCTAGTAACTGGTGTAAAAAAAATCTTCTCTCTAATAATAGGGTTCATAAATAAAAACTCATGTTCCCAAATGGCCATGACAATGTTATCAAAACTGGACCCACATGGTGACTCCATAGCAACTCCTCTTTTTTGTAAGAAATACTGGCCATCAAAATATAAGAAGTTATTAGCCAAAATTAAATCTAATAATTCCCCTATTAGACTGATGTCATCAGTGGTTGCTCATTTCTTTAATAAAAAATCAGTTACCCATTGAATCCTCAGCTCATGGGGGATAACTGTATATAGCTCTTTAACATCAACAGTTAGAAAATTAAATTTATCCTTAGATTCAAGCTCATTAATTTTTTCAAGAAAGGACAATGACTCTTAACAAATTTGGGGTTCATGTTCAAGAAATCTTTTCAGCTTGCTTTCTACAAACTTTGCATAAGCATAAGTGATGAAATGTCTTCCATCCACTATTTGTCATAAAGGCGGGTCATGCAGGCCCTTATGGATTTTGGGGATTCCAAAAAAATAACTGGGATTAATGGTGAAAGCATATTCAAATAACTATACAAATTTATATCAATACGGAAATCAATCAACAAGTCATTAATATGAAATCTAATTCTAGCATAAGCCCCATTTCACTTTATTCAATGAGACAGGTTCATATGTATCCACATTCAGTATTTTAAACACCCTAGACTGATAGTCACCCATATCCATAAAGACCAGCCCTCCCCCTTTATTGGGTTTCATGATCCATACATTAGAACAACATAAAGAACAAATCAAATCTTGTTCATCCATATTTAAATTATACATATCATCATACTTACGTTGTTTACACAATAGTGACCTCATGTCCATTTTGCAAATATACTCAAAAGTAACTAATAAAGGGTGGAGTGATGGATTAAATGAGCTACTGACTCTGAATTGTCCATCATAACAAGTATCAGGACCAAACACTAATGTTACATTCATTTTACATGTGAACAGTGTTAAGTCCAAAATAGTAATAGCAAGGTCTGCTCTCCTTGATGGAACAAAAGTTAAACCTTTAGCCAAGATAATGGCTAAAGAAATTTAAACATCAACATAAGCATAACTGAAAATTTTAAAGTCACCATGTGTATTAGTAACAACCCGTACACATACTCTGTTGATTTCAAGTCCAGAATGTTCACTCATGTCACCGGAACTCATCTCTGGTGATGATTGTTCAACCTCAGGGGCCACGGGTTCTGCCATTGGCCCCCTTTCCTCCTCATATTGCTTTGATGTTTCCTTGATGATGTCCAAAAATCCAGGTTATTAGAATGGTTGTTAGTGGTACTAGATGCAGGACCTGGCTGTTGGCATCTTTGCTCTCTTAAACATTCACTACGTCTATGTTGTTGTTCTGATATGACATCACAATGCTCTTTGTGGGTATTTACACTAATGTCCTCAGTGACACTAGTATCAGGAGCTCTTATTTCATTGTTACCACCCAAATTACCCCAAATTTGTGAAGGTAGGGGTTGGGGTAGACCACTACCTTCTCATAATCACATTTGTTCCTTTCCATTTTTTTTTAACTTTATTTTCTCTCAGTTTATTCAAATACTCATCAATGTTTTCAAATAATCTACTGTATTCATATTTATACCTTAGAAAATTACCATCAGTTCTACTTAACCTGTTGAGGACATCCAAATTCCCTGTGAGTGAGTCCAACAGTCTAGAATAATGCTTGATCAGTATTGCTATGAAATCAATGAAACAAGTTCAACAGCTCAAAATAAAAGGGAGAAATAAGCTCAAGGCCATTGGGAAAATGCCACTGTCTCAAGCCTTTAGGGATTTGCTGCCTGTGTAAACATTCTTTTAAATAAATAATTTCCAGCTGTAGGTTCTTATATTTAACTTATAATCAAAGAACTTCAAATTCTTATTAATATCACTTTCACTGGCTGATGCTCCTAAATTTAAATAATCAGAACTGCTCATACCTTCTGGATGCTTATCCAGCCATTCCTATAATATTAGAACACCAATAAGCCCTATGGAAGACTGCTATAGTGTTGCAGGGTCACCTGGTGCACTAGTGCCTTCATTAACATGATTGGCACTGTTCAGGTGAATATCTGTTTGCACATGATTAATTTGGGACACATGAGAGACAGTAGAATAAAAATGCTGATTTCTATTGTCCACAAAAGTATCCTGCCTCATATTCTATGGATTAACAACTGTTCCTGAAGTTGGTAAAAAAGAAGGGGAAATTCTGCATGCTAAATGGTCACCCATTGTGACAATTGCTGCACAAGTAAAGTAAAATTATTAACCTGGGAGCTTCTTGTGAAAACAGCAAACAAGTGCCTTGTTCTATCCCTGCCACAACTCCATGACAAACTGACTTAAATCCAAAAAAATTCCACAAAAACTAGTAATACAAGTACTAGGAAGAAGTGGAAGGGTAAATCAGGAATCAGACACTAGATTTTAAATGATATAAGCACTTGCATCCATTTTTGTTAAAACGAACGTCTTCAGACAACCAGAGAAAAGTAAAGAACATAGTTTAAATAGCCCTCCATTAAATCATGTGACCCAAAAAGAAATTACATCACTTAGAAAAATCTTTAGAAACACCACCATCTTGTGGTTCAAAGACTGAACTACAACTAAATAAACAGTCCATTCATAAAAATACCTGACTACCATAGGTTCATAGGTTCATAGGTTCATACTAGGCTATCTGCCCGAGGGCATTTACAAGCCTAGCCCATAGTTTTGTGGCTTACGCCACCCCTTTAGTATGGGGAACTATACCCATTATTTTGCTGTGCCTCTGTCGAGCAGTGACACTGAGGTAATCCCTGGGGTATATCTGCGATCTCCCATCCATTGGTCAAGATTTCTCTTGAACAAGGCCAGCGAGGTGCTCTGCCTCACATATACCGGGATTTTATTCCACAGCATAGGAGTCTTTGGGTGATGAATCTATCCCTCCAGCATGTCCTATTAATAGCCATGTCGAGGTTTAAGTCTCCCGCCCTTGTGGCTCTGACGGATCTAGATTTTTGAGGTGAAGCATATTCATCAAATCTGGGTTTGACATGGCCTTGTATGTTAGGCAAAGGTCACCTCTGAGCAAGCGGTGGCGACTGAATAGAGCTGGAGTTCTTTCAGTCGGGCAGCATAGGACAGATGTTTGAGACCCTTTATCCTTTTGGTGAGGAACTTTGTGGCCTCTCCAGCTGCTGCAAGTGTCGGGTCAGATACATTCGAATGGGGCATTGTACTCAATCATTGGTCTGATGAGTGATGAGTATATGGAGACTATGACCTCCCTTGATCTAGATGAGAATCCCTTCATGATAAGGTGGGCAATGTAGAAGGTCTTCCTAACTACTTTAGCTACATGTGTGTCGAATGACAGACTACTATCAACCTGGGTCCCCAGGTCCCTGATAACTTCTTCTGTGCTCAGTGGATTGCCACCTATTTGGTAGCTAGGGGTAACCTTGTTTTTCCCGAAGGGTATGACTATGCATTTTCTGGCATTTAACTTTAGGCCATGGCTCTGGCACCAGTTATCCGTTTCTGTGAGACCCTTCTGAAGGATATCTGTGTCAGATGTGTTTTCTACTATGGCCTAGTTTGCAGTCATCTGCAAACTTTGTCAGCCATAACCCTCCTGTGTTTGCTTGTACTTCGGAAAAGTAGATGCCAAACAAGAGTGGGCCCAGGACTGAGCCCTGTGGTACACCACTTGTGACAGGCTTTGAGTCTGACATGGCGCCAGCAACTCTGACCCTGTGGGTTCTGTCACTCAGCCAGTTTGCAACCCATCTTGTGATGTATGGGTTAACATTTAAGCTGATGAGTTTTTCAATGATGCCCGAGTGGGATATTGTATCGAAGGCCTTCGCCAGATCAAGGTAGGCTGTATGGACTGCCTTTCCCTCATCAATGGCTTTGGTGACTGTTTCGAAAAAGTCAACCAAGTTTCGAATGCATGATCTGCCTTTGACAAAGCCAAACTGGGATGGATCCAAAGTCTGCAAATTCCCTATGTCTTTATTTATGAGGTCCATTATGATCCTCTCCATGGCTTTGCAGATAAGGCTTGTCAAGCTAATGGGCCGGTAATTTCCAGGGTCGGTGGAGGCACCGCCTTTGTGAAGTGGGACCACAGTTGCAGTGCGCCACTCCCTGGGTACGTATCCAGAGGTAAGACTATGATTAAACAGCTGTCCTAGCTGTGGGTTTAATTCCTTGTTGAGTTCGTGGAGCACACAGCCGGGGACACCATCAGGTCCCATGGATGCTGTGTTTTTGCTTTGGAGAGCAGTTCTCACTTGGGCGTTGGAGATGTTTGGGGGCTGCAATCGCTTGGTATAGATATCTCTCCTTTTGGGGAGGGTAGAAGTTTGCACTGAACCTGTCAGCCAGTATGTTGGCAATGTCTGTAGGATCAGTAATCTTCACATCATTTTGAACTAGTTCTGAGCATATCTGGGAGTTTCCTCCCAGGTTTCTAACATAGCTAAAGAAGGCCTTATGATTGTCTTTTGAGTCTTTAGCTATTTTTCTCTCAAAATTTGCTTTGGATGATTTTATGAGAGCTCTTAGTTTTTACTTATAGTGATCAAGGGTGTCTTACCTTTTAAGGATTTTGCTCTATCTTGTAGTAGCTTCCTCCTTTTGTTGTAGAGTTTGTTTATGGCTGGGGTCCACCAGACTGGACGCTTGCCTTTGGTACAAAGAGTCTTTGTTTTGCTTGGGATTGCCTTATCCATGCAGTCCTGCAGGTGCTGGTAGAAGGCATTTGTAAGTGATTCAGCGGCTTGAGTACTGTTTTCCGCCGGCTCGGGGGCCTTAAAGGAGACCACACTAGTCTTTAGAAGTGTGAAGTCGGCTTTCGAGAAGTTCTTTACTGTGGTCTTTTTATTTCAGGTGGGGGTGGGATGAGGACCTCCAGCGAGATTAGTTTGTGATCTGATCTCACCAGTGAGGGGTATACTTCCGGTGTTGAACATTGTGCTCCCATGTTCGTGATGATGAGATCAAGTATGTTTTCTCCTCTTGTGGGGATGGTGACTAGTTGTTCCATGGCATTTGAGTTTATGAATTCCAGGAACTTTTGGGCTAGGGTGTTTGGGCTTGAGTAGTGTTCCCAGTCTATATTAGGGTAATTGAAGTCACCTAGTATGATGGTGTTTGGTGATACATTTATCCCTCTAGTGTTTTCAGGAAGGCCATGTGAGGTTCCTGAGTTTGTGAGGGTGGCCTGTAACATGCTACAATTTGCAGAGCAGTCTTGCCTATGGTTAATTGCACCTGGATGGTCTCCGATGCATTGTGCGTTGCCACCAGTCTTGAGGTGTGGGTGTCCTTGATGAATATGGATACCCCCCCTCCTTTCTTGGTATTGTCCGGATTTTGGGGCCGGAACGCATGATAAGAGGTAAAACCTGATAGTGCTGGGGTGCTCTCAGGAGCCTTGAACCAGGTTTCTGTCACTGCACAGACATCGATGTTCTCCATACTGAGAAGGGCCTCGAGTGCATTTTGAGATTTAGACTTCTGGCATTGAGCAGCATTACCCTTAGTTTTTTTCCTTTTTTGTGTTCTAGGGTAGTAGGTTTAGAATTTGAGCCTTGCTTAAAAAAGGCACTATAGGGGTGGCAAGAGCCTTTGCCAATATCCGGAATCCCAGAGGTGACAGGTGCAAGCCGTCCCTTGCGAAGCAGCGTGGCTTGTCCAGCATGTCATCCCAGGCAGACAGACATTGGATCCCCTTTGAATGACACCAGAGTTTAAGCCAATTGTTAAAGCTGATCATCTTATCTCTGTATTGTGGCATCATTCTTGGTGAAGGTAGGATACTGCTCAAGGTCAGGGTCATACCTGCCTGGGCTAAATAATCAGAGAGCTCCTCAATGTCTCTTTTCATGTAGTCCAAGGAGGTACGTCTCAGGTCGTTTACACCAGCGTGGACAATGACTGAGTCGTATTTGTACCTGCTGTTGAGAGACCTGAGTGCTTGCGTTATGTGGCGGATTCTAGCGCCCGACAGGCAGCTTACTGTGACCTTCTCCTTACTCAGTCTGGTGAGCGGGACGTCAGTGTGTCTGACTATGGAGTCACCAATGACTAGTGTGTCTGGCATTGTGTTTGGCCTTAAGGGCTGTGACTGTTTGACACTCTGACTGTGAGGTCTATGTGTTGCAGGTGTTGTGTTCTGAGGTGGTGGTTGTTTGGGTGTCTGCTTTGGTGGCCTCTGCTGTTTTGGTAGATTTTTGATCAGAGCCACGAGTATGTCTTTGTGTGTTTATGTGTATGATTTGAGGTTGTGATGGTACTATGTGAGACTGGGTCTATAGTGTGTGTGGTAACCTTCTCCTCCTGACTGGTGTTGCCAGTCCTATGTTGAGAGAGCTCAGCCTCCAGTTTGGCCGTATAGTTGCATCTCTCGCATGTATTTGTGTTTTGTGGGAGGAGGAGAGGGTTGTCTGTGTACATGAGGCAATTGTAACATTGCCTCAATATTCCCAGGTTCACCAGCTGAGCAGGAGAGGACACTAGCAACTGATCCCTCGACATGCTAGAAGGACTAGACAAAAAACTTTAAAAGAGATTCCGGGGGACGTGGGTGACCGAGAAATGGGGGTTTGCCTTTTTGGGGTGCTATCTATAAGAGTGCCGTATCAAGGTAATAAGTACTGTAGAAGCAAGTGCTAGTTTTAACAGATAGAGAAAAGTCTACTTGGAGTCAAGTAGAGATGATCTTTTTAGGTATTAGAGAAAGTGCTAGTAACAGGCATACCATAAAGTATGATAGGACATCTCATATAAACATTTAAAACCATTTAAATTTAAATTAATTGAGCAAGTTTCAACTAATGAAAGAGAGGGTCCTTGTACTCTTAAACTGTTTATATGTGATGGTTTTTATGGCTGTATTTCAATTTAATGTGTTTTCTGTCCTAGCATACTTTACAGTAGTCAGGTATTTGTATGAATGAATTGACTGTTTATTTAGTTGTAGTTCAGTCTTTGAACCACAAGATGGTGTTTTTTCCTAAAGATTTGTCTCAGTAATGTAATTTCCTTTTGGGTCACATGACTAAATGGAGGGCTATTTAAACTGTCTTCTTTACTTTGCTCTGGTTGTCTGAAGAAGTTAATTTTAGTAAATACGGATGAAAGCGCTTATATTATATAAAATTTAGTGTCTGATTCTTGATTTACCCTTCCACTTCTTCCTAGTACTTGTATTACTAGTTTTTGTGGAATTGTTTGGGCTTTTAGTTGGTCTGTCATGGAGTTGGTGGCAGGGATAGAACAAGGCACTCCTTTGTTGTTTTCACAAGAAGCGCTGAGCTTAAATACAGCAGTCGGTAATCTTACTTTACTTGTGCAGCAATTGTTGCAATGGGTGGATGATTTATCATGCAGAATTTCCCCTTCTTTTTTATCACCTTCAGAAACTGTTGTTAATCATGGAATATAAGGCTGGATATCTTTCTGGACAATGGAAATCAGCATTTTAGTTCTACTGCCTCTCATGTGTCCCAAGTGAATCATGTGCAAACAGATATTCACCCAAACAGTGCCAATGATGTTAATGATGGCACTAGTGGACCGGGTGACCCTGCAACACTATCACAGTCTTCCATAGGGCTTATTGGTGTTCCACTATTACAGGAATGGCTGAACAAGCATCCAGAAGGTATGAGCAGTTCTGATGATTTAAATTTAGGAACATCGCCAATGACAGTGATATTAATAAGAATTTGAATCTCGTTGATTATAAGTTAGTTAAATATAAGAAACTACAGCTGGAAATTATTTATTTAAAAGAATGTTTATGCAGGCAGCAAATCACTAAAGGGTTGAGACTGTGGCATTTTCCCAATGGCCTTGAGACTAATTCTCCCTTTTATTTTGTTGAAATTGTTTGGCGAACAAGGCTGTGACTTCATAGAAATACTGATCAAACATTATTCTAGACTGTTGGATTCACTGGTAGGGGATTTGGATGTCCTTGATAGGTTAATTAGAACTGATGGTAATTTTCTAAGATATAAATATGAATACAGTAGATTATTTGAAAACACTGATCAGTATTTGAATACATTGAGAGAAAATAAAGTAAATGTGATTATGAGAAGGGAGTGGCCTACCCCCAACCCCACCTTCACAAATTTGGGGTAATTTGGGTGCTAATAATGAACTAAGAGCTCCTGATACTAATGTCAGTGAGGACATTAGTATAAATGCCCACAAAGAGCATCATGATGTCATATCAGAACAGCTTAGATGTAGTGAATGTTTAAGAGAGCAAACAGGCTGACAGTTAGGTCCTGCATCTAGTACTACTAACAACCAGTCTAATAACCAGGATTTTTGTACATCCTTGAGGAGACATCAAAGCAATATGAGGAAGAAAGGGGGACAATGGCAGAACCTGTGGCCCCAGAGGTCAAACAATCATCGCCGGAGATGAGTTCCCGCGACATGAGTGACCATTCTGGACTTGAAGTCAACAGAGTATGTGTACAGATTATTACTGATTCACAAGGTGACTTTAAAATTTTCAGTTATACTAATGTTGATGTTGAAATTTCTTTAGGCAATATCTTGGCTAAAGGTTTAACTTTTGTTTCATCAAGGAAAGCACACCTTGCTAGTACTATTCTGAACTTAAAACTGTTCACACGTAAAATGAGCTTAACATTATTGTTTGGTTCTGATACTTGTTCTAATGGACAACTTAGAGTCAGAAGTTCAATTACTCCACCACTTCACCCTTTATTAGTTACTTTTGAGCATGTTTGTGAAATGGACATGATGTCACTACTGTGTAAATGATGCAAATGTGATCATATGTATAATTTAAATAAGGATGAACAATATTTGATTTGTTCTTTACATCATTCTAATGTAAGGGTCATGAAACCTGATAAAGGGGAGGGCTGGTCTTTATGGATATGGTGACTATCAGTCTAGGATGTTTAAAATATTGAATACGGATACATATGAATATGTGTCATTGCATGAAGTGAATGGGGCTTATGCTAGAATTAGACATATTAATGACTTGGTTGATTTCCGTATTGATATAAATTTGTATAATTATTTGAATATGCCTTCATCATTAATCCCAGTTATTTTTAGGTTCCCCAAAATCTATAAGGGCCTACATGATACTCCTTTATGACCACTATTGGATGGAAGAAATTCCATCACGTATGCTTGTGTGAAATTTATAGATAACAAGCCGAAAAGATTTTTCAACACGAACCCCATATTTGTAAAGATTCATGGTCCTTTCTTGAAAAAAATTAATGAACTCAAATTTAAGGCAAATTTAATTTTCTAACTGTTGATGTCAGAGATCTATACACAGTTATCCTCCATGAGTGGGGGATTCAATGGGTAACTGATTTTTTTATTACAGAAATGAGCAACCACTGATGACATCAGTCTAATAGGGGAATTATTAAATTTTAATTTGGCTAATAACTTCTTATGTTTTGATGGCCAGTTTTTCTTTCAAAAAGGGGTTACTTTGAGTTCACCATATAGATTCATAGATTAGTACTAAGCTAACTGCCCTTACGGGCCATTGTAAGCCTAGCCAATTATCCTTTGTGAGACTCAAACCCTGCACCTTGTGTTTGTAAGGCAAACACCTTAACCATTAGGTCACCCTCCCAACCACATGGGGCAAGTTTTGCTAATGTTGCCATGGCCATGTGGGAACATGAGATTTTATTTACGAAACCTTTTATTAGAGAGAAGATATTTTACACCTGTTACCTGTATGATATTTTTATCATCATAAAGGGTGATGCTGATACAGGCTTAGAATTACTCGAGTATTTAAAAAATTCTACTACTTTTCTGGAATTTACTTCTCATTATGATTATGAGATAATTTAATTTTTAGATAGTGAACTAAGGAAAGACAAGGTAAATTTTAGATATACCTTGAAGATTTTTAGAAAAAGTGCATATTCTAATTCTTTTTTGCATTTCTCTAGCTCCCATCCTTTTAACCAAAAACATTCTGTTGTAAAAGGCCAATTGGTCAAAGTGGCTAGGATGGTTAGTTTAGAACAAGACCTTTTCAATGAGTGCAACAATTTAAAGGATATGTATCTTAAACGAGGATCTCCATCTATTTTAGTGGACCAATTAATTAACGAAGTACAAAGTAAGAGATCTACTGGGTTCTTTAAACCAATTTTAAACCATGAAGTTTAGCTTGAAAGCCCTGGAAGGTTTCATGACCACAGAGTACAAGACAATAATTTATTGACAACAGGCTTTAGTCTGAGTTTCATTACCCCTTTTAGTATTGGTGCTATTTACCTTAAGGAAATTTTATATAAAAATTGGAACCTACTGTTGGATGATATTAATTTAAAACAGAAACTGGGTGATCATCCTAGGGTTGTTTTTAAGAAAGGTACCAATTTTAAAAATATATGTGATTCTAAAAATTAATTTGATTCTAAGAAATTTCCATTAACTAGATGCTCTGGAATGTATAAGTGCGAAGCTTGCCCTTATTGTAAATATGTTGATACTGGCAACAGTTTTACAGTCTGTAATACCAATTACAAGTTCCAGGGTAGATTTAACTGTAACTCTAAAGGTGTTGTTTATTTGAATAAGTGCTCATTTTGCAAAAGTTTTTATAGAGGTAAAACAAAAGGCAGATTTAGAGAACGGCTATATGAGCATATTTATAGTTTTAATAAATTGCATTTTTATAATGCCCTAGCCAGACATATTATGACCTTCTCAGGACATCATTTTAAATTTAAAGTAATTGAGTAAGTTTTGTCTGATGAAAGAGGGGGTCCTTGGACTCTTAAACTGGAATGCTGTGAGCTTAAGTGCCAAATTTGATTAAATGCCTATAGCTTTCCTGGGTTGAAAGATACATGCTCAATACAGTGCTTATTAAAATTGAAGGCACTGGATAGGTAATATTTTTGGTTTTAAGTGTTTATTTCTGGTGGTTTTTATGGTTGTGTTTCAATTTAATATGTTTTCTGTCCTATCATACTTTATGGTAGTCATGTATTTTTATGAATGGATTGACTGTTTAGTTGTAGTTCAGACTTTGAACCACAAGATCGTGGTGTTTCTAAAGATTTGTCTCAGTGATGTAATTTCCTTTTGGGTCACATGATTTAATGGAGGGCTATTTAAACTGTGTTTTTTACTTTGCTCTGGTTGTCTGAAGAAGTTTATTTTAATAAATATGCACAAAAACACTTATTTAAAATTTAGTGCCTAATTCTTGGTTTACCTTTCCGCTTCTTCCTAGTACTTGTATTACTAGCTAAATGTTAAGGTGATGCATACAAGTTTTATGCTGTCCCTCATTTTTACGTATGAACCCTTGCATATTGAGAAAAGGTAACAGTAGTAAGAAATGAGGCACATACCACACTAGTGAAGCTCTACCACCTGTCTGAGCCAGCCCTATATTCCTCAGTTTGAATTTTATGCCTCTGTATAAAAATAGAAGAAATGCAATGGGTATGGATAATCTCACACCAGGCGATATGATTCTGTGGAAAGTCCATTCTTTAAGTGACTATGAACTGCTGTACATTTGGTACTCCCTAATAAAAATACTATTAGATATTGTGCGTTTTAAAGTTTAATAATTACATGTGACATGCAGAGATGATTCTACATCTCCAGTACTCCTGGCAGAACGTTTGTGAGAGTTTCATGAAAACCAATGCTCACCAGGGGCGGCTCGTGGCATCGGACTGCCGGACTGCAGCCCCCTCAGCTAAATAGTAGTAATTGTTAGTGTTTTAAAAAATAATGTAAAAAAAAAATACCTTTTTTTTTGTACTTTAAAAACAAATTTCGAGTCCGCGAAAGCATTGCGCACTTTAACCGTCTCGGGCTGCGGGGGTTTTAAACAGCTTTTTTTTTGTTGTTTTCATTGCAGCCCGGAGGAGTAATGAAGGCATCATTGCAATGCCCAGAAGTCTATGCAGTTCCAAACCGCATAGAATTGGAAGGGGCTCGGACTGTGACGTCCACAGGCACGTCATGATGTGCTTGCTGGGCTAAATGCTGCTGATTGGTTGTCGCTCTCTTCCCGGGCTTTATGCACTGGGAAAATAGCGAGAAGCAAACAGTTGCAGACAGTTTCAGTTGTGGACTTGTGGTGGATTTTATTTGCTTGCCTTGGCGTCCTAATTTCGTTCGCTGAATCGCTGGACCGACGTGACACAGCAGCTGAAAAAAAAGAAGAAGAAGTAAGTACAGAGTTTCTTTTCTTCTTGGTGTAGTGGTATGTGTAACACACTAGCTGATCTTTGAATTGCTTTGCCATGTTATTTGGAACCCAGTGTAAGCCTACAGAATTGTTCCATGACAAACCAAGCATTAAAAATGGAGGAGTTGGCACATACATACAGTGCATTGTAGAATCCTTTTTTTCCCTTAAACAAATGAAAAAGAAAACAGTCCCTCTTTTCTTATGAATCATGAATATAATCTGAAAAATAATCTGTTTTGCTGTGGTGTAACTATATTATATATAACCTTCTTCTTTGTAATATAACATTAAATTGCAAAGAACATCTATTTGACATCACTGAGTCATAAACTATAAATTGTGATATAATTTGAAATTATACACCTTAACTTTAATACCCAGTAATATAAAGCAGATAAACTGCCTGCCTGTTACTGAAATTAAAAACAATCTTGACCATTTGCTTATCTCTTAGTATTTTTATCATCACGGTGTAGCTCTGTTCAGATTATTCCCCTAAAATAATCTAATTTAACAAATTATTTTATTAATTATCTATCTCTCAAATCTAGTGTTTCCTAACAACTTATTTTAAAGTCCTCAGTCAGCAAACATGCCTGCTCTAATACTATATGTTGTAAAACACATCCATGATTCACTTGCCTCTCCCTCCCTTAAGTATGGTACATTTTCAGGTAACTGTCGGAAAGGAAACAAATTCCAGAGATGATATATCTGAGAGGGGTAAGCATAACCCTCTCTGCTGACTTATCCCCCCATATTGCTGATACTGTACTTCCAGTCTGCAGCTAGAACACAACTGTTTAAAATAGTGGATTTTTATTTTTACGTATAACTTTCTGATATTAGAGAACAGATGGTGGTGGGTAGAGATACTTAGGCTTGAACCCTGTATCTTGTATGCAGGTGTTAAGGACCTGAATTCCCTACCCACCACCATTTGTGAAAAAAAATTGCAGATTTTTGCCTCATATTTGATCTGATCTGTTCCTCATAATATCTGTGGTTTCTAAATATTGTAATGCTTGGTATTTGATGGTACACTGGTAGCATTGTTGCTTTACAGTGCAGATTCTTGGCTGGGGTGCCTTCTGTGTGGGTCTGCATCTTCTCTCTGTGTTTGTGTGCGTTTGCTTTTGTGTCCTCCCATGTTATAAAGACATGTCTGCATTATTTCTTCCTGGGCCTCTGCTGAAAATTGTTTTTTTATTCCAAGTCAGATTGTCCTGATTAACAAATGTTAAATAAAATTGACAGGCATTTGAATTTCAGACTTCAGGTTTCTGAATGTTTAATTACTTCCCTATTTGATGGTGCAATGGTAGCATTGTTGCCTCACAGCTACAGGTTTTCTGGTTTGATTCTTGGCTGGGGTGCCTTCTGTGTGGAGTCTGCATCTCATCCCTGTGTTTGTGTGGATTTGCTCTGGTGTCCTGCCATTTTACAAAGACGTGTGTCTGCAGTATTTCTCCCTGGGCCTCTGCTGAAAATTGTTTTTATTCCGTCAGAAGTAAAATTGACAGGCATTTGAATTTCAGACTTCATATTCTTCAGAAAATACATAGTAACACAACCTTACACAACCTTTTATTCTAGAAATTTCCTAAGTTTATAAGATGAATATTTGAAATTTGTCCTTATTTTTTGGACTGTATTACCCCATTATTGGCTTTGTCCATGTTTTTTGTGCTAAGGTTGACAACTATGGCAAGAACTGAGTTCACTGAATATGTCTGCGGGCTGTATTCCCTCATTACTGGGTTTGTTCAGGTGTTTTGTGCTAAGAGGTTGACAGCTATGGTGAGGACTGAATTCATTAAATGATAGCCAATTAAGTTTCAGTCTTCCTCTCTTTCACAAAGCAGCTGATTTGGCGTAGTGGTATGTTACTCTGACTGTTTTGCACAGGGACCTTGGCAGTAAAATGTATGGTGGTAACACAGCATTTTTCTTTCACAAAGCAGGCGATTTGGCATAGTGGTATGTTGCTCTGACTCTTTTGCACAGGGACCTTGGCAGTAAAATGTATGGTGGTAACACAGCATTTTTCTTTCACAAAGCAGGTGATTTGGCATAGTGGTATGTTGCACTGACTCTCTTGCACTAGGACCTTGGCAGTAAAATGTATGGTGGTAACACAGCATTTTATTCTAGCAACTTTCCAAGATTATACAAGCAATGTTTAACGTGTCCCTGGTTTTTGGCCTTTTGACCCCCCCCCCCCAATAAATTTGGCTTTTTCCAGATTTCTTGTGCTGCGAAGTTGAGATGCAGTTAAGTATTGAGTAGATTTTACAAGGAGCTGAGAGCTGCAGGTGAAGAGAAGTTTAGTGCTGCTTATGCTAAGTCAGCAATACCACTATGCCAAGTTATGTACTTGCTTTTGATGCAGAAGGTTGTTGGTTCTACTCCCACAAGGGGTGAATGCTGCCGTACTGAAAAAGTTAAGATACTAACTATGAGCCTGTTATCAGTTTGCTATCCATTTCCTATTGCAATATTACTAGCTTATCATTTTTAATGTAATGTAGGCAATTTATTCCTCAGGGGCATCAGACACTTTATTTTTCGATGAAACCATGAAATATAAAGGTGTTTGCTAGCAGCAACCTCTTCATTAGTTACAGATTTATTTAATGTGGAATTATTTAGATGACTTTTACTTCAGAGATTGTGCATATTTACTGATAATGGTGGACTGTAGAATTGTGCATATTTACTGATAATGGTGGACTGTAGAATTGTGCATATTTACTGATAATGGTGGACTGTAGAATTGTGCATATTTACTGATAATGGTGGACTGTAGAATTGTGCATATTTACTGATAATGGTGGACTGTAGAAGTCTGAGTAGACTTTTATGATGGAAATGTTCTGAATTGGGCAGTTTTGTCATTATTGGTGCATGCGTTTTGTTTCATTGTTTACTGGAAAAATGTTCAAAACAATAGGAAGGTGTATTAAAGAGCACATGTATGTTTCATATGCAAGGGGCCTATGATTTGAAAACACCCCAGAATTAATCTTTATCTGCCACTGGTAAAATGTATTTTCTTTGAATGTGGATTTCAATGCTGTTTCAATGAATGTGAGTTTCAAGGGCAGAGAAGTTTTAATGCTAAGTTTGTTTAGCGGATGTTGTAGTGTTTGCGCTGTAAAATGCAAAATAAAACTTTCAGATGAAGTCCAAATCATCATAGAAGTAAATCAGTATGCACATTAGTGTTTATGGTAAATGGAGTGAAATACCCAGGTAATGGATCTTTGGAATGGCTGCAGGGGGAGGCTCCATTCGACCATGATTTTGTGAGGGGGAAGGGCGGCAAACTTAGACAGCCACAGCTGAACTATACCTCCCAAATGTCCAGATTTTCAAAGAATGAATAGATTTTTGCTTCTTATTATTGGTTTGTTCCTCATAAAATTTGTGGTTTTCTGGCAAATCATTTAGGAATTAAGTCACTAAATAATGACACTGAGTTCGACTTCGTAACCTTCAGAAAAATGCATGTAGATTATTTTATTTTGTCAGCTGCTCAAGTTAGCAGTACTAATATTAAAGTGTCCCTTCTTTGACAGGTTCCCAACTGTATTGTGTGGATATTTTATATTTTTACATCACATTTTTGGTCCATTTTTCATAAAAAATTTTTTTTTTGGCAAATTAGTGACAAATCATTAAAGACTGAAGTTAGAAAATAATGACAGACATTTGAGTTTCAGATTTCATACCATTCAGAAAATTCATACTAATGCAAGACCTATTCTATTATCTTTCTAAGTTTATAAGAGCAATATTTTAAAAATTGTCCTTATTTTTGGGCCTTTGTCCCACTGCTTTGTATGGCTTTGTCCAGATTTCTTGCTCTGAGGTTGAGAGGTATGACAAATGCCAGACACATTTCAAATTGTGACATACTTGTTGCACCCCACTCCCCCATGTAGTGACTCTGGATGTGTTGAAGCAAGGCAAGGAGTAGATATGCAGTGTAAATGTGCAGAGTATCCCCCCCATCCAAGGTAAACACAAGTACTAGAGTGGCTTTTCATCTGTCCTTGATTTTTGCAGAATGGTCTGGTTTCTGTCATATTTTTTGTACTGTTGATTTATGCTTATTACTCAAAGTGCCTGTTGCTCTGTGTTTAAGTAGCAATACTTTAATGACCATCAGGTAAGCTTGGCTGAGAATGTAAGATGCAAGTAAGCTTTAATAAACATACTGTTAAAGAATTGCCAACATTGAAAGCCTTTCTGTTGTTGCCATGTAGAGAATACTTAACTAGATAATGTATAAGCCTTGGGTATTGAAATGCATATGACAATATTTGTAATAAAGGACAGGATTACATTATTTTAAGAAGCTCATTACACTTGGAGACTTCCAGTCATCTTTGCAGGCTTTACCCGTAAACTAAACAGAATGCCAATCGTGTGATCCATAACCTGTACAGTAATCCTTTTAAGCAATGTATCTTTAGCTTATTTCTTGTTTGCTTTTCATTTTTTACTTTGATCATGTTTTCCCCATGAAACAAGTAGATAGTTGTCAGGCAGCAGGTCTTTTCTTGGATAAGGAACATGTTTACAAGTGGGGGCATCAGAGATTTCTACTTTCAGCATGTTACTTGGTACTTTAACAAAGCTGAATATAAATTATAATTAGAACTGCAGTGCAATAAGTGGTTTGAGTTGAATGCTGCTTGTTTTTCTTGTACTTGATTTTGATTGGCATTCCATTAATGTATTTAAAAAAAGTAATTTTATTTTTTCATGCCTCGCAACCTTTTTGTTTCCATCTAGATATTAAGTAAGCTGTCATGCAGCCAATGCATTGAAATATTTTTATTCTTCTACACTTCATTTTGTCTTGATTGGACTCATAATGATGGTTTGGCACCCATGGCAGTGTATTTAGTTAGTTTTTGTGGTTTTGAGCATAGCACCTCCCCTTTCTAGTTGGCTACACCCCTTCCCATTGACCCCACCCATTCAGCTGTCTACTGCAGCCCCCCTTTGATTTGAAGTCACCAGCCGCCACTGATGCTCACATTACTATATTGAATTGTAGAGGTCCATTTTTTAGTGTAAAGGATGACCTCCCTCTTTCTGTGTGACACACATGCGCAGACAGACAGACAGACACACACACACACACACACACACACACACACACACACACACACACACACACACACACACACACACACAAATGCACACACGCACACGCATGCACACACACACACACACACACACACACACACACACACACACACACACACACACACACACACACACACACTTCCCTAAACTGGCTGCCACAGGGCATTTGGTAGTACTATTAAAGAATAAATAAATAAAACTTTAATTACAAAAAAAAAAAAAAACAAATAAATAAGAAACAGCTACTCACCACATAATATATTACTCAGACAACTTCCACTGAAGCCTACAAAATGGAGAAAGACTTATAATGTATTATCATGTGAATCTCTATTTAGAAAATTCTAATACTGGGCTGTGAAGCCATTTTTTTAAAGCGAAAATGGAACTTTGTTTATGTGCAGTGGCATGCATGGAGCTCCAATCCCCCAAATGGGAAAGTAGGATTTTTTTAAATAAAAAAGCAAAGAAATAGGATTACAGTTTTGTAATTTTAGTGGTCTGGAGGCTGCAGATCAGCAACCAGTAGTTTGTGACATTCCTGTGGTATCTTAAGCTGTTGACTTGTCGCATTGTGTTCTACCTTTCATAAATTGTGCATACTGCTCTTTTTTCATTTGTCATTACTCGAGTTAAGTCATGATTTATCTCTTTTACGTCTTCTCCTTCTTTGTGTACATGCTTTGTCCTTTCCTTTTATACATACCTCTTTGCCCAAGTCTAATTTTCCTCTCCTAAGCTGCTGCCATCCTTATATGCATGCCCCTTCCTCTTTACTTTCCAAGGCTAATTCATTCCTCCTTGTTATTTTACTACGTTGGTGGTTTCTCATTGCATTATTTTCATATTCATCTTCCTCCTAAGTCATGTAACATCACTCCCTTTATCGACACTCAGAATTTGCTTTAACCCCATTTTCTTTGACTTATCGTCCTTCGCATTATGAAGCTGTCTTCTCCACACTATGCATTATCCCAGAAGTCCTGTCATTCTTTCATAATGCACATTTTCATCTTTTGCTCGATTACCACTTAAGCTTTATTGAAAGCTTTTCAATTAATCTGAAAACAAATCTTAGGAGTATAACATAGTTGCCAAAAATGACTTTTATTACAGATTATATATGGATAGCAAAATAAGGTTTGATATTGTACGGCTTTACATTTCTAAGCCATATTGCTATTTGTTTGGGTGATGCTTATGTTCTTCCAAAGTACAGGGTCCAGATACTTAAACTTGTTCTTCTTATCTACATCAGATTTTTGCAGCAAGAGGTACATGAATTACTCATGTCTGTCATTGTATTAGACAAGTAAAGACAGCTGGATTCCGCAATAACTTATTTTTTCCATCCAAAGATCTTCTATTTCCATATCATTCAAACAAATTGCAAGATGTTCACATACCCTAGGAAGTTTGTGGATCGTCAGTGCTTTTTATCTTAAGCATTGTTGGGGCCCGCTCTCTTATCTGTGTAAAGTGTCACTTCTCTTTGATAGGATTTCCACCTCAGCTATGACAGCAGTTGTCCATGCTGCTGTCCTCAGAAACCTCTACTAGGTTATTCATTGACAGTATTATTTCCAGCCATCATTTACTCACCACCATTACAAAATTAACACATTGCCATGAACCTTTTCTGTCTGAATTGGAACCTTTCATCACGTTAACATCTACTGGTACATCCATTTGCATTTCCTTCAGTTTGTATTGTATTGAATCTATTTTATCCAGCTGTTGTTGCATAGTCATCCTTGCTTTCATTCAGTTTGACTTTTGATATTTATTGAGTATTTGACTTATATGTTTTCCAATCTTATGGCTCTTAGTGATGCATCGATATTTTGTTTGTTGCTCAAATTTCTCAAATTAAACAAAAGTGCCTTCCACTTTTAGCTTGATGATTATATGTTATTTAGTTGTTTAGTTAGCATTTGCTTACAGCGAAAGTCTGACTGGGACAGACCCCATTTTTAGTGGAGGCCCAGGGAAAAACTTTCCAGATGCATGTCTTTGGAATGTGGAAGGAAACCGGAGCAAACTCACGCAAACATTTGAAGGACATGCAGCCTCCACACAGAAGGCACCCCAGCTGAGAATCAAACAGGAGGACCTCTTGCTGTGAGGTGACAACATTAACTGCTACACCACTGTGCTACTATAGGTTAATACATTTGTACGAATCCTGTAGTAAGTCAATCACTATGGTTATAATTGGCAATGCTATAGAAGAACATCTGAAGGTGAGCTAATAGTTCAGAAAATTATGGTAGGATGTAAATTTACAGATTGATAGATAGAATGAATATTTTCAGCCTGGGTAATGCTAGAGAGAAGGGAAACAGATGAATGTAAAAAGGGAGAACAAGTGAGGCAGAAAAGGAAAGGGGAGGACTTGAAATCTGATAGTGTTTTGTTTGGCATAACTAGAAAAATGTACCACCTCCTGATATTTTTTCATATGAATTAACTAATATTGTTGCATTTTGAAATGGTTAAAGAACAGCACAGAGTTGTTTCTGGGTGGGCTTGAACTACTAACCATCTTACTAACAGACAAATGTACAAAGTGACCTGCTCTATAATCATCTCCAAAAATAACAGGCCCCCACAGTGGAGTTTAAAACCAAGACTCTAAGATTATAGGTTCATGACCTATACACTGAACTAGATGAGGTAAAATGCTACTCTTCTTCCATCCCAGGCTGACTTCTCAGGATCCAGGGTTACTAATCAAACCTGCATCTCCTGGGCACCGTCCTGAGCTCCATCCTTTTTTACCATGGTTCCTGCATGTTTTTTTTTAGGTTGCCATGTCCAACCTTAACTAAAATAGTAGCTGAATGCAACACAAGTGCATGTTTCAGCGTTCTGGCACCAGTTATCCGCTTCTGTGAGACCCTTCTGAAGGATATCTGTGTCAGATGTGTTTCCTACTATGGCGCCCAGTTTGCAGTCATCTGCAAACTTTGTCAGCCATAACCCTCCTGTGTTTGCTTGTACTCCGGAAAAGTAGATGCCAAACAAGAGTGGCCCAGGACTGAGATTCCCTGTGGGACACCACTTGTGACAGGCTTTGAGTCTGACATGGCGCCAACCCTGTGGGTTCTGTCACTAGCCAGTTTGCAACCCATCTTGTGATGTATGGGTTGACATTGTGGGTATTGTATCGAGGCCTTAGCCAGATCGAGGTAGGCTGTATGGACTGCCTTTCCCTCATCAATGGCTTTGGTGACTGTTTGAAAAGTCAACCAAGTTTAAAAGGCATGATCTGACTGACAAAGCCAAACTTGGTTGGAACCAAAGTCTGCAAATTCCCTATGTCTTTATTTATGAGGTCCATTATGATCCTCTCCATGGCTTTGCAGATAAGGCTTGTCAAGCTAATGGGCCGGGTAATTTCCAGGGTCGGTGGAGGCACCGCCTTTGTGAAGTGGTACCACAGTTGCAGTGCGCCACCCCTGGCAGTGCGTGTCCAGAGGTAAGACTTTGATTAAACAGCTGTCCTAGCTGTGGGTTTAATTCCTCATTGAGTTCATGGAGCACACAGCCGGGGACACCATCAGGTCCCATGGATGCTGTGTTTTTGCTTTGGAGAGAGCAGTTCTCACTTGGGCGCTGGAGATGTTTGGGGGCTGCAATCGTTTGGTATAGATATCTCTCCTTTTGGGGGAGGGGGAGAAGTTTGCACTGAACCTGTCAGCCAGTATGTTGGCAATGTCTGTAGGATCAGTAATCTTCACATCATTTTAAACTAGCTCTGAGCATATCTGGAAGTTTCCTCCCAGGTTTCTAACATAGCTAAAGAAGGCCTTATGATTGTCTTTTGAGTCTTTAGCTATTTTTCTCTCGAAATTTGCTTTGGATGATTTTATGAGAGCTCTTAGTTTTTTACTTATAGTGATCAAGGGTGTCTTACCTTTTAAGGATTTTGCTCTATCTTGTAGTAGCTTCCTCCTTTTGTTGTAGAGTTTGTTTATGGCTGGGGTCACTATAGGTTAATACATTTGTACGAATCCTGTAGTAAGTCAATCACTATGGTTATAATTGACGATGCTATAGAAGAACATCTGAAGGTGAGGTAATAGTTCAGAAAATTATGGTAGGATGTAACTTTACAGATTGATAGACAGATAGAAAGAATATTTTCAGCCTGGGTAATGCTAGAAGGAAACAGATGGAGAACAAGTGAGGCAGAGAAGGAAAGGGGAGGACTTGAAATCTGATAGTGTTTTGTTTGGCATAACTAGAAAAATGCACCACCTCCTGATATTTTTTCATAGGAATTAACTAATATTGTTGCATTTTGAAATGATTAAAGAACAACACAGAGTTGTTTCCGGGTGGGCTTGAACTACTAACCATCTTACTAACAGACAAATGTACAAAGTGACCTGCACTATAATCATCTCCAAAAATAATGGGCCCCACAGTGGAGTTTAAAACCAAGACTCTAAGATTATAGGTTCATGACCTATACACTGAACTAGATGAGGTAAAATGCTACTCTTCTTCCATCCCAGGCTGACTTCTCAGGATCCAGGGTTACTAATCAAACCTGCATCTCCTGGGCACCGTCCTGAGCTCCATCCTTTTTTACCATGGTTCCTGCATGTTTTTTTTTAGGTTGCCATGTCCAACCTTAACTAAAATAGTAGCTGAATGCAACACAAGTGCATGTTACAGCGTTCCCATAGGCTCAGCAATTAAAGAACATCATGAGTGACTAGTAAAGCAGGAACTAAACTTTAAAATCCTCAGCATAATTCTGTTCTGAGCCGCTTGTGCCTTCTCAGGAGGACTCCAAACAACTCTGGCTTGTAGGAGGTGTCTTCAGCAAATACATCAAATGTGCCTTCTAATGCATGGACACCTATCTATTTATTTATTTTAATTGTGTGGATTGGATTAGTCCCAATAGGCAAAGGCAATTTACATGGGTAATATTAAGAGGTACAGGGCACTGGAGAATTTCCCATACTCAGCTAGTAGATGAGTTGCTTTACTTGCCATGGCTAAGAACAGAGTGGTATATGCAGACACAGTTGATGGATATAGCATGCCTTCTTATGCTACATACACTGCTTCTCAAGTGGATGTGGTACTGTTATTGTCAGTTTTTTTTTATGGGAACTCAGTAATTAAACTGTTTGATTTTCACTCTGATGATATTATGTTTCTTATTATCACTCATATAGATGCATTCTTTGATATGCCATTTATGTTGGCTGATTTTGTTTACAAGTTTATTAAGTATGGACTGTTTCACCATGGAGCGATTCTGAAGTTTGGGGTGTTGTAGGAAACAGAAACCCCTACCTATTTATGCAGTTTTGCTCAGACACTTTAAAACTAGAGGATTTGCACTTTTTCTTTGAAGACTGGTTTGGAAAGTTTTTGGCATCCTTTTTGTAAGAGACTAAATGGGTTTATGGACTGGGATATGAAACTTGGAGTGAATCAGCAGTACATGCTGACAAAGTTGCGAAACTGATAGTGTTTGACCTGTAGTCTACACAATGCAAATCTTGTTTTGATTTTTTTCTTTGGGGAGATCAGAGTAATTTGATATATGAGTGCCCTAAACCCATGACCAATATGGGAAGCGGTGGACACGTTAATCTTAACTATTTACCTTAATGCCACCATTGTAAAGGTGCATCACATTTTTGATTTGACTCTCTCATTACTGATGCTCCAGCACAGAAAGAAACCTTTTTACCCCATTTTTAGTGGAGGCCCAGGGAAAAACTTTCCAGATGCATGTCTTTGGAATGTGGAAGGAAACCGGAGCAAACTCACGCAAACATTTGGAGGACATGCAGCCTCCACACAGAAGGCACCCCAGCTGAGAATCATACAGGAGAACCTCTTGCTGTGAGGTGACAACATTAACTGCTACACCACTTAGGTTCATAGGTTCATAGGTTCATACTAGGCTATCTGCCCGAGGGCATTTACAAGCCTAGCCCGCTTTAATGGCTTACGCCACCCCTTTAGTATGGGGAACTATACCCATTATTTTGCTGTGCCTCTGTCGAGCAGTGACACTGAGGTAATCCCTGGGGTATATCTGCGAGCTCCCATCCATTGGTCAAGATTTCTCTTGAACAAGGCCAGCAAGGTGCTCTGCCTCACATGTACCGGGATTTTGTTCCACAGCATAGGGAGTCTTTGGGTGATGAATCTATCCCTCCAGCACGCCCTATTAATAGCCGTGTCAAGGTTTAAGTCTCCCGCCCTTGTGGCTCTGATGGATCTAGATTTTTGAGGTGAAGCATATTCATCAAATCTGGGTTTGACATGGCCTTGTATGTTAGGCAAAGGTCACCTCTGAGCAGCGTAAGCGACTGAATAGAGCTGGAGTTCTTTCAGTCGGGCAGCATAGGACAGATTTTTGAGACCCTTTATCCTTTTGGTGAGGAACTTTTGTGGCCTCTCCAGCTGCTGCAAGTGTCGGGTCAGATACATTCGAATGGGGCATTGTACTCAATCATTGGTCTGATGAGTGATGAGTAAAGGGAGACTATGACCTCCCTTGATCTAGATGAGAATCCTTCATGATAAGGTGGGCAATGTAGAAGGTCTTCCTAACTACTTTAGCTACATGGGTGTCGAATGACAGACTACTATCAACCTGGGTCCCCAGGTCCCTGATAACTTCTTCTGTGCTCAGTGGATTGCCACCTATTTGGTAGCTAGGGTAACCTTGTTTTTCCCGAAGGGTATGACTATGCATTTTTTGGCATTTAACTTTAGGCTGTGGCTCTGGCACCAGTTATCCATTTCTGTGAGACCCTTCTGAAGGATATCTGTGTCAGATGTGTTTTCTACTATGGCAGTTTGCAGTCATCTGCAAACTTTGTCAGCCATAACCCTCCTGTGTTTGCTTGTACTTCGGAAAAGTAGATGCCAAACAAGAGTGGGCCAAGCACTGAGCCTGTGGGACACCACTTGTGACAGGCTTTGAGTCTGACATGGCGCCAGCAACTCTGACCCTGTGGGTTCTGTCACTCAGCCAGTTTGCAACCCATCTTGTGATGTATGGGTTGACATTTAAGCTGATGAGTTTTTCAATGATACCCGAGTGGGGTATTGTATCAAGGCCTTAGCCAGATCGAGGTAGGCTGTATGGACTGCCTTTCCTTTCCTCATCAATGGCTTTGGTGACTGTTTCAAAAAGTCAACCAAGTTTAAAAGGCATGATCTGCCTTTGACAAAGCCAAACTGGGTTGGATCCAAAGTCTGCAAATTCCCTATGTCTTTATTTATGAGGTCCATTATGATCCTCTCCATGGCTTTGCAGATAAGGCTTGTCAAGCTAATGGGCCGGTAATTTCCAGGGTCGGTGGAGGCACCGCCTTTGTGAAGTGGTACCACAGTTGCAGTGCCACTCCCTGGGCGTATCCAGAGGTAAGACTTTGATTAAACAGCTGTCCTAGCTGTGGGTTTAATTCCTCATTGAGTTCATGGAGCACACAGCCGGGACACCATCAGGTCCCATGGATGCTGTGTTTTTGCTTGGAGAGAGCAGTTCTCACTTGGGCTGGAGATGTTTGGGGGCTGCAATCGTTTGGTATAGATATCTCTCCTTTGGGGAGGGGGAGAAGTTTGCACTGAACCTGTCAGCCAGTATGTTGGCAATGTCTGTAGGATCAGTAATCTTCACATCATTTTAAACTAGCTCTGAGCATATTTGGGAGTTTCCTCCCAGGTTTCTAACATAGCTAAAGAAGGCCTTATGATTGTCTTTTGAGCCATAGCTATTTTTCTCTCGAAATTTGCTTTGGATGATTTTATGAGAGCTCTTAGTTTTTTACTTATAGTGATCAAGGGTGTCTTACCTTTTAAGGATTTTGCTCTATCTTGTAGTAGCTTCCTCCTTTTGTTGTAGAGTTTGTTTATGGCTGGGGTCACTATAGGTTAATACATTTGTACGAATCCTGTAGTAAGTCAATCACTATGGTTATAATTGACGATGCTATAGAAGAACATCTGAAGGTGAGGTAATAGTTCAGAAAATTATGGTAGGATGTAACTTTATAGATTGATAGACAGATAGAAAGAATAGTTTCAGCCTGGGTAATGCTAGAGAGAAGGGAAACAGATGAATGTAAAAAGGGAGAACAAGTGGGGCAGAGAAGGAAAGGGGAGGACTTGAAATCTGATAGTGTTTTGTTTGGCATAACTAGAAAAATGCACCACCTCCTGATATTTTTTCATAGGAATTAACTAATATTGTTGCATTTTGAAATGGTTAAAGAACAACACAGAGTTGTTTCTGGGTGGGCTTGAACTACTAACCATCTTACTAACAGACAAATGTACAAAGTGACCTGCACTATAATCATCTCCAAAAATAATGGGCCCCACAGTGGAGTTTAAAACCAAGACTCTAAGATTATAGGTTCATGACCTATACACTGAACTAGATGAGGTAAAATGCTACTCTTCTTCCATCCCAGGCTGACTTCTCAGGATCCAGGGTTACTAATCAAACCTGCATCTCCTGGGCACCGTCCTGAGCTCCATCCCTGTTTACCATGGTTCCTGCATGTTTTTTTTTTTAGGTTGCCATGTCCAACCATAACTAAAATAGTAGCTGAATGCAACACAAGTGCATGTTACAGCGTTTCCATAGATTCAGCAATTAAAGAACATCATGAGTGACTAGTAAAGCAGGAAGTGAACTTTAATATCCTCAGCATAATTCTGTTCTGAGCCGCTTGTGCTTTCTCAGGAGGACTCCAAACAACTCTGGCTTGTAGGAGGTGTCTTCAGCAAATACATCAAATGTGCATTCTAATGCATGGACACCTATCTATTTATTTATTTTAATTGTGTGGATTGGATTAGTCCCAATATGCAAAGGCAATTTACATGGGTAATATAAAGAGGTACAGGGCACTGGAGAATTTCCCATACTCAGCTAGTAGATGAGTTGCTTTACTTGCCATGGCTAAGAACAGAGTGGTATATGCTGCAAAGACTGCTTCTATTTCCAGTTCCCCAGACACAGTTGATGGATATAGCATGCCTTCTTATGCTACATACACTGCTTCTCAAGTGGATGTGGTACTGTTATTGTCAGTTTTTTTTTATGGGAACTCAGTAATTAAACTGTTTGATTTTCACTCTGATGATATTATGTTTCTTATTATCACTCATATAGATGCATTCTTTGATATGCCATTTATGTTGGCTGATTTTGTTTGCAAGTTTATTAAGTACGAACTGTTTCACCATGGAGTGATTCTGAAGTTTGGGGTGTTGTACGAAACAAAAACCACTACCTATTTATGCAGTTTTGCTCAGACACTTTAAAACTAGAGGATTTGCACTTTTTCTTGGAAGACTGTTTTGGAAAGTTTTGGCATTCTATTTGTAAGAGACTAAATGGGTTTATGGACTGGGGTATGAAACTTGGGGTGAATCAGCAGTACATGCTGACAAAGTTGTGAAATTGATAGTGTTTGACCTGTAGTCTACACAATGCAAATCTTGTTTTGATTTTTTCTTTGGGGAGATCAGAGTAATTTGATATATGAGTGCCCTAAACCCATGACCAATATGGGAAGCGGTGGACACGTTAATCTTAACTATTTACCTTAATGCCACCATTGTAAAGGTGCATCACATTTTTGATTTGACTCTCTCACTACTGATACTCCAGCACAGAAAGAAACCTTTCCTCTAGTGCAAGCAGCATGAGTCATTCATCCATATTTAACTTTTCATGCCTGCCATGAAAACACCATAGTGGAACTATTACACAATGAACAGGGACATCATGCAAGATATTGTGGAAATGTATCAGCCTTGTCTGCAGCTCTACGGATGCCAAAGTGAATTGGTGTTTCATTACATATATTAGCTACAGGGACCTTTTAGTGACCTAATGGGAGCACGCTGGGTATATCTCAGCTCTCTGTCTCAAAAAAGTACTCCATTATTTCCTAGATGCCATTCTTCTGCATGTGGGGAAGCATATGTGGTTCACATTTCCCCACAGGAGAGAGCCAATGCCTTGAAGGAGTTATGTGATATACTGAGGCCATGCATTATGCCACCATTGAAATAAAGGCTCCAACTGGTCATCTGGGAAGAAGATTCATGAACCACAAAAGTATGACTGCATCATTTGTATGTGATGTGTAATGCACAGTGTATCACCTATAGCATGTGTATCCACCCAGGCAAGTTTTAACATTCCATATATGGAATATGTGACTTTCTCAAACAGTTTATGAGGAGTGACATCCCAAAGGGGCATCTTATTAGTGATGCTGCATATGCCCTGAAACCCTAATCCAAATAATCAATCTGATCAGGGGTAAAACTGTGCACTTTCACAAACTAGAAACTTTATAGAGTGTGTCTGGCCTGCTGAAGTCATGCATTCCCTGTCTGGATATATCAGGTGATGCCCTGCCATATAACCCCCTCTACATATAACAAAATGCTGACAATGTATACTATGTTACACAATATCATACTTCAGAAGCAGTTACAGCATGGTGGCCCATTCAAGTCCAGCAGTTTCCAGCACCATAGACAGTGGAAGCTGAGACAAATGAGAAGTCAGAGGAAAAGCCAGCATTAGGGGTTACCAATGCCAGATAGAGGGAGGTAGAGTGTGTAATGTCAATCAGTGTTGCTTTCTTCCATAGTGCGATGTAAACTTGTGCTTTTCATTGCACTTATACTGTGGTTCTGGGCACAATGATTATGTTAATTTGGGCTCATCTCATTACTGTTTCTGAATCACTCAGTTTGCTTGATAAGCAAACCTGATGAACATCATCATGAATTCTTTTTTTTCCGTAGTCTTTATTGAAAGTTTGAAATAAAAAGTATAATGGTAATCCCAGAATCAACAATTCTTAACCAGCACACCTGGAAACAATGAACTAGTAAAGCCAGCAAGGTACAAACAAACAATTAATGACACTAAACTAAATATAGAACTACTTTCAAACGAAATATATATATTTGGATACAAGTAAAGAAAAAGGATTTTAAATAAAGGAGGATAGACACAAATTTAGAGGCCTTATCAGTAAGAAGGGTACACTGGAAAGAAAAAAACATAGAGGGTAAGGGGAGCCCTATTCCTTAAACTATTCAATGTTAAAGATATCTAGACACCAGAGAGTTAGAGAAAAAAAGAGGTCAAATAATATATCCCATTATTCAATTAAATGAAGGTGCATATTTTGCTTAAACATTAAAAATTTATAAGCTGATAAATAACTAGTTGCAATTTGCTTAACCCTCTCCAAGTGAGTGAGAATCTATCTTTCCAATTTAATGTAATATAAACTTTCATAAGAGTGAATAAAATGATTAAAGTGTAGGTTTGTATCCTTATCAGGTCCAGTGAAGGTATGTGTAGTATAGCAAATTCCCATGAGAGGGTCAATTTGTCATATCCCATCTTTTGGAGTCTACTTTCATGGAGCACCGAAGTTTATAAGAACATTTACAGCTCCAGAAAATGTGTAAGAGATCAACTCTTTGTAGTTCACAGTAAGGACAAAAGGGGAGAGAGCAGAATTGAATTTGTTTATAATGGTAAGGAGTGAGGTAAGCATTGTTTATAATCATAAGTTGTGTGTAACTGAGTTTTTTGAATGGTATTGATTTAGAAGTTAGATGGCTAGATTAGGTTACTAAACTGATTGAATTTTCTGAATTCAAGTCGATCCAGAAATTTGAAAAGAAAACCTTGTTTTGATATCTAATTGAGGCAAATTTATATGTACTAGAGATCATTTTATTTTTCATAGACAACAGAGACCAGAGAGTTTGACAATTTTTAATGTTGTTATCTTCCAAGATAGAGTTGAGTAAAATTTTGTAAGAGAGTTCCCTTTATTGTCTTAAAATGATGATGTAGTTCCAAGTGAGATTTATTGAAAGTTTCAGATTTGAGATAGATTGGTCTCAGAAAGGGTAGAAGTCAAATATTCAGCTTGATTTTAATAGAGGGAAGTCATTCAAGTTTACCACAGAGGTATTGAGTTTTTAATTAGGATTAAGGTATAATGATTGTAACAATATAAAACTGCTGGATAGATTCAAGGATTCAATTAGCTTATGTAACTTTGATATACTTTACTTTAGGGTACTGTATAGCTTAAAGTTTTTAAGACTCATTTTATTCAGAAAGGGAAGGGCTTTGGGGTTAAAGTTAAGGGATCTAAATAATTATAAAGTAATTCTATCCAAGCAGGGGACCATGCATTCTTATTTGGGACATAGTTTGATACTAATATAATTCCACTTCTATTAATTACGTATATCATAGTATAATCTAAAGTCAGGAAGATTTAGTCTCCCTTTATCATTTGGATATATGTATCAGTTTTTGGTAAGAAGTCCTAATTGATTTAGGGGACCAAATGCATTTCATGAGCATAGAATGTAGTCTTTTAAAGAAGTTATTATGGATTGTCACTTGAGATGTATGTTAGAAAAATATGTATTTAAATATATGTGAAATGCTAGTTTAAAAGCAAGGTAGTTTATAATGCATTTTATCCTATTAATCATATAACAGAAGGGATAAATTCATGTGTAAATGCAAGTAGCTTCTGGAACTGCAGTGTGCTTTGACCCCTGACCCTGGCAGCTGCCAGCTCAGCAAGCTTAATGTTATGCTTTTCATAAGTGATTATCTGCTGGGTCAGGAAATTAAAATGTGTAAATCTTCCGCTCCTTCCTGATAAGATAACTTGTCCTTGAATCTTCCTTTCCTGATGTAGTAATTTGTCCCTGTAAGATAAGAACACAGCTGGTGGGAAAGTGAAACAGTGAACAAAGAGGTGAATTTAAAGTCTGAATCTGCTATTGTATTCGAACTGATATGAGACCTTTAAGAAGTAACTTTACAGAAAGACATTATGACTGGCCAGCTGGATAGCAAGGCCGTATTGTATCTAAAGGAAACGTTTTTTTTTTTAAATGTACTGCATCAGCATTATTAGATGAATAGAATACTGTTAGTAAAAGTGATGTAGATGCCTTGTGACTAACCACGTCAGTAAGGTGGGCATAACTTGAATGCAAACACTATAAAATATTCTGTACTTCCTGCATCATGTCAGACAAAATTCTGTACTTGTATGGTTTTTTGCCTCCTGGTGTACACTAGTAAACTTTTGAATCTGAACCTCCTGTGTATTGAATTCTGATTTTTTATTTAACAATGTAATAAAGGTATAAAGTAACATTGGTAAAATATTCATCTTAACAATTGGTACTTTGGACAGAAAAGGTAAATGAAGATTGTTCCATTTGTTACAATTCAGTTGTAAGGTAACACACAGACTGTTGATATTGTTTTGGTAGAAAGCTTTGGAGTCTTGCTGAAAAGAAATTCCTAAGTATTTCAAGGATTATTTTATTTTGATTTCAGATGACCAGGGGTAAAGAGAGAGAGAACATTTGGTGAATTAATTGGGAGGATTGCAGATTTGCTAATATTTAACTTTTAATTGGAAAATTTTGAGAATAATTCAATTGAATTTTGAATTTTGGCATGTCAGTACTTGGAAATAAAGATTTAAATCTTTAGCAAAAGCAGATAAGACAGTCCTGGTGTTATGGTATATGGTGAAAGGTTTTCTGAGTAATGAGCCAAAGTAAAGGTTCAATATATAGGTTAAAGAAGTAAGGGGATAGAGGAAAACCGTGTCTTGTTCCATTTTTAATATTAATCTGAACAGAGATTTATTTATATGGAATGTGGTATAGGCATTAGTATAAAGAGTCTTAACAATATAAACAAAATTTGGAAGCAAACCAAAGAAGGGCAAGACTGAAAGCAAGAAGTCTAAGTTAAGTCTGTCAAAAGCTTTGGAGGCATCAACTGCAAGAGCAAATATAGGATTGTGTTTTTTGTTGGAAATTGTTATCATGGCATCTAAGGTGAGTGTGTTGTCACAGGTTTGTCTGGACTGGATAAAGCAAGACAACCTAAGAACAAAAGACATGAGGCCAGACACAAACAGGATTTGCAACTTGTCTGCGGTCAGCCACCACAGTGAAAGGTAATTCTTCAAAAGCAGATAAGAAGGTGGCCTTGGCCTCATTAACAGTTGAAGTGGCATATTTAACTTCCTTGTGGTGAAAGATTAAAGTATTTGGATTTCTCATTTGGAATTTCATTTTTTTTTTGTTTCAGGAATGAGCAGAAAGGAGAAAGGGATTGATGTGTTTGTATTATTTGTAATGGAAAATCTTGTGAGAAGGAGTTTTTGTAGCCATTCCAAATAAGAGGGGTTTTCCTTTTAACTGCTGACAGGATTTTAATGTTTTGGTGGTTTAAAATCTTGACAGGGTTTGTCTGTTGTTTCTGGGACCTGGATCGCCTGATGATCTCTATCTATTGTAATTTTCTTGGCCCCATCCTGATCGTCTAGAAGGACACTTAGAATTTGTTTGATTATTTCCATAAGACAAGGATAAGCATGTTTTTCAGGAATACCTCAAATGATAAGATTGTTGCATCTAGATATTGCTTCCAAGCCAGTTATTTTTGATTGCAGATCTTGGATAGACTTGGTGTTAAGAACTGATTCTGTATTTGTTCTATTTTGGATTCGTTAGCAAAAACTTTCACCTCCATTTTCTCTATTCTGGTTAGGATTTGATTAAGTGAACTGCCAAAGGATTGGACTTGGGTGGAGAGATCTTTTAAGGCTTGTTGTATAGGTTGTAGAGCTAGTTTCAAATCTTCAGGGTTTGCTGGTAGGTCTGATTTTGTTTTATTAGTCATTTTAGATAAATCCTGCACTTTAGCTGTTCTAGGTCTTTGTGCATTAATTTCCTTTTCTGGAGAGGCCACCAATGAGAATTTTGTTTTGGTTGTCTGGGTTTCCATATTTGCATCCTCATTAGACATCTTGGGCCTTCTCTGTATCTAATCATAGTTAATGAATAACAGATAATACCTCGTGGCTATAGCCAGACAGTCAGGAAACAATAAATCCAGTCAAATCTACCTTTTTTGATGTATTGAACTATTTTTTTGGATAGAAATGCAGCAAATTATTGATATTTCCATGGCTTGGTGAAGATATTGAAATTAGTAATCAAGCTCTATACCAAAAAGGAGAGATTTCCCTGAGATTTAGTAGGAGCCAAGGAGTAACAGTGTTTACAGTATAGCAGCCATCTTGTTCCACTCATCATCGTGATTTATACATGATACGGTAGTGGTGCTGTGGTAGTGTTGTCACCTTACAGCAAGACATTGTCGCATTCGATTCTCAGCTAGAGCGTCTTCTGTGTGGAGGCATGCGTGAATGGGCATGCCTTCGTTGAAGGTTGTGCGTCAGGGCTGGTAACTCGGCACGTAAAAATCCACTACCAAACATTAGCGGACCGGAGTTCCGCTGTGGCAACCCCTAACCGGGATAAGCTGAAAGAAACAACAACAACTGATCACATGCCTGAGCATCTGCCATCTGATCAGATCATGCATAATCAATCTATTGGTTTACGGGTGTGGAAATTGTCTTCTCATTTTTATTAACCTACGGGAGGAATTACTGTGGAGCATGTAGTCTCAGAAGGATACAGAGTAAAGGAGGATTGTAATGTTTCACACATTAAAATATCATTATGACCATAATAATGCGGTACCTATTTTCCAGTACTTTGCCATCTGTCGGACAAATAAGGAACCATTGTTTCTTGGAGGAAGGAACACATTAGAACTGTTTTGGATGCCAGTTCTCTACCATTTGTCCCTGAGATTCTTTAAGGTGAGACACTGTGGCTGGAGAAGGAGAGGGTAGTGCAAAGTTTGGAGCACAGAGGTGGTGTGGGTTTCCTGGACATGCTCCATAAAGGCTACAGCCTCAGGGTCCTAGAAGAGGGCTATGGTGGGACAATGATTAAGGGTGATGCCTTTAACAGTTGGGTAAGGCTTTCTCCAGTGCTATTAGACTTGCATGCACAGTGGAACAGTATCATCACCACTATAGTGACATGAAGCATTGCAATCGTTTGTTAATGGGAGGATGGAGTTAAGATGCAGCCACCACCTTGGTACTGTAAGTATGACTTGTTTTACTAACTAAACAAATCTGTTACTATGTGCTATCCACACATTTTATATTATTAATTTTTATGTTTCTTGTCCCTGAAGACATCATAAAGAATAGGCAGATATACAGGAGCAGACTAAATCACCTAACAGTTGATGGGAGTGTATTTAAAAAAAACACATTTTACATGTAGTACACCATCTGTCAATACTACATAAGTCAAATTCAGCACTTTGACTGTGCAATGTTAAAAGTGCATTTCTGCATACACCCCCTGTATAGGTGGACATGTGGATCGTCATTGGACAGAATCATTATAGCTATTCTCCTGCCACCCAATGGAACAAACTTCCGTTGCTCCTCAGCATTATTTCTAATGTCCAAGAATTTAAGAAAACACTCAAATTACATCTAAAGAGCACTTGGTCTTGTTTCTGCAATCATCCCACCTGTACCTTACCCTAATCCATCACGACTTTCTCCCTACTCACTCTTCTTTCTTCTCCCCTACCCCCTTTCTTTATTCAGATTTGTCTTCAATTAGCCCTGACACGACTTCTACTATTATTTTTTCTTCCTTTCCCTTCTATTACCATTTATCCTCACTGTCTGTCTCGTTGTTATTTTTACTAACAAGGGGTAATTTTACTATTATTGCATATATTGCCAAATGTTTTTCATGTACATTACTTTATCATGTTAATGTTCTTATTGTAATCTGGAGCTTTTCTCCCTGGGCCCCAGCTGAAAAAGGGCTTTATTCCAGTTGGACCATCCAGGTTAACAAATGTCAAATAAATAAATAAGCAAACAAACAAACAAATAAATAAATACGCCTATGTGATCTGCCATTGTGAGGATGCCTATGGGTTCAATCTCACCAAAAGAGTTCTGTTGTCATGGAAAATGTCGTATACATTTTTCTCCCAGTGGTATCATTGCACTACTACACATGTATGTAAGCTCTATATGTAATAGTTAGCTGGATATTTCACAATATATAATAGAAGTATCCATCCCTTGTCTGTTACCTGTGATTAAAATATTATGTGGTCAGCATATTTATTTTGTATATGGACAGTACTGACAAAAATCAAATTGCATCTCTATCCACAAACACACATTCAGGGTCTTGTTAAATAGTTTCTGCCAGTAATATTCTGCCTGTCCAAATTCATGTGAGGATGACCTTTGATTTTAGGCCCCTCTCCAGCTTGTCTTATATAGAAACAGACATGGTGATATGATTATGTTTAAGTACTATGATTAAAGCAGTAGTGTGCTTTATTGAATCATCAACATAGTTTAGAAAATAATTTTCCTTGTGTTTCCATTTCTCCAAATCCATCCCCTTTGTCACAATCATTTCTCTAACATACATTTATTTTGTTTATGCTTGTTTTTTGGTTTCTGTCCATTTCTTTTACTATTATAGGCAGCAGCACAGCAAACATCCCACAGGCAAGACCTAACATTCACCCCGCAGTTGGCAGCAGCAGCTACAGCAGCATCACCACAGCCACCCAAAGTAACCAGTGCATCTGCATACAAGCCTGCCACAGTTGCCTGCACACCTCCTGCCCTAACAATTCTATATTCCATTATTTTACATTATGTTTGTACCAAAAATAGTTCTACCATAAATATGTGATGCAAATGAGTCCCATGCCATTGTTAAGTTAGAATCAGGAGTATCATTTAATAGTAGAACATTATTTATCTCCTTCAATAACCATGTTTTATATTCTTTCATTTTAGTGACATATGCTAAGATTCTATTGATAAAACTTAATATTTTAAAATTGATTTCTATTCTTAAAGCTAATGTATTATGATCTGAAAAGGGACAAGGAATTATATTAAAGTTTATTAATCTTGGTGTTTTATTATGATGTTAATATTTTATCAATTCTTACTTGACTTCTATATTTGAAAGTATTATTCTAGAGATTTTTATTTCCTTAAAGTAAAATATATTTTTTTTAATTAAAAGATTCTTTCCATTTAATTAATGATTTAGCAATAGGAAGTAATTTAAATTTTCTATCTGACGTAGTTTCAAAAATATCTAACAGACAATTAAGATTACCTCCTCAGAGTAAATTTCCCTTGTAATTAGTTATTATAGCAATAGCGCACACCTGGGTGTGAGTAATGCAGGATTTACCCACGGTTGGTGTGGTTTGGTCACGAGGGCGAAACACGAGTGGCCAAACAAAGAAATTGTGGGTAAATCCAGCATTACCCACACCCAGAAGTGGGTTATTGCTATTATACAATGACATTATTTAAGAAAAAAAAGAATTATTTTTCTTAAATAATGGCATTGTATAATGCCTCCTTGCTGCCCTTCCGCAGCTGTCTGGTATTCTGCGGCAGTTCTGATGTACTGCACATGCGTATGCCTATGCAGTACATCAGAGCTGTGGGCAAAAGCAATGGAGAAAGCAAGATCTCCGTAGCTTTTTACAAACTGTTTCACTATGTTAAATGGGTTTAACTTAGCGAGACAGCTTTAAAAAAAGCAACGGAGAATCTCCATTACTTTATTTAACGCTGTCTCGCTATGCTAAACAAGTTTAACATAGCAAGTCAGTGTGAAGCAATGGAGATCTTGCGTTCTCTGTTGCTGTAAAAAAAGAGTTATAGTAATGGAAAAAGTCCGGGTGACCGGACCTTTTTCCATTACTATAACTCTGATTTACAACGTGCACGCTGACCAATCAGCGTGCACGTTTTTGAATATTAATGGGGGGTCATTGCATAATATATAGTAAAGATGTTTATGGGCTAATTTGACTCTAATTCCTGGAACCAATATAAGTTAACCAAAGTCCAACTTCTATCACAGTATGTTTATGATAATCATAGTGAATAAACCCTCATTTTCTTCATATCTAGATATAATCTGAGGTAAGTGAATCCCTTTTTGTCCCATAAAATAGTTACTCCTCTTTTTTTAGATTTATAGCAAGAATGTGCTACAGTTGTGTACTTATTAAATTTTCAAAATTAATTATCTGTCTCTGAAGAAAAATGCATCTTCTAAAGGAATGTAACATTTGGTTTATTAAGTTCTAAATATTTTAAAAGTTTTGCCCTATCACTGGAGTTAGAAAAACCATTAACATTTATCGATTATAAGTTTAAATTCATATTCTAAAAAAAAATTAAATAAACTACTTATAAGCTTGAATTTTAATGTGCATAAGAGAAAAGAGATCTCAGGCTGTAGAAAAACAATAGTAAAAAAATCAATCCAAAAATTCTACACATAGAATAACAAAGCTTCCTAATATTCACTTGAGAAAACCAAGTCTCAAGACTAACAAGAAATATTTCTTGTGCAAAACAGTTGATGACCATTTGTTACTTCTTGGATCTGTTTCCTTGTCATTTAGAAATAATGTTTATTTGACTAATACTATTCTTTTGAGTAGCTTTATTTACTTAAACAGTAAGATTGGTCTACCCCTTTCTTTTGAGAAAGATGTTATGACTTTAATTTCTGAATTTTCAGGGTCTTGCTTTTTCACAGAAATTAACGGTGAGACTGTTTATAGCTTCTATGATAAAGGGAAATCCATATCTAATAAACACAACTGTTTATTTTATACTTCTGCATCTTTTTCTTTTGTTGACTGTCTAATGTAATTTTGATTTTTTTGAATACCATGCCATTTTGAGGAAAATGTATTCTACAGGAAAATTGAAAAATGGTCCTATGTCTTCATTAGATTATCAGGGTAGGACAAAAGATCGCGTGCCCCCATTCCCTTTTCTAACAGATTCAGAACTGCAAAGGGGAGCCAGGTGAAGCACTGGTGACTGACATATATTTGTAAAAATCATTAGTTTGCAATTGCTGGGCTTTCCATGGGAGGTCAGGTTACCTGTGTATGAATGATTTCCCCTTTGCCATGATGACTCCACCTTGTAATTGATATATACAAATACTTGGGATATGGTTGTACAACATTCACATGAAGGGAACAAGAGGACACTTCCTGCAAAAACACATTTTTTTATTTATTTTGCTTTCAAATGCTGTTTGCACTTGGGAGCTTTCACTTATTTGGGATAACATTTGTGTGAGGCAATCAGAAATGTCCTTATAATTTGGCAAAGGGCTGTGATGATTTCTTCATACTGACATATTTTTCTTGTTAAATCATGACACTATTTGCAACCAACTGTTCTTTATTGCTTACATTCAAGTCAAAGTTTTTTTAGGAATGTGCTGGAATGAACAGATTTCCTTGGGCATCTGCCTTTTGGTAGGCTTTCTGTAATGTCTTCTGAAACACAGATTTACATGGTAATAATTGTGCATTTTGCTCATTTGCTGTCACAACAGTATCTATGTCATTTTGAACCAAGGTCGAGGCCCATATTTGGTAGCCCCCTACCTGCAAGATGAAAATAAATCTCCATGCACAGCAATAACATATTTCTAAAGACTATGAAGCCTGAAACACAAATGTCTGCCATTGTTTATCAGCTACATTGTACAGTCCATAATGCTCACTTGAAGAGAAAAACACAAACTGATTTGTAAATGCACCAAAATATGAGACAAAATCAGAAACATTCCACAAAATCAGGAACAGCTAAGACTGATTGAGCTATGGTATCTGGTAGAATTTAAAAACAATGGGAAACAAAGGCCCAAAATCAGAGAGAGAGATTTTAAATGCTATTCTCATATACTTAGAAAGTCGCAAGAATAGCAAATTTTGTGTCATCTTGCATTTCTCTTTTTATAACCCATTTGCATGCCCCTCAGCTGACCATCAGGTGCTCAACTGCACAACAATTTTTCCTTCATCATCCCTGGTACTATCCACTTGGGCTGCCACCAACCTAATGATGGATTGGGTAAGGAAGTAGAGCTGAACATCCTGCAGCATTACATATGCTGGTCAATCACGCCAGGGGATTTTTTGATATGCCCTGTCTGGGCAGACCTAATGACATCAAGTGCATCACCAAACACAAAATCAGGTATCCCTAACTCCATTTTGATGCAGTTTCTTTACCTGCAATCTGTCTCATCATTATGACACACCTCCATCATCAAGGTGTTCATCACAGACAGAAAACTTCTTCCTTTATTCTATATTGAAAAAGTAGGCAAAGCCACTCTTTCCACCCTGCGGTAAGGCCTTAACAGGCAACTATTTGGAATGTCAGGACCTTCTGGAGCAAGTTCCAAAACACAGAGACTGAATTGCCAAAAATACGGACTTGCATATATTATGTCTGAAATGGCCTTTTCTGGGAATATTCCCTTTATTCTGTGGTATGGTAATCCTGGAAATAATATATATAAGTTTGGGGGTTCCCCACATCAGGAAATGCAGAGGGGTGTGTCCTACTGCTAAAAACGTTTGAAAGAGAAGATAGATGTTTGAGAATCCCTAGTCTCCTGCATTTTTGATATTTTTTACTCCATGTGTTATCACTCTGCATTTCAAGTGCTGACATTTCAACAGAGGACTGCCTTAGCAATTTGCCAGAGAACTACAAATTAAACTCTAAACAGTAAAGTACACACCAAACAGATACAAGGGAAAATCAAGGACATCCTCAAAACTAGGAAAAGTTAGATGCTGAGCTCTTGTACCTGATAAAATAAAAATAGTAAAGGACAAAAAGCATCAACATCAGGGACAGATTTTTGTTTATCCCATTCTGTCTCCTATAAATAAAAAGTTGCATTTTTCTGAAACTCAGATCTATGTCATTATTTGGTGACTACAGTACAGAATGTGACAATTTTCCTGGAAATAAAAAATGCATTGATTGTGAGGAAGGAATACACAAATATGACAAAAAATGAGGGACATTCTGTGAAATTAGGAATAGTTTGAGAACTATGATGAAACTACTGCTGCCTAACTTTACTGATGTTGCTTGATACCTAAGGAAGAAGTCTCAGAAGAACCAGTCAGAATTGGATTTTCTATTTTACCCAGCCCCACAAAAAGTAATAAAAACAGAAATAAAAAATAAAATAAAAAACAAAAGCTCCATTGAAAACTTGAAACAGTGGAGAAAGTAACTGCATGGTTCCTCTATTAACTTCAAGTAGTTCACATCTAAGGCCAGCAGCAAGCACACAATACAGGTTTTACACCATCCCACCCATTGCAGCCAGCATCCAATCAGAAGTCTGTCTGTTTTACTGTGGTCCCTAAGTCTCATATATTGCTAAAAGATAGGGATGAGCTCATATTTGTTTTCATTGAGCTGAAAGGGGGCATGTGGTAGACCAGGCACCAGTGAAAATAGTCGTACAGCTGTGGTCCAGTATTTTTAATACAATTATCAATACATATTTAATACAGTTGTGTATAACATAAATTATATAAATACAACTACTATTTTCTGATTTTGCAATCTTTGCAACCAGTTAGTTGCCCCTTTTGCATTGTCTTTCTGCTGTTTTGGTTGTGATGTTCCTTAGACAATCTCCAATGTTTTCTTTCCACTAGCAAGATTACAAAATTTGTGGGATGTGGTTAAACCAGCTTACACACATGTATTATTTAGAACAAGAACACTTGTCCATTCTACCTACTTAACTGAATAAACTACTGGAAACTTTAACAAGGTGTCCTTAGTCATCCCACAGGGAGGGTATCAGAGACAGAGTCTTTTAGATCTGCTATCTAAAGTGATTTCATCTGGACTAATCCTCTGTACTGTGTTTCTTGTTAGTCCTGTCAACCTGTGAGTAACAGGTGGGATACCAGACTTCACTCAATCCCTCTGGATTACCTTTATTTTCACACTTATCATCTATGGATGTTTCTTTACAACTGTTTTCCATGATCATCATAACACTCTATCATGGGCACAAACTGAGGGTCTTGACAGAATTTTATTTAGCTCTTTGTATATATCAGGAAGAGATCTTGTTCCCATACGATATACAATAATCAGTGGGACAATTCAAGCATTCTGAGGAAGTTGAACATGTAGTTGTGGAATAATGGCTAGGGAAGGCGAAAATGTAATTTGCATTAACTGCTGTTATTTTAATGAATTTGGCTCATATTCAGTTTTTCTGTCATTTCTTCTGTATGATCTGTGTTTGTCATGTGATTTTCCTGTTTATTTATTTTTTTTTCATATTTAAAATAACATTTGGCATATTAGGTTCACAGATGAGTACTAGGCTAATGACAATGGAGCCAACACAAGCCTAGCCAGAGAAAATCCCCGGTCGTCCTGTTACCGGACATTAACTCCTTGTGCCCATATTGAGCAATGCTATTGAAGTGATCCCCAGGGTGAATTTCCTGCTACCCATCCACTTGTCATGATTTTTCTTGAAGAGGGCTAGTGAAGTGCTCCGCTTGACATGAATGGGGAATTTATTCTAGAGTATGGGAAGTCTCTGGGTTAGGAACCTGTCCCACCAGTGGGTTCTGTTTAATGTGGTGATTAGGTTGAGGTCTTTGGAGTGTGTGGTGCAGAGTGATTGAGACTTTTTCAGATGAAGCATGTCTAGCAAAACTGGGTCAGGCATGGCTTTGTATGCCAGGCAGAGATTGCCTCTAAGTAGGTGATATGAGATGGAATATAGCTGGAGCTTTTTTGAGTCTGTCTGTACAGGGCATGTTTTTGAGTCCTAGGATCCTCTTTGGGAGGAATTTTTGTGGCCTCTCCAGTTGTTTCAGGTCTCTAGTGAGGTACATGCCAAATGGGAAATTGTAATCTATAATGGGTCTAATGAGTGATGAGTAGAGAGGGATTATGATTTCTTTCTTCCTGGATGAGAAAACTTTTGTAATAAGGTGTGCTACATAGAAGGATTTTCTAACTACAGTGGCAACATAGTTGTCGAAGGAGAGGTTGCTATCTACTTGGGTCCCTAGGTCTCTTATTACTCCTTGGGAGTTGAGAGGGCTACCATTGATGTGGTAGTTCATGGGCACCATGTTTTTCCTGAAGGGGATGACAATGCACTTTTTAGCATTGAGCTTAAGACCATGGTTCTGGCACCAGTTGTTGGTGTCTTTGAGGCCTTTTTGCATGATGTCCACATCAGCCTGAGAAGCAATAATAGCTCCCAGCTTGCAGTCATCCATGAATTTGGTCAAACAGAGTCCTTTTTGTTGGCCTAAACTTCATAGAAGTAGATACCAAACAGGAGAGGATCCAAGACCGGTCCCTGTGGAACTCCACTTGTGACTGCCCAGTAGACAGATTTGGAGTCTGCTACTTTCACTGTATGGGTTCTGCCCCTGAGCCAGTTGGCAACCCATCTTATGATGTACAGGTTAATTCCAAGGTTAGTGAGTTTGTCAATGATCCCTGAGTGGGGGATGGTGTTGAAAGCCTCGGCCAGATCGAGGTAGGCTCTATGGACTACCTTGCCTTCATTGACTGCTCTGGTGACAAATTCGAAGAAGTCTCTCAGGCTGAGCAGACATCATCTGCCCTTCACAAACCCAAACTATGAGGGGTCCAGGGTTTGAAATTCTCCCTGGAGATCACCTCTGTGGCTATGTGCAACAGGGGCACATGAAAATAATTTCTTGGGTGGTGAAAGCCAGGGTACGTTTTTGGCTAGGCTTATATAGGCCCTAGTGCCAATAGCCTAGTACCTACCTATGAACCTATGAAGGTTCCCTATATCCCTGTTTATGAGGTCCATAATGATGCATTCCATGGCCTTACAGATCAGGCTCATCAGGTTGATGGGGTGGTAGTTTCCAGGGTCAGTAGTCGCTCACTCTTTATGGAGTGGCATGACTGTAGCTGTGCACCATTCAGTAGGAACAAAGCCTGAAGTGAGGCTATGGTTGAACAGGGCACTCAGGTGTGGTGCCATTTCTCTTTGTAATTGGTGTAGAACACAGCCAGGTATATTATCAGGTCCCATGAAAGCTATATTTTTGGCTTTGGATAGTGTGGCTTCTACCTGTGCCACCATGATTTTAGGGATTTGGCATTCCTCAGCTATTGGGATGGGCCCTTTAGGGGGTGGGGTGGTGAAGTTTGCACTAAACCTGTCGGCCAAGATATTGGCAATATCTGTTGGTTCAGTATAAGTGGTGGCATTATGCAGTAGCTCAGAGCACCTCTGCATATTGTTATGCAGATTCATGACATAACTAAAGAATGCCTTCTGGTTATCTTTGGCATCTGTTGCAATTTTGTTTTCATAACTAGCTTTGGAGGATTTGATGAGGGATCTCAGTTTTTTACTGAGACATACAAGGGAATTTTTCCAGTCTTGGTACTTTGCCCTTTTCTGCAACAGTTTTTTTTTTCTGTTGTAGAGTTTGTGGCAGAGGACCCCTAGATTGGCTTCCTTTTCTTGGAGGACATGATTTTGGTTCTGTTTGGTATGGCCTGATCCATGTACCTGTGTAAATGTTCATTCAGTACCTTGATGTATGATTCAGCGGCCATACATCCTTTCCCCATTTGCATGGATTGGGTAAAGTTTGACACTTCTGTCTTTAGAAGCCCAAAGTTGGGTTTGTAGAACTTTTCACTGTGGTTTCTTTCATGGAAGGTGAGGGTGGGATGTGGATATCGACTGTGATTAATCTGTGGTCAGATCTAACCAGGGAGGAGTTGATTACTGGTTTAGAGCATTGGTCTCCCATGGTTAGAATGTTTCTACCTATAGTAGGGATGAGAATGAGTTGATCCAGGGCATTAGAATTAATACATTCCAGAAATCGTTCGGCAAATGAGATGGAACAGGAGTAATTTTCCCAGATGATGGAGGAGTAGTTAAAGTCTCTCAGTATAAGGTTATTGGGTTGAACCCTAATGCTTTCCAGACTGTTCAGGAATGCGGAGTGGGAGTCTTGGGACATTGTGGGGGATCTATAGCAGGCTACAACCTGGATTGCAGTTTTATCCAGTGTTAGTTGTACCTGTAGTATCTCTGATGCATTATGTTCGGCAACCAGTCTGGAGGTGTGTGTATCCTTTATGAAGATGGATACACCACAACCTTTGGGGCTATGGTCTATACATCCTTTAGGGCTTTGGTCCAGGTTTAGGGGCCAAAAGGTGTGATATGCAATGTAGCCTGGTAGCACTGGGGTGCTCTCTGAAGCCTTGAACCAAGTCTCTATTACAGCACAGAGGTCAATGTTCTCCAGTTTAAAAAGTGACTCGAGCAAGTGCATTTTGAGGTTTAGGCTTCTAGCGTTGAGTAGAATAACCCTTAGGTTGAGTTTGCTAGCAGTTGTTATGGTGGTAAATTTGTCATCAGGGCATTGCCTAAAATGGCACTCTAGGGGTGGCAAAAGCCTTTGCCAGTATCTGGAATCCCAGGGATGACAGATTCAGGCCATCTCTGGCAAAGCATCAAGGTCTGTCGATCATATCATCCCAGGCAGGCAGATACTGGATCCCTTTTGCTAGTCTTTTTTCAGTGAGTGACACAGGATCTTTTACATTTGCATGATATACTACTAACCCAAGCAGATGGGACCTGATTTTAGCATCTCATCTAAAAGACAGTACCGTAGGACATAGTTCTCAAACTTTTTTAACACAGGGATCAGGGACAAAGCTCAAACTAATGGGACGGGGTGCAAATTTTTAAATATTATCTTATTAACTTAAAAAGTTTATACAGTGTTAAGTTTTGCATCAGCAGACATTTTCTGAACAGTAAGAAATATGATACTCTAATCTCTGTCATTATTCACTGACTAATTCTTATTATGTAAAAGAAAATCAAACAGTTTACAAGAGATGCAATGAAAATATGAGGAAAAATCAAGAAAGTTCTACAAAATCAGGGTCATTTAGAACAAAGGCGTGTACAATTGTTCCTGGCTGTTTAGCTCTTTCCTTCTGACACTTGAAATATTCTCAGTTGTTCATTCTATTGATGGACAACCCTCTGCTGGTGACTGTCAGAAATGTTTTCCTCTTGCCTAACAAAGCTGCACTCTGAAATGCTTCATTTAGTCAGCTGATCCATTTAGTTCTATCTAACAAACTCATAACTTTTTTTTTCAGTCCATAATCTATATGCAGGACAGTTTTAGCAGATAAGTATTTGGAACAATGGCCTCACATGAGCATATAGATGATAGCTCATCTGTGTGACTGAAACTACACAAAAGTGTCAAGCAAGTGACATTTTTCTATGATGTCTCACCCCACTGTACCCATCACTGCTTCATTAAAAAAGTACCTACAATTACATGAATAAGTCATGTGACCAAAAATCCTCCACCTCTAATTCATTCTGTCACATACATTTGTTGATCATTCAAACTATGATTACTGCAAAGTTAATGCATCTTTTACCACACCTTGCAATATTGGGTAATTTCACCCGCTTCCAATAAACCCAAGTTGCTGTTATAACCTTGACGTAACCATGTTGATATCTTGCACTTTTATATCTAATAAGTTTTACAATGTTGTTTTCTTCTGCAACTATATACACACAACTAATTACCAACAACTTAAACTTGCACTAAATCTGCTTCTGTTTTACCTTTGTGCATTGCTATTGTTTTAAAAGTGGGTGAACATTTATATCTCTTATGCTAAGCACTATAACCAAGTTTCTGCTGCTGTCTTATTATCTAAATTATGGCTGCTTTCTGGTGGGCACTCCATAAGACTGATCCATGTATTAATTACAAATGGGACTACATATTTCCTCTACAGTACTGACTTTCTTGACATTATCTAGCTGTTTCCACAGAATCTTTGTAGATTGAATGTTTGACTGTGTTAATCTGGCCAAAATCTTGGCATTTTTATATCAGCCTGGACCTCTTACACATATTCCCCTCTACCTGAATGACACAGAAAGTTCCTCACTTCTTTGATTATGTGCTTCTTGAAGCTAGTAAGCTTGACTGATACTATCTTAAAGTCTGGAATATGTAGGACCAGCATTGATGTAGCCTTTTTCCTTTCCAATTGATTGCCACCTTGATGTCACAGTTTAGAAACTGTGAAGATCTTCCTGTTTAACAGAAGCAACTGTATAGTAATAAATGAGTCATTGGAAAGCTGTATTCTTATTAATGACCCTCATATTTTGGGAGCCAAACAGAAAAAAACTGCTAACAAGTAAATCTACATGAAGATTCCTCCATTCACTTTTAGCTTAACCATTTTTTATTAAAGCTTTTGAGTGCTTTGATCCTTCAAACACATAAACCAGGAACTCATCAGAACATATTCCAAAAATGATTGTTTAACTTAATTATTTCCAGTAGCTGAAATCCAATCTCCTTGTGATTAGTTGAAATAAGTGCCAGAACAGCAAAACCACTTTATATCGCAGCTGGTTTTCCACTCCAAGGATACAGGTTCTGTATCAGGTCAGTAAAAACACTGTTCTTCAGTAAGATCATGATGCATCTTTTATCTTTTTGTTGAAGAACTGTGCTCTCAAATTTAACAAACAGCAGTAGGTTTTCAGCTTACAGAACTTAGCATCACAGTCAAGAAGTGAGGTGTTCCAAATAATGGAAGTGGATCATCATAATCGCTGCTGAAAGTATATTTCCTGATATGGTCTATTCAAAACAAATCAAAAATATAGATTACTAGCTGCATTTTCTGTGTGTGTGTGTGTGTGTGTGTGTGTGTGTGTGTGTGTGTGTGTGTGTGTGTGTGTGTGTGTGTGTATGTTCTTATGAATATAAGTAATGTTAAATACTTATTCCTAGCAAATATAAAGATGCTGTGCACTTTTCAGTGTGTTGTACTTGGCAATAATGTGTTTCCTTAATTAATTTATTTCAGTTATTACTGCGGACTTTACTCAGGAAGCGTATCTAGCAAAGCAGCTCAATCTGGCTTTATATCAGGATATTCTCTGAGGCCCTGTCCTTTTGTTGTAACAAGTAAGTATACACTTTTTTCCCCTTTAAATACATCTGAGATTGTTTAAGCTGATTGTGTAGGAACAGTGATGCAGCTGAATAAGGGTGCCTCAGACATGGTGTAAGCAAAGAAGTAATCACAAAGTATGGAAATATAAGCAAAGAAGTAATCACAAAGTATGGAAATATATCAGAAAATGAAAATATTAAATTTATATTAAAAGTTGTCTATCAATGAAGCTATCAAGCAGCAAAATAAAAAAAATGGAATAGTGCTTATTGATTCCTAAGGATCGGCTGGGTGTTTGCTTTGAATATTGAGGGGCTAACATAATGATTAGGGTGTTGACCTCATGGGCACAAAGTATAAGGCATGTTTCTCACCTTGGAAAAATTGGCTAGGTTTAAAATGACCCACAAGGCCAGCTAGTCTATTGCTTACCTATAAAGATTAAGGAAAATTGCAGAGTGCTAAGAAAGTCTGAAAATGGTTTAAGAGAGGTAATTAAAAAAGTAGTAAAATTAAAAATATATATCTTACATTGAGCATATCAGAACTGAATCTGTTTTTGGCAAATGACTATTATCTACTTGTGTCACAAGATCTCTTATTACTCCTTGGGAGTTGAGAGGGCTACCGTCGATGTGGTAGTTTGTGGGCACCATGTTTTTCCTGAAGGGGATGACGATGCACTTTTTAGCATTGAGCTTAAGACCATGGTTCTGGCACCAGTCATTGGTGTATGTGAGGCTTTTTTGTAGGATGTCCATATCAGCCCGAGAATCAATAATAGCTCCCAGCTTGCAGTCATCCATGAATTTGGTCAACCAGAGTCCTTTGGTGTTGGCCTGAACTTCAGAGAAGTAGATACCAAACAGGAAAGGACCTAGGACAGATCCCTGTAGGACTCCACTTGTGAGTGCCCGGTAGTCAGATTTGAAGTACGCTACTTTCCCCATGCGGGTTATGTCCGTGAGCCAGTTGGCAACCCATCTTATGATGTATGGGTTAATTCCAAGGTTAGTGAGTCTGTAAATGATCCCTGAGTGGGGGGTGGTGTTGAAGGCCTTGGCCAGATTGAAGCAGGCTGTATGGACTACCTTGCCTTCATTGAGCGCTCTGTTGACAGATTCAAAGAAGTCTATCAGGTTGAGCAGATATGATCTGCCCTTCACAAACCCAAACTGTGATGGGGCCAGGGTTTGAAGGTTCCCTATATCCCTATTTATGAGGTCCATAATGAGGCACTCCATGGCCTTACAGATCAGGCTGCTCAGGCTGATGGGTCGGTAGAGGCTGCTCAGGCTGATGGGTCAGTAGTTTCCTGGGTCAATAGCTGCTCGAATTTTGTGGAGTGGAATGACCGTAGTGATGCACCATTCAGTGGGAACAAAGCCTGAAGTGATGTGATGACTGAACAGCGCACTCATATGTAGTGCCAGTTCCCTTTGCAATTCATGTAGAACACAGTCAGGTATATTATCAGGACCCAAGAAAGCTGTATTTTTGGCTTTGAATAGTGTGGCTTCTACCTGTGCTGCCATGATACTAGGGATTTGACATTCCTCAGATACTGGGATGGGTCCTTTAGGGGGTGGGGGGTAAAGTTTGCACTAAACCTGTTGGCCAAGATATTGGCAATATCTGTTGGTTCAGTATAACTGGTGCCATTGTGCAGTAGCTCAGAACACCTCTGCGTGTTGTTATGCAGATTCTTGACATAACTAAAGAATGCATTTTGTTTATCTTTATCATCTGTTGCAATTTTGTTTTCTTAACTAGCAGTGGAGAATTTGATGAGGGATCTCAGTTTTTTGCTGAGACTTACTAGGGAATTTTTCCAGACTTAGGACTTTGCCTTTTTCTGCAACAGTTTTTTTTCTTCTGTTGTAGAGTTTGATAATGGCAGGGGACCCCCACTTTGGCTTTCTTTTCTTGGAAGACATGATCTTGGTTCTGTTTGGTATGGCCTGATCCATGCACATGTGTAAATGCTCATACAGTGACTTGGTGTATGATTCTGTGGCCATACCTGCTTTCCCCATTTGCATGGATGATGTGAAGTTAGATACTTCTGTCTTTAGAAGCTCTAAATTATATTTGGAGAAGTTTTTCACTGTGGTTTCCTTCATGGGGGGATGAGGGTGGGATTTGGATATTGACTGTGATTAACTTGTGGTCAGATCTAACCAGAGAAGAGTTGATTACTGGTGTAGAACAGCAGTCCCCCATGTTTCTAATGTTTCTACCTGTGGTAGGGGTGAGAATGAGTTGGTCCAGAGCATTGGAATTAATGAATTCCAGAAATCGTTAGGTGAATGAGTTGAAACAGGAGTAATTTTTCCAGCTAATGGAGGGGTAGTTAAAGTCTCCCAGTAAAAGGGTATTGGGTTCAACCCTAATGCTTTCCATAGTGTTCAGGAATGCAGATTGGGAGTCTTGGGACATTGTGGGGGATCTATTGCATGCTACAAACAGGATTGCAGTTTTATTTAGTTAGTTGTGCCTGTAGTATCTCTGATGCATTATGTTGGGCAACCAGTCTGGAGTTGTGTGTATCCTTTATGAAGATGGATACACCACCGCCTTTGGGGCTTTGGTCCACACTTCCTTTAGGGATTCAGTCCAGGTTTATGGGCCAAAAGGTCTGAAATGCAATGTAACCTGGTAGTGCTGGGGTTCTCTCTGGAGCCTTGAACTAGGCCTTTGTTACTACACAAAGATCAATGATCTCCAGTTTAAGGAGTGACGCGAGTGAGTGTATTTGAGATTTAGGCTTCTAGTATTGAGTATCATAACCTTCAGGTTCCATTTGCTAGCTGTTGTTATGGTGGTAAATTTGTCTTCAGGGCATTGTCTAAAAAAGGCACTATAGGGGTGGCAAGAACCTTTGCCAGTATCCAGAATCCCAGAGTTGACAGATGCAGGCCATCTCAGGCAAAGCATCGAGGTCTGTCGATCATATCATCCCAGGCAGACAGATACTGAATCCCCTTTGAATGACACCAGAAACTTAGCCAATTGTTGAAGTCAATCATTTTCTGCTTGTACTGTAGTATCATTCTAGGCGACGGTAGCATGCTACTCAGGGCTAGGGTAATACCTGCCTGGATTACAAGATCTGAAATGTCCTCCATGTCTCTTTTCTTGTAGTCCAGGGAGGTACATCTTAGCTTGTTCACACCAACATGGACAATGACCGAGTCATATTTGTACTTGTTGTGGAGAGACCCAAGTGCATGCATTATGTGGCAAATCCTGGCACCCAACAGGCAGCTGACCATAAATTTCTCCTTATTTAACCTAGCGAGTGGGACATCAGTGTTCCTTACTGTTGCATCACCTATGACTAGTGTATTGGGTAGACTGTTTTGCCGTAATGGCTTGGGCTGAGTGGCACACTGTTTATGTGGGCTATGTGTCTTGGGGGTTGTGTTTTGGTGAGATGGTTGCTTGCATTTCTGCTTCAGAGGTCTTGTTGCATGGGAAGATTTTTATTGAGAGCCTCAGCAAAAGTGGGTGTGTGTTTTGTGTTACTATATAAGAGGTGTGGTGGTGTGTGACCCAGGGAGCTACATGTTCTATGAGGTGTGATGTGTGTGTTAACCTTCTCCTCTATACTGGCTAGCCCAGTCTTGGTTTGAGAAAGTGTGGCCTCTAGTTTGGCAATGTACATGCATCTCTCACAAGTGAATATGTCTGGAGGTAGGAGGAGAGGGTTGTCTGTGTACATGAGTCAATTGCTACATTGCCTCAGGATGCCCAGGTTCACCATGTTAATAGGAGAAAGCATAGGGAACTGACCTTTAGATGTGCCTGGATAGGTGTTTAGTTATTTAAGTGCTGGAGCTGTTCTGTTTCCTTTTAATTACTGAAGCTGTTTTGTTAGTGCTACTAGCAGTTGGTATGCTTACAAAGACAGTTGAAAGAGGTTCTGAGCAAGTGTTGGGTTTAGAGATCAGAACTGAGTGCTCAGAAATGAAAGCTAGCAAGATCTAAGGGTAAATTTGAAGAGCAGACTTTAAGGCACTGGTAATAGTTTACCCTAGCTTAGCAGCGCTGCACAATGCGCAAACCCACACAAACACGGGTTTTTAAGTCAGAAAGTTGAAAGGGATAGAAGCAGCCCAAAATGGCCAATAAAGTGCAATTCCTGAGCTGGAAACCACTCCACTAGTGATAGATAGGCTGCTCAGAGTTTACCACTCCCAATGATAAGCAGAAAGACTTCCCTCTATCTCTGCAAGATCTGGACAACTCAGAACACAAAATACAGTCCTAAAATCAGCAAATCTGAGATCTGGACTATTCTAGTTTGAGAAAAAGTTGGGAAACAAGCAAGTAGATAGGATTTTTTTGTGTACACAAACAGAAATACAGTAGTAAAATTCACTTATAAGGCTCTAAAAGGCTAGCTCACTTGACTGTGTAGCCTGTAACAGTAAATGCAGTTGAAAAAAAAATGAATATATAAAGTGCAGTAGGCAAAGTCAGCACAGAACAGTTAAATTAAATACAAAAGCTTGTAAAACAGCTGTAATAAAGCATGGCAAGCAAAATCAAGCTAAAGAAAGCAAAAAAAGATACTTATAATCAAGCAAAGTCTTTCTATCTTCTTTTTGCTGCTGTAGAACTCTGCAGGACACCCAAACAGGAATTGCTGAGGTAAAACAAGCCAAAAACCGTGCAAACATGGGTTTTTAATTCAGAAAATTGAAAGGGACAGAAGTAGCCCAAAACGGTCAATAAAATACAATTTCTGAGCTGGAAACCACTTTTCTAGGGATAGCTAAGCTGCTCAGAGCTCACCACTCTGTTCATGTCAGTAACCCCTCAGTAGAAGCATATTTCTTTTGGAAGGTGACACTCTGGGATCTTTTGGGATCTGTAGAAACAATTAAGTGTCCCTCTGAGGCTCTGTCACTCTTGAGTAAAGTGGCTGACCAATCCATATTATCCAGGAAAAAAACTGATACTTTCTCCTTCAGATAATTTATAGCTTCCTCCATTTGTTAGAATATACAAGGTCCTTCTTGGAATATTACCATAAGTTTGGCTGCATAGATCATAGATGTTTTGATCTTTTTTACTACTAGATATTTCCAGAGGGGGAACCAAGATCTTCATTTAGCCAGCACCAACACTGAAAAATCATTATGAAACCTGATGTTATGCCCTAGGTAGACATAACCCTTTTCAGTCCAAGTTGCTTGCAGCACATTTTCCTTCTGTTGATAAAATAGAAAATGAACTACCACTAGTCTAAGAGGGTCATGGGTGAAGGTGTGAGGGCTAGGGAAAGATCTGCCATATCCAACATAATTTTAATAATGGATTCTAAACCCCAGGTTGTTGGTAGGTAAAGCTGCAGAAATCATAGCATATCTTTTTGCTCCACTCTCTTCTGTATACCCCAAATCCTTGTGCTGTTTCTACAGTTTTTGTTCTCATGGTCCTATAAATGATTACAGAGTGTTTGAGTGAAATCTGGCAGAAAGATGACTTGGTGGTCCTTTTCCCTCAGGTTGAATAGTGTGACCCTGTATTATACTATATTTTCAAGCACAACTGTCCATTCAGCTGTAGTAGCCACCACTAGTCTAAGAGGGTCTTATGTTAGGACCCAAAAGAAAGGCATCTATAAATAGCCACAACTGATTTTTGGATGAGGCAAGTACCATTATCTCAAGTGGTGTTTCTGCTGGATTGCTGATGAAGTAAAAGTGAAGGTTCTGAGCCATAGATGTCTGAGGCATGTGAGGGATGCATGGCATCTGCCATTTCAGCCATGGGTACTTGCATCTCTAAGCAGGACCAGATCATCTAAGGGCTAATTTTAGCTTTTCCCTGGGGGAGGGTTATATGGCATAGGTGATTGGGAGCCATAGACAGCTTACGATAATAAAATTGAGGTGTCCAACAACAAATAACATGTTTGATGTTAAAAAACTGAATATATTGCGATGGAGCCCAGGAGAAATGCTATTTACTACATGAGACCTGGAATCACAAGGCATTTTGTTTGACTTCTTGTTGAAAAAAATAACGAACATGTGCATGATATGCATATTGCTTTGGACATTCATCTATGTTTCAAGGTACGTCCACCACTGAATATTTGTAGGATGATTCAGTAACTTGCTTTTAATTGACAAAACATAGCCATGCTTCAACAGCCCACAGAAGTGAGTTTTAGAGTATTGGGATCGCAGATGGATAAAGATTTGATGAATCCTACAAGAGTGGAACAAGACAGAGTAAAGGTAAATAAGGTAGCTACTGTTGAATCAATTCTAAGGGTGAGATGGTGTGTTTGGAAAATGATGTTTGCAAATTAGTGAATTGGGTTGCCATGCTAGATCTCTTCATGAAGGGCAATACCTTTTCTTTGCAGAAAGTGGCTCTGTTGTGTTTCAGAGGGTGAAATGAACCATAAACTGGTAATCTTGTTTTACAAATGTTTTAATTGAAATCAACACTGGAAGACCATGTTCTGTGATGGTGATGAGAGCACTTTCAATAAGGATGCAGTTGCTTTGCAGCACCATTAAATTTGTATTCAGTGATTGGCTTCTAGGAAAACTTTATGTTAGGAAAAACTGCAACAACTTTTGGAGTGAATTTTAATTAACTGTCAAAGGAAATACATAACTTTATAACTTAGCAAATCTTCAGAAGGATTATTTTGTGGGTTACCAGAGAAGTGAACCATATTCTCAACCCAATGAAAATATTAACAGAAAGCAATGAACCTTCATCCCTCATTCTGGTTAACAGGCTCCCTACATTTTGGAAACCCTTTTACAGAGTGTACGACTGAACAATGAAAAATGAACATGGTCTTCACTTTTTCCAATGACTATAAAAAATCTGTAAATCCATCACTGAAAAACTGGGTAATTATAGCAGACAACATGCATATAAAGACAATTCTGGGGATAAGACTAACTGTATTTTTAAAAAGGAAAGGATTATAAGACATTTTGTTGAATACAGACAGAAAGAAAACATTCTGAAAAAGGGACATTTAAATGTGCTACCCCCAAACTGTAAATTTTGCACAAGAAAAAGTAGCACGGACCCTTTTATATGTACTTACACTAATAAGAAATACTACAGTGGGGGCAGAGCCTAGATGGCCAACTGACAGCAGTGAATTTTGAGAGCTCCATCAACTAGTATAATAATACAGGAAAATGTTATTATTTTCTTTTTTTTACAAAAACTCTTTATTCAGTTTTTCAGTAATAACAATAATACAACATATCAAAAACAAAAGTCGACAATACATAAAAAAACATATAAACTAAGTACTAAATATATACACTAGAAGTCACTACATCAGCAAACAAAGGAAAATGTTTATTATTTTCAAGTTTAAAACATCAGAAACCTATAGATAAACTACTTTTTGTTGTTGTGTCTTTTGGCTTTTTCACGGTTAGGTGTCACCACAGCAGAACTCCGGTCCGCTAATGATTGGCAGTAGATTTTTACATGCCGAGTTGCCAGCTCTGATGCACAACCTTCAACGAAGGTACGCCCATTCATGCATGTCTCCACACAGAAGATGCTCTAGATGAGAATCGAACAGGACAACGTCTTACTGTGAGGCGACAATGCTACCACAGCACCACTATCAATAAACTACTAAGCTACACAAATATCAATTTTGGTGGAGATATACAAACATTTTCCTGTCAAGTAACTTGGAGATATATTGAGCCACTGAATATGATCAACTCAAGGAATTTTCATTCAGATTCTGCTTTGAAAAAAGAACTGCAATTTATGACATTTACCTTACAGGAACTATATTTGAAGATGGATGGCTTTAAAAATGACTTAGAAAACCTCAAATTAAATTCTCAAAAACAGACTGATACTCTTAAGGAACTATTACAGCAACACCATACAAAAATAACAAATATAGAGACTTCTCTAAATTACATTGAAGGGAGACTCAAAGAGGAAGAATTCCAAGAAGAATTTCTGCTTAAACAGAATACATGGTTGCTAAACAAAATAGATGACTTAGAAAACAGGGAAAGGAGAAACAACATAAGGATCTTTGGTCTACCCGAAAACACTGAAGGAGAAGACATTATTTCATTCTTAACAAATTGGATTCCTGAATTTTTAGACTTGAAAGAGGGACTTTTATTTGGGATTGAAAGGGCACATAGAGCAATGAGGAAACCTGCTTCTAACTCAACAAATACTCCACCTAGATCCATAGTTATAAAATGTCTTTCATTTCTGGAGAAGGAACTAATATTAAAATCTGCTTGGAGAAAATCACCCATAAAATACAATCAAAGCCTGATAAGGTTTGACGATAATTATTCTTCCAGAATACTAAAAGAAAGGAAAAAAGTCTGTCCAATAATAAAACTGTTGAAGCAAAACAACATAGAAGCACAGCTGGCCTTTCCATGCAAGATAAAAATGCTTTTTCCAATGAGATGAGAACCTTTAATGACTTAGAAGAAGCTACTATATTCAACAAAAACAACAACATAGTGTCTATCCCAGAAGAAATGGAATGGATGGCCCCTACTCTTAAAGGAATAAAGAAAACAAATCCTTGGATTGATGCTAGAAAGAAAAAAACAAAAAACTGATTCCAAGATAGCTGTCCAAAAAAATAACTCTTACAACTACATCTCTAAAAGTATCAACTGATATGGTACATCACCTGTCATCTGTTTTTATTTAAAAAAAGGAGGGATTCTTAAACTGAGAAACAGTAATGATTAATTCAGAATATTTAAAGAGTCCAACAATTCTTCACAAACAAAGGTATGTCAAGATGGTTTACTATATACATTATATATGAGACAAACATGGCAACATATAATACAAACATAGAAGTTTCTATTCCCCTACTTGAACTCAATGAATACCTATCTTGTTGATTTTTCATTGATTTTACTTATAATAGTTTAAGTAATGAATTAACTAATTCAACAAGGTACCATTCATCAGAGTTCAGACTCAAATGTAACAAATTAGGTCATATATAATAGCAGTAACAGTAGAGTGTTTTAAAAAATGCTGTCATGGAGACTAATGCCTTCTTCAGTTAAAGTATGATTTAGAAATGTCATGTATATCCTGATTAAATAATAGTAGCAAGCTCTTAGTACAAATGTCATCATTATTCTGTCTAAACATAGTTAATATCAATTATGGCAGGTATCATAACCTCGAGTGCTGTTTGATCAATCCTGATATGGTGTGCATGGATGCAGCCGTGTCTGGTAGCTAGTACAAATGTCATTATTGTTCTGTCTAAACATAATTAATATCAATTATGGCAGGTATCATAGCTTTGAGTGCTGTTTGATTAAGCCTGACATGGTGTGTGTGGATGCAGCTGGGTCTGGCAGCTGTTATATGTTGCTGTTTTTGTCTCCGGGAAGCTGTGGGTTGTGGCTTGTGATCGAGGTAAACTTGTGTATTAGGTAGAGACATTTGGTGTTTTAGCCTGGATCCAGGGGAAGAGGGTAGATAAAACTGTGATTTGGGATATTTTGGAAGAGAATAGTTTGTTTATACATCTGCTAAGTGAGAGGTGGAAAGGCTGAAAGAATGTGCTATCTCTTGTTGTAGCGGCTTGTTGGGAGGTTTTTTTTTTTTATCTCTTTGCTCTCTGTTCTTTTCCTGGCTGCTGCCTCACTGAAAGGGAAGGAATTTAGACTTTAAGTTCCAGTGAAGTGAAGATTTGCTTCAGGTGCATCGTGAGCCTCTGGTATGCAGTACACAGACACAGTAACAGAAATAGATGTTCCGAGGTTGCTATGGTAACGGAGACAGAGTGACGATAATGCTTAAAGGCTCTGAGGAGCCTCCGAGATGATTCTCGGCAATGAAGTTTTTGGTTTAAAAAAAAAAAAAAAAAAAAATATATATATATATATATATATATATATATATACACACACTAAAAAGGCTGTTTTAAACCACATGTCCACATATTGATGGTCTCCTAACACTTCGTTAAGCTCATTAAGTTGAATCTTGATAAAAAAAAATAATAATAATAATAATAAGCTCAATTTTATATTTAAAATGTATTTTGGTCCAAACACATTAAGGACTTACAAAATAGTGGTAGTCTGAGTTATTGTGAAAGACAGAGAGCATTTGGTCTTGTACAGTACCCTTTGCAGTGGTCTGGGAGGTGAGCTTGCTCGAACGTGTTGGGTATATGGGGATAGCTGATTCTATGGGTGCTTGGGGTTGCCGGGAAGTGCTAGAGAGTCATCAGATTTCCTTCGTGAAAATATCTGTGGGAATGGAAGGTGCGTTGAGTGGTTCACTTGCAAAGTGGCCACTGCAAGGAATAGACTGCTAAAAGTGAGCAGGACACATATTGTTTAGATATTTTAAGAACAGCCTAGAAACACACCACATGAACTAGTAAATGGAATTCTGGCAAAACTGGTTGGGCATTGTTGCCCATGCTTGAAGTACTGATATGTGTGTATGTAAGGATGGAAATATACTTATAACAAATAAGAAACTAAAAAGGTTTCACAATTTAAAGTCTATGGACTGTATATGCATGCTTGGAAGGATCTAATAATAAGAGTAAGCATTACAGCTTGTAGTCTCTCAAATAACTAAGCAGCAGCCCCCCCCCAAAAAAAAACACACAGAATAGTTATGTAATGTATGATTTTAGTAAATCTAGACATAAAATATATAATGGGCATAGAAGATGAAACAGTCTGCTGGATTTATATATGAAAGACAGGTTTTAATAACAATGGCTTGTGTATAATAACATTACTGTTTTAACTTGTCATAAATTACATAGACTGTATTGAACATCGAGGGGAAGCATGATGACTTTCTTATATAAGTAAATATGCATAACAAGTCATGTAATGGCTTTAACTTGAATTGTGGTTTTGTAATCCATCGTGACCATATATAATAATTAAGCTGTTACCAAGGTAACTAATGATTTATAATGACATCAAACTGACAAATTTGTTCAAGGGAAACAATAGAAGCCTGAACTAGGAATGTCACAGAATGTAACAATCACGTCCTGAACAAATAGTATTAAATTGACAATAATCACTCAGTTTAACCTTTGCTGATTATACAAAATAGAATGGTGTCATGTAAACCTAAAAACTTTCAGTATATGCCATAAAATGGCAATTTATAAATATGGAAAGGGAATTTGTAATCATTAATCACAATAAGTAAAGTTTTAGTTTTTAACCTGTAATTTCACTCATTTTATAATAAGAAATGATATGCCAAACAAAAAGTCTATTGCACCAATTTCACTCTGCCTACCATAGATAAATCCAAAAACACAAAAAAGGCAGAGGATTCCACGTAACACCTGCCAGTGATGTTTAATTATTGTACAAATGTTGCCCACATCACTACTGTATGCATATATGGTACTTACATACAGTAGTGATGTGGGTAACATTTGTACAATAATTAAACATCACTGGCAGGTGTTACACACAGATCCAAAGTTGAAGGAGATACTAGATGATACACCAAACTTTGTATTTACAAAGAATACGAGTCTGAAGGACATGCTCTGTAAAGAACCTAAGCAGTATGCTAAGGGCAATTTATACACAAGGAAGATGGGTACATATCCATGCTGTCAGTGTAAAGCATGTCGATATATTCTGCAGCAACATATATTTACACATCCAAGGACGGGTACACCATATACATATAAGGGTTACGCAGATTGTAGAACTAAGAATTTAGTTTACATAGCTGTGTGTCAGAATTTCAATCATATTATGTAGGCAAGACCAACACAATGTTTAAAACAAGGATATTTCAACATATGTCAGATATTAAGCATTTTAATGAACATAATGCACTAGCCCAACATGTGAGAATGAATTTGGAGCATAAATTTATGTTCATGGCAATACAGATGATTACACCTAATGTTAGAGGAGGAGACTTATTTAATGATATAGAATGTGCAGAAACTAGATGGATTATAAGACTTGGGGCAGATAAGCCACTAGGCATTAACATTATTGTACCTTTAAAACACATCCTTAAGAAAAGGAGGGTAAAATACTGAAAGTTGATTGGTTGCTTTGTATTTTAAAAATGACTTTTTGTAATGTTCTTTGTTATCTGATGAAGGGCATGTTAGCCTGAAAGCATTTATACAAGGTTTTATTTCTGATTTTATTGAATAAAAAATATTAGATCAGCTCGATGTGGAGTCCTCTGCCTTTTTGTGTTTTTGGATAATAAGAAATGACAGATATAAAATATTTATGTGTGGAAAATGGGGGAAAGAGGGATGCACTGATAATTAAAATGTACTTTCATCAATGTTCACATAAAACAAACTTGCTGCTTTAAGTAAGTTAGCAACAAACAAAGTGATTACTTAAATGCTGGCAAACAATGAAATATAACTTCTGATATAGCCAGTAAAATACATTGTATTATAAACATTAAGTATAAATATTATTATCATCCATTTATATTAAGTAATAAGCTTTGAAAGAATTCATCAATAAGGGTGAATATGTTAAATAACTGTGTGCTATAATCTTTTACTGAGGTTTTATATATGATACATACTACTTTATATATGATACAGCCTACTTTGCTATGATTGAATTGCACCTCACCTAAGTGTCATGTTTAATCATAGCCTCACCTCAGGCTTCATGCCCACTGAGTGGCGCACAGCTACAATTATCCCATTCCACAAGGGGGGATCCACCTTGGATCCCAGGAACTACTGCCCCATCAGTCTGATGAGCCTGATCTGCAAGGCCATGGAATGTATTATCATGGAACTTATAAACAAAGACATTGGCAACCTTCAAATATTGGACCCCATGCAGTTTTGGTTTGTGAAGGGCCGATCATGTCTCCTGAACCTAATTGACTTCTTCAAATCAGTCTCCAGAGCCATGGACAAGGGTAAGGTGGTCCACATAGCCTATCTGGACCTCGCCATGGCCTTCGACCATCCCCCACACTGGAATCATAGATAAACTTACTAAGCTAGGCATTAATCCCTATGTCATTCAATGGGTTGCCAACTGGCTTACTCACAGAACCCACGTTGTAAAAGTAGCTGACTCCAAATCCAGCTCCAGACAAGTGACAAGTGGAGTACCTCAGGGTTCAGTCCTGGGACCTCTCTTGTTTGGCATCCACGTCTCTGAAGTACAGGCCAACACTAAGGGACTCTGGCTAACAAAGTTTGAAGATGACTGCAAACTGGGAGCCATTATTGAATCCCCAAATGATGTGGACATTTTACAAAAGGGCCTTACAGAAACAGAAGCTTGGTTCCAGAGCCATGGGTCCAAGCTCAATGCCATGAAATGTATAGTTATTGCCTTTGGGAAAAAACATGTACCCATGAATTGCCACATAGGTGGCAGTACACTAAACACTGAAAGTGTGATAAGAGACTTTAGGACACAGGTGGACAGTGGTCTCACCTTCAATAACCACATTGCCACAACAGTCAGGAAATCCTTCTATGTGGCACACCTCATCACTAAGGGTTTTTCATCCAGGAAAACGGAGGTCATTGTCCCACTGTATTCATCCCTCATTAGAACCATTATAGAATGCATCACCCTGTTTGCTAAGTACCTGTCAAGACATCTGCAACAACTGGAAAGGCAACAGAAATACCTCACTAAAAGGATCACAGGCTTAAACAGATGCACTATGCTGACCATCTAAAAAACTCCACCTATACTCTGTTGCATATCGTCTACTCAGAGGTGATCTCTGCTTAACATACAAGGCCATATCAAACCCAGAGCTGTTGGACATGCTACACTTAAAGAAATCCCAATCCCTCAGAGACACACGCTCTAACCAACAAATCGACCAAAAAATCTTGTCATCACAATGAACAAAACATGCTGGAGGGTTATGATCCTAACCCAGAGACTCCCCAGACTCAGGAATAGACTGCCCATACATGTTCAGCAGAGTGCCTGTTTGGTCCTCTTCAAAAGGAACCTTGATGATTGCATGGGAGATAGGAAATTCACCATGGAGATCATGTCAGTCACCCTACTAGACAGGGGTCCAGGGAAGTAAATACTGTGGGAAGAAATAATCAGGGAATTGTTATGGCTAGGCTTGTGTAGGCCCTAGGGCTGATAGCCTAGTACCAACCTATGAACCTATGCTTGTCATCTATCTTTCATGTAAATATTAATTGCTTATACAAGTAGACATTTATATTGTATTGCAATTCTGTCTAATCTACAATAGTACTATATCTGTTCAAAATAATATAAATATTGTTATTCCTATTACAAATATTCTCCATATGATAATTCAATTTATGGAGCTCAGATGTTCAGGATTGTCAAGATATGAGTGATAAACTGATGGACTTGGGTATATCCATCAGATTAGGAATGATTT